>NW_008239553.1:24347927-24372352 GCF_000691975.1 Corvus brachyrhynchos
ATCTTCTCCCACCCAGTTTAATATCTATTATCTCTCCTTTAGGGCTTCTTTAAAATTGTCTTTGAAAAAGCTACACAAATGGTTGGGTGAGGAGGCAGTACTGGATATCTGTGCCACCACATTTAGGTGAATCTTTAATGAACGAAATCTTTAATGAATCTTTAATATTTAGAATATGAACTAAGATTCCTATTACCATTTTCTTCCCCAAAGTAGTGGTGTGCCTAGTTCTTCCACAAATTCTTTTCTCGTCTTTCCTATCTTCCTTATGTTTGCTTTCTGTCTAAAGAAGGTTTGACGCAGGCAGCCACAACAATCCTCAATTTGCACAATGCTCTGTGAACCAGCGACCAGAAAGTGGTGCCTTAAACAAATCAAAACTAGGAAAAGTCTGTCTAAGAAGAATGCTGGATCTGCCACTTTCCAAAAATTACTCTAGGCGCTGTGACACAAATGAAAGTCACACTCATCCTCTATGCTATTTTTTTTCTTTCCCACCAATCCTCATTTTTTAAATTGGTAAAGTAAACCAATGAACAAACCAACCCAAGGCATCTGGTGCCAGCAAGTCAATTCCATCTGGCTAATTCTTTCTACTTGTCCACTTTTTTGTTTTCTGAAGGCACACTTAATACCACCTTTTAAAGCTTTATATAGAATGATTAAACTTAACTGTACACACCTGGTGGACAAAATAAAGACCTTGCTTTGCTTCTTTTTTTCCCCATGTCAAAACTTGTTCCCCCTCTTTCTTTATCTAAGGAAAAATGAAAAGGTTTTAATTGATCACTTGCTGGTGAGTATACCTGGTTATAAATACAATTGCAAGGCATGTCACAAGCCAGTCTGAAAATCATCTGCAGAAATACTCCCCTGAAAGAGGATAATGCCTGAATTCCTACACACTGACAGGTGTAGAACCAAAGTTTCCTGCCAGAGGAATGGGTAATAGACAAGTAGAATCTTAGCACCAATAGCTCATGCTACAGAATGACTGGAAGAAAACTGAAGTCAGAAGGTGAACTCTAGAGCTACCTGAACTATCAGCAATGGCTTCAAAGGTGTTCTCTTGCTTAAATATGACTTTTATTAAGTGGCGTTTCAAAAGCTAGACCCTCAACTCTGAGGGGTTTATGACAGACAGCAAGATGGGATCTATGGGTTTCAGAAATTTGGTGACCTAAAGTTGTCTTTAAACTTTGACTTCCCTTACACAAAGTAGTAATTTTCCTGGACTCCTATTTAGTCCAGACAAAATGCTTCCTAGAGATGATAAGGCAGCAGTAACTGATTATTTGACATTTCCTTCATAAGTACCTCCAAAAACATCAGCTGATGGTGTCTTGGCCAGGCACGGTTAAGGGACACATTGCTAGAGATGAATGATCCAGTCAGTCTAGATGCAAGAAGCTTTTGTCCCTGAGATAGGATCCAAGGTTGTTGACTAAACAGATCAACAGATTCAATACACTGTTGGAGCACCTTCTCTTCCTTTCTTTGCTCATATTACAGGAGTTGCTTTCTTTCATTTCTTCTGACAAAATCAAAACTTCTGCCACTGGAAACCCCTTAACAGTTCAGTGTCAGGGATAACACACATAAACCCCTTCCTGGTTCACTTTGCATTTAAATTCTCCCGCTGTGTGAAAACAGGAAAGTAGCTACTTCTTGCTGCTTGAACTAACAGCTGTGACTTGTTAGACTACTAGAAAGAAGAGATGAAAACTCCCTTCTTAGTAGGGGAGGCTATAAAATAGCAAATCAGGGTAGAGGGGAGAAGGAGTACATTCCTCCCAGGGAAGGGAGGATGAAACTAAAAAATAAAAACCTATAGGCCAAGGAGGCAGCCATGGCTTCCCTATAGCTTCTTCAAGTCTCACTTTATAAGAGAATTGCTCCTTTGAAAGATTTCATGAAAAGCACTGTATTGGCCACACCTACATGATCTTTTAGGAGATGTCCTATTTTTCTAGGTTTAAGCGGAGAGGCTTGAAAGACAAAGTTCTTAAGTTAAGAACTGTCTCCCTGAATACAATGTATTCTGGATCCCTTAGGGAAAGGTTTTCAACACCATATCCCATTAACAGTTTTTAAAGGCATAAAGCCAGTTTCTGTATCCTGGAACGACCGACACTGGGAATGCATCTGCCATATTGAGAAAGGTCAAAATGTCAGGAACCTACCCTTAATAATTTTTTTTTTTAAAATAACTTATAATTTTACAAATTTCTTTCTTCCATAAGGAAGGTTTCTTCTAAATACCAGTCTCTAGTGCGGCTATCTGATAAATAAATTGGTTTCACTGCATTTAGACTGTAAATTCAGTATGCTTCCCAGCAGCATTTTTAAATAGGTACAACACTTACCTCTGTGCAAATGTTTGGAATATTGTGGAAACTTATTTCAGATTTTTAAAAGTAGACTGAATATTTTATTAGTAGCCCAGTTACTTCAAGAACTCTGTAAAACCTAGAAAGTGGGAGAAGGTAATATTTTTGTCCCATTAGAATTGCTCATATGTCTTTTAAATTCTTCCTTACACCTGGAATTTGGGCTGCATTTTTTTTTTCTGGTGGTAAAAATACTAATTTGTCTTAAATTACAATGTGAACTACTTCACTTAATGTTTTCCTTTACTATTTGTCTGGTTTGGAGTTTAATCATTATAACCCCTTTTAAGGTAGGATATGCTTTTATACTCCATATCATATTTCATAGTAAAGTCATAATAATTTAATAAAAATCTAAGATGATAAATGTTAATGTCTCAGCACAATGTGTCTTAGAAGCTGCTCTCTGCAAGACACCGTGATAAGGATTATAAATTTATCTGTCCCATAATTTAAATTCATCCAAAGTCTCAAATGCAGAAAAGCATATAGCGGTACGAAACAGCAGTTCAGGAAGTGATGAACTATATCATGCCTAGTTCAAACTTTAGAGGGAATGCAGTCAGTCAGCTGGTAACTCATCACAAAGCTGTAATTAGAAATTCAATTCTTGAGAAAGATGCTAACAAACTTTAATAAAATCAACAAGAACTTGAGTTTATACTTCATCAATAAAACAGTAGTTTCTGAATCACATCAATATCATGTGTCAGTTCAATCCTGTAACACAGAACAGAGAACTACACTACAGGCACAAGAACATGCACAGTTTCCATCTTCCAGAAGTCACTCCTGAGGCCCCTATAATGACAGGGGTTTTGTTAGGTTGAACTCAAATGACACTAAAGTGAAACACTCTACATACAAGAAAGGCACCCCTCCATCCCATTCTGCTCCCTCAAGAAGATCCTTGCCAACTTGACCACTAAAACAATTTTCATTCTGACTTGAAATTAGTGCATCAAAACTAAAATCCCATCAAAGCTCATCTCATGGCCAATCTCATCAGAGAAATTTGGGAGAGTGAAAAATACTTCAAAAATTAAATTACACTACCAAAAAGGAGAGAAGAAAACAGTAAATTTTTTCTCCTCTTCCTCAGGCAATGAATGGAAACTCAGAAGCAGGTGATATATTAATTAAATACAACAATTAAAAACAATTACTACCAAAAGCTCATGATCCAGCAAGAGATAAAGAACGTTATCTAATAAGTGGGTATCAGTAGGCTCAATCCTCTGTCCTTGCACACATCAGCCATAGAAGTCACTGGAGCCCATACTGAAACCTGGCCTTGAACAGACAGTTGCTTTGCTTTCCTGAACGTGTCTGATATCCACAGGACAGAAATCACGCCAGTACTTAGCTTTTCCTTTTGTCCATGCCATTGTATCTCATCACCAACTTTTCTGGCCCTCTTCTCTTTTACTTAATAATTTTACAACAAAGCTTGTGCCACCAAACACTTCCTGACACAGCTGTACATGGAGAGCAAATCTTCCTTTAGTGCTCTTACAGGAAAGACAGAAAACCAAATGCACAAAGCCTCATTTCACAAGCTTTGCTTTTCAACTTCATGACCGTCCCTAGCCTGCCCTAAATTTACAAAGCTACACCTTGTAAGCCATTAAGATTTCTTTCACCCATTACTGTGTCTGAGAGACAGTTCCAGAAGTTCATTTTTCTGATGGCTTGAGAACTTCTTTCAACTTCCTGTCTAAATGCATTAATTCATATTCATCTGATCTTATCTTTTAACTTTAATCATTCTTCTCCCTCCTTGCTATTTACTCCCAAATGTATTTCTAGAAAGTAATCATATCCTCTTTGAATCTTCGTCTTGGTCAGCCAAACCGAGCCATGTTCTTGTAATCTCCCCTCAAAAGACTTTTTTACCATTCCATTAAAGGTCCTTGAAGACCTTTCCTGGGTTTATTCCAGTTTAAATTCACTATTTTTTTCCAGTAAAGAAAGTCAGTCTGATACCAGTAATCCAGATGAGATATAACAGTATTTTGTCTTAATTGTATCAATATTTTCCAATATCCAAGGAGAAATCTGGGCTTGACATTTACAGAGCCTTCTTCATTGCTAAAATATACTATCAGTGCATTTATTATATTAAACACAGAGGTTTAACTTCCTGCATCCCTGCTGACCAATGAGCCTCCAGCTCACAGCAGAAGGTCCTAAATGCATGACTTCGCAGTATTAATTTTTTTCTCCTTTCTCCTCAATATTACTAATCCTAACTCTCCATTATCTGCAAATTTCATGAGCACAAACTGGGTTTTGAATTAGGGTCACTAATGTGAAACAGTAAAGAGAATCAGTCACAAGATGAATCTTTGAAAAATACCATAAATAAATTCCCTTCGTTTTTACAACCTCTCTTTCAAAATAACATCACTGTAAGTCTTCAGGTAGTTTTTAATTCCAAATCCTGTCCTCTTCTGCTTAAATAAAGATTTCCATGAACACAGTTTTAAATGTTTTGCTTAAATACAGATATATTGGCTCCACTACACTGTACTTTTTGAAGAAAACCCTTATCCTATCAGAGAAAGATGAGGTTTGTCTGACATGATCTACTTTTGTTAAAACCGTCTCACATTATATCCCATTCTCTATTTACCTCTACTTCCATGATCTTGATTGCTCCTTCTTTTCAAACATTTTCTAAGACCTTGCACAACATCAAGGTCAAAACAGGAATCCTGTAGCTTTTCTCTCTCTTCTTAAAAACAAATTTTGATATAGCCAATCCCATTGTACCACCCCAGAACTGAAAGATTAATTAAAAATCCTTGCTAGTAGAGTTGCAATTTCAAGTGCCTGTTCTTTCTGGCACATAATACAGATTTCTTGTTTTCTCAGGTTAGAACTCTAAACTTTTTATATTCTTATACACTGGTGATAGTCATTCCTATTACCCTAACATTATTCCCATTGGGTATGTTATCCTCGTCCTCTGAATGTAATTATCTTTATTCTCTATCTAATTCTCAAATCATGAAGACCACACTTGCACCTTATAAAACCTCTTTTCATATTTAAATACAGTAGGTCACCAAAACAACAGAAGTACATGTCTTATATTAGCACTATGGTTAATGTGATATAAGAAATAGTCAACGCAGTATAAAAGAGTATAAAGGAAACTCCATTAACATAATTTGGCTCAATGATACTAGAAGACTATCACTGAAATCAGGAAAACATTCACAAGAAGGTATAATCTCCACCACTGCTTCTTACTAGAGGCACCAAGATTGTTGCAATCTTTCCATTTAGTGTGGAGAAAATGTTATTACATTGCTTTCATTCCTTATTTCATGAACAGAGGATGAGGTGAAAGATGTTGCAAGGGGAAATTACATCTAAGTTTTATGCCATGAAATTTTATCAAACAAAAAAGTGTATACTTTGTAAAATGTAAGTTTATAGACTGTAAACAGAAGAGCACATGGATTCACTGGTTTGTTATATTCGCTTCTTATTTGGTATTGCTTTCTTTTTGCTATTACTATCCCATGAGAAAAGCCCATTTAAGTTCTTCCTGAGGCAGCATATGTCAGAAAAGAGACATCCCTATGCCATTATATGCATCTAGGAAAAAGGAGAAATCACTAAAATTAAGTTCTTACTCTCTTTTTATTCAGAGAGTTATGACATTTCTTCTATCTGCCTTTTCAGCCCACAGAAATGTGAAATAAAATGTAGAGTTCTCACAGCTCTTCAATCATAGTTTTCAATCATCCATGAGACTGGAGAACGATGTACAAGATTTGGAGAAATGGCATCTCTTTTCTTTCATTCCAGCATCTCCAGACTCCCATCAAGCTCTGCTCAGCCAACTTAGTATGCTTGGACAAACAAGGTAACCGATCAATTTGAGAATTAGTTAAACATAACAGCCTTTAGGATTTCTTCCAAGTTAACCTAAAACAGAACAAAGGAAATGAGGAACTAGGTCTAAATAATTCTTTTGAATGCAGAAACAGACCCTAAAAGAGGTATTTGCCTTCCACAATATTTTTAAAGCACTCTATAGCCATCTCAGAGAGATCTGCATTCAGGATACTCTCTTCCTATTTAACTGCCTTGGCCTCTTTCTCATTCCCTTCGATCTCACTGTTCCCATAAAGGGTCACAGATGTTGCAGATACAAGCATTCACAAGCTTGTAAATGACAGTAGTAATTTTGTTCATGTATATTCATTAGAATAAGTTTATAATTGCATGTTCATAGAGTATTTCCATGGTACTATTCCACTGCTCTATCCAGGCAGTGCCTTTTACACATTATCCATTTTCCACATGACTTCAAACATCTAAGAACATGCAATTGGACTTATTTCATAGTGCACAGATAAAACAGTTTGGAGAAAAATTGCCCAGGAAGCCTATATTCTGTTTTTGCCCCTTTTGAATGCATACTTCGAACTTTAAAATTCCTTTGAGGTATTTTTGTTAGTAAAATGCATTTTTTTAAATCTAAGTTCATAGGTCAGAAAAGACTTTAAAATCCTTTAGTGGGATCTCTGGCGTATCACAGTCTATTAAATTTTATTTCATACTAAGGCTACTAACTTATTTTTCACAAAGGCAAGAAAATAACCCCCAGTCCTGTTTTGAAGGTTATTCATATTTCTTTAGAGAAACTTTCAAATCTTCATCTTAGGGGTTGAAGAATCTCCATCTTCCTCTGTAGTTTATTCCATCACTGTTAAAAAATTCTGAGTTTTGTTCCTAGTGTGAATTTATTTGAATCCAGGTTCCAGAACAAAAGGATGCTACTGTAGTATGCCTATCCTCCCTAAAATGAATAGCTCCTTAGAATGTCGGTTTTCTCTACAGGAAAGTATTTATACATTGTAATCAAATCACTTCTGAATAATTTCTCTCTCCCTCTCTTTAAAAAAAAAGTGAAAGAGGCAGACTGGGCTCTTCAGTTTTCAAACTACAAAGTAATTCTCCACAATTATTTCTGTGGCTCTCTACCTACTCAAAGTGCTCACCAGTCTCTTTAAAATTCAAGTCTCATCGTTAGTCAGGATTCCAGCACCAATTCCATATGCAAAATTTAAATGACTTCTCAAGTGGTCCATTTCCAATTCAATTTACTTATTTTTGCCAATTCATTACAGTAGGAACCCGTGTGGAGTCATTTATCCACTGTGACCTTGAAAACTTTTCTGAATCACTGTTTTCCAGGAAACAACTCCTCTTCCTACAGAAGAACAGACAGCATGTTTTCTGCTCATAAATATATGATCTTGCTTTTGTCAGTGTTACAATACAACTTCTTTTGAATGACCATAACTTACTCAACCAGTCCAAGTGGTCCCATAAGACTGCCCTGGCTTCACTCAGTATTCACTATTTCTCCTATTTTTATATTACCCGCAAATGTTACCAAATGGGGAAAATATGGATTAGCATTAGCCATCCACTAGCCTACATTTAGTACCATTTATTTCTTAAAATAATGGGGGAAATATGGATTAGCATTAGCCATCCACTAGCCTACTAATAACGTGTTAATCCTTGTGCAAGGTAACTCCATTCATGATGACTCCCTACTAACAACTATATTTTTGTCTTCCACATTCTTCAACCAGAGCAGCATGTGCCTTGTTAATACTGTATAAGGTTCATTCTTGAATTAGGGTGGTTTTTTAGTCCCAGTTCAACTGCCTTATAAGAATCTGTATGTATGTTCTCTATAAATCAGTAAACATATAAATGTTAATCAGACTGACTAGACTGATTTTCTGTAAATCGACTTTGACTGGCATTCATTATATTTCAATTATTTAATTCTTTTTTTAAAAACAAATTCTTAATAACTTTCCATTGTATTGGCATGGGTTGATGCCAGGGTAACAGATCTATAGTTACTTGGGACAGGCTGCTTACCTTCTGGAATGTAAGCATAACCTTATTGCTCTCCCAGTGTCATGGAATAAATAATTAATTAGGGGTGAATGCAAATTTCATCATATAGAGCTATGTTGATCTCTATAATAATATGGTTCTAATCTTTAAAGTCATAGTACATGCTGCTGTTGGAGTCAGACAGCGCTAATAAAATCACCAGTATAAATGCAATATAGGTCACAGCATAGAAGTGAATAAGATGCACTTTGTTAGAAGATATCAGATACATTTTATGATAGCAAAAGAACACCAGGAGTCAGGTTTAATTATATGTTTTGTTAATTAAAGAACTTCTTTCCCTCCTTTTCTGTTTACCAAACCTAGCTGGTGCTGTGCTTCTTATGTCCTGACAAATATTGTACCCCTACCTGACCCATGACTATTCTTCTTCCTCATTCTTTTCTAAGTCAGATAGCTTGCTTTATCTACTCTATTCCCACTCTTATCAAGAGGAAGCAGCTTTAGGATGCAAGGAAAAAGGTTTTACCGGTTTTCTTTCTGGTACCATGGCACTCCAGAATAACAGTGTCTGGAAAGGTGATGGTCCATGCTAGTTCGTTCAGAGAGTTCTTGGAAATGGACCATTTGCGCTCCCTTTATAAAGGGGATCCATCAGGAGGAAGGAAGATGAGTAGAGACAGAGAATGCTCAGGGTATTTGGCAGCTGGATTCCAACAAGCCACTCCAGAATATTTTAAAAACTGTTTTTCAGAGATTAACTGTTCAAATAAATCTGAATCACCAGAGACACATACTGAGCTTGCTGAACAGAACTGTATATATTTTGCAAAACTGACATCTGTCAGAATCTGAGTATCTATTCACTGTGATTCATCTCCCAAATTTCACTCTTTTGACATAAATTGTGGCATCACTTCTTCCCATACATGTCATGTACAAAGCCTGTTAGTGTTAAAAGAAGGAAGAAAAGTAGGCTTAGAGTCTATATTCCACATTTCTGCTACTTTTTCCTAATTTAGA
The DNA here is from genome assembly GCF_000691975.1 of Corvus brachyrhynchos. Classification (NCBI taxonomy): domain Eukaryota; kingdom Metazoa; phylum Chordata; class Aves; order Passeriformes; family Corvidae; genus Corvus; species Corvus brachyrhynchos. The sequence continues at coordinate 24,357,242 of NW_008239553.1, forward strand.
CAAAAATGCAGCAATTGTATGAATAATCAATAATGCTGGCTAGATGACATTTCTAATTATAAAAATTCTAGTAATAATCAAAGAATATTTTTTTCTCCCTGTGTGGTTCTAGCTGTTAATTAGATGTGCCATTTTTTTCACCGTGACCATGGCTGTAGACTTGCATGTCCATAAAATTTCTATCTGCCAAACTCACATTGTACTGGTTTTTGTAAATGTAACATCTCTGTAAAAAAAAAAAACCAACAGTCTGTTGTGTTTTAACCACACTTTGGGCTCAACACAAATTTGAAAGCCTGTGTTATTTCCTATGAAAGTATAGAGATGTTTTAGATCTGATTTCCTTTGACCAAAAAATGACATAATACTGCTTGGATGCAGTAAAATGGAATTACAGATTAGTTTAGGTCACTCTATGCTGCAAGTCATTATCTTTCTGTAAATGAAAATCAGGTCAAAAATTTTGCACCGAGTTCCTCTGAATGTCGTTGAGAAGGTGCAGCATCAACCCTCTTCTTTTAATCAAACAAATATGAGATAGATGGTTGCAGGAAAATTTTTGAACTCCCAAAATATGCCATATGATGGTGTCAAATGCTACATTATATCACAACTATACTTTCAATGTATACTGAACACCTGCTACAGAAATGTTTCAAGTGATTTTTAATGTAAATAACTTTATTCTCTTTATTTCCATCATTAGAACAAATGAAAATATCTCTTCTCTGGTTTTCTTTTGAACTAGTAGGCAACATCTATACCACCCTGGACACAATATTCTTTGCTTTTCTTTTCAGACACAAAATCGATAGCATTAAGTAGGAACCCCTTTTTCTCTCTGGATACTCGTATCCATTATTGGATCATTTCTCATGTGCAACGAACCATCTGCTTTAATGTCAAAGTTGATTCTTTTAGTTGTTCCTTTAATTTTTTCTTCTGTCTCTTCACTTGTAGTATCTAATATGAAACCACAAATTTAAATCTGTCTGAATGAGAGTATTCAGGACAAAGTGCTTCAATCACTTTCAAATTGCTCATTTTGTGCTACACCGAAGATGATGTTTTTAGAAGAAAAGAAGGTTGCAACTTTCTCTCAAGTTCAAGTCTTTGACTTCATTTCTTTCTTTTCTTCCTTTTTTTTTTTTTTAAGTGCAGTCACCAATTGATCTGTCATATTGTGGTTTTCAAAGATGAACTGAGAATGCCCTGAAAGGAGTTTGCAGTTGAAGAGCTGCAGGAAGACCTAGAGTAGGGAATTACATTTTCATTGTGGCTAACTTTCAATGACACTGAAGATATCTCACTTGGAAGATCATCAAACCCATGTTTTCCTCTTCAACAGACAAATCTTCATTCATTTGATGTAGAAACTCTGAAGAAACTAATTTTCATTTTGAAATAAGTGTGAATTCTTTTTATCTTGTGATTTAACAGCTCTTGACGATGCTTACATTTCACTTCAGAAAAATGAGCTGTTCTCATAACTTCAGTCTTTCCGATCACTTTTTCCCACTAAGTCTTTTAGTATTCCCTTTTTCAGCCCAGGTTAATATACATGGAATTTTTGTAATAACTACTTCTAAGTTACCTATTTGTTGTATTAATAAAAACCTATCCCATTTACTAAAAATAAAATAAAAATAACCACTTCTTGAAGTTAACACTGTAAAGAATGGAAAAAAGATTTGCTAATCATGACCTTCAATGATTTATCTTCCATTAATTTCCAGCAGATCAAATCCATCCTTGATTACATGATACTCTTACCAATTTTCTCCTTCACTATATCTAACATTTAGCTCCATCTCTGTTCTCCTGTGACTAAGAACATAATAAATTCCACCCATAAGGCTTCCAGTTCTGTAACTATGCTTAGTACAAAGAAATATTTTTTTAGTTTTATAATATTTATTTGACAAAGATTTAACAGACAAAAATGGAGACAGGAATAAAAGCAAAACAAGGCCTAATTTCTGTAAAAGTATATTATTTGGTTCTTTCTTTTTTTAAGAATCCTTATTTTTTTCAAGTCGCTGTACGTCTGAAACTTGTTTTCTATTAAACAGTTCACACACTGCTCTGTGACTTACCATGTTACTGGGCAATAACAATAATGCTCTAAGTTCTTGTTTTGTAAGTAGAGCAGTGATAAGGCCTTGTGATGTCCTTGGTGAGATGGTACTTTACACAGACATCAAAATTTTTACCTGAACTACAGATATGACTTTCAGAATTTTGTTAGATGAAGCCAAAAATTTCTAACTAAATTAGAAGTCAATCTGAAGCTCCCAATACAGTATTTTAAAAAGCTTGTGGAGGAAAAACATTGGAAAAGGAAAAAAGATGGCTTATAATTGGTGGGTGAGTTTTGCACTGAAAACATCAGAGTTATTTTTGGTTTAAGTATCAACTGCATATAAGTCTAATAGTTTCTGCCCCCAATTTTATATGGATACAGAGAAGCTCTTTCTGATGTTTGTATTACAAAAATCAGAATACCTCTTTCCTTTTTACAAAATGTTATTGAAGTGAATGTTGAAAGTGAATGGTGAAAAGTGCTTGGTTGCCATCACCGTTGTCTAAAAAGTGTTTGACATAGGCACAAGACTGGGACAGCCAAGGTTAGAGAAGGGCAAATTTCTGACATACGATGCCACTGGAAAATACCTTGAAAGCTCATCTCATCTATCTACAATCCTGATGCAGGGGAAAAGTATCAGTACCATTTCTGAGCACAGGTAATGTGAACATAACAAACTCCAGTAACAGAGATTTGACATCATCTCTTCCCAACACATGCCTGTGCTTCATAATTTCTACTTATTCCTCCCAATATCTAACCTGAATTTCTCTAGCTGCATTTTAAAACTCTCATTACTTCTTGTCCTATCCATGCTGAACATGGAAAAAAATTATTATCCTTCTTTCTGGGGTAGCTTAGAAGCCTTATCTGAAGACATGTTTCACCTCAGACTTTTCTCATAGACTAAACACCGTCAGTTCTTCAAACTTTCCTCATAAATCGTGAGCACTCTCATTGTTCTCCTTTGGACTCATTCCAGTTAACCCACCTGCTCTGTGAAGTGTAATGATAAATGCTAACTAAAATATTCTAGGTGAGACTTTACTGATGCTGAGTATTATAATTTCCTGTATCTTACAGGCTACATTTCTAGTTTTGCATAAAAGGGAGAGGTACTCCATCCCCCAGATCCTTTTTTAAAGGACTAACCAGTCATAATCCAAGCTATTAAAGCTGTTTAATCCCACCCAAATATGAAACTTCTAATTTCTCCATATTGAACTGCATCCAGTTTTCCAGACAGCTTCTCCAACCAGACAAGACCATTTTAAATTTGAATTCCGTCCTTCAGCTTGCTGTGGTCAGCCTACTGCCATCTGTAAATGGAATAAACATACTTTGTACTCCCCAAGACACTACTGAAAATACCAAATAGTATGAGACACAGGAGAGATGCCCATTCAACCCAATTGATATAGCCCTCCAATTTGACAGTGCTGATTACTTTTGTTGTTTTGCTACTACTGCTACTGATAATGATTGTTTTGAGTATGCTTTCTGAATAATTCAGTACTAATCTTACCATCATGATGTTCTTACAAGTTTTCCTGCTTTGCTTAGGAAAATGTGGCCTATATATGACATGTAAAGATGGTTAGAAAACCTGCTGAAGTCAAGATACACAACATCTATTATTGCCCCTCTGTTCACAGATCTATTAGCCCAAAGCAGAAGGAAAACAGATTGATTTGATGTGGGCTGCTCTCAACAGATCCATTCTGTCTGTTAGACATTTCTTTGCTATCTTCCAGATGCTTACATATAATTCATTTGATTATTTGTCCATTTTATTTGTTCTAGCATTTTTTTAGGACTTGCAGTTAAAGTGGCTGATGAAAAATTCCATGGCTTCTTCTTTTTTTTTCCTTTAAGCATTACATTTTTCCTTTTTCAATCTCTTAGAGCCTTAGCAAGCATCCCCTATGTTATCAGAGATGCCTGCTGACAGCTTTAAATAGTTTTGGCCAGTGCTCCAAATAAGCTAGAGTCCATTTTATTAGTCTGCAAGATCATGGTCCTTAGTTTTTCATAATAATTATATTAGCCACATGATTACAGCAGACTTCTGTGGTGAATACTGAAATAAAAAAGGCATTTAATTGATCTAAGACATTACTAGCTTTGTCTCTCAGCTTAGTATTGAATAGCTTCTCAGTCTTTCTCTTATCCCTTACAGAATTCAAGTACAAACTTCATAGACATAAACTGTGATGCCCTTCATAAAACCAGATTTTTTAAGCTGGTCACTTATAAAAGGTTTCTTTCTCCTCCTAATTATAGCTTCTTCTGTGCCTTGTTCTTTTTGATTTCTTTTTGATTTTTGATTTTGATTTCTTTTTGATGTCCCTACATACTTATGCATTCCTTTATACTAATCCTAGTAATCCCACATAATTTTCATTTCCTGTATGACTCACATGTTTGAGGTCAATGTATATGATTTAACCAGATGATTTCTTGCTATATACTTACTATTCTTTCCTTGCATTGGGATCATTAAATTCCAAAGAGCATGTTTTTCATGAGGAAGTGCTTAATTCCTTTATTCCCTTAAATTTCTCTTACATGACATGTGATCTCCCAGTATCCTGAATTTGCTGAAGTCTGCTTTCTTGAAATCCTTTTTCTTCTACTTTGCTGTTCTCCCTCCCTTCCTTCAAAAGTATCATGGATACTTTCATTTCATGTTCACACAAGTTTCTCTTTCACTCTCATGTTCTCATCCACATCCTATTTAGCACAAGCCTGCTATTCTAACCTCTCCAGTTGCTTCCTCTACTTTCTGTATCAAGACCCTCACAAATTTTTTTTTTTTTTGCTCTCTCACTGTAAGCTGTTATATTCCTTTCCAGCTGAAGTCTACATAAACTTTTTTCCCTGTTTTTATGAAGTTTCATGCCCTAAAGCATTTGGCTAGTTTCTCAAAGAAAGCAAAAACACCCCCAAAAAGTGCCACCCCACAAAAGCCAAAACTGAACTCAAGCATTATACAACAGGTATTGCTTGGGATTGCAATGGAAATCTTGGGATTGCAATGGAAATCTCCCTGTTTTCTCACCAGGTGTATGTATACTCTTTCTGGACAAGCCACCATGTGTGCCCTTGTATTTCCATCAAATGAGCCATTTTAACAATCCATTACTATGTTAGTTGAGTTGGAGTTTCATATTAAGAATCCCAGCTTTTCTGCTACTATTTTCTATTCCGAATTTCTGTGTTTGAAGAAACATTTCCAGATTTGAAAGGAGAGCAGATCACTCAGGCTTCAGATTGCCTGCTTAGACTGTCATCAAGGGAAAAACACCTGTTCTCATGGAACTGTTTACATCAGTTTTTTCCAATGAAAACCCCAAACGTTTCCCAATGTGCATTCACCACTTGGGTGTTTTTCTGCTGACTCTCAGTCTGTGATTTGGAGTTTGCTTTTATCTACTGTAAGATGAAGAGAATGGCACCTATACTCCAGATTTAGGAACATTTGCTATTTACAGAAGAAAAATGGGAGGAATATTTGGTCTTAAAGTTGGAAAATAGGTTGGAAATCTCAAGTTATTTTCTCACTCTCCTACTTGTGCAGATATTGTGTTTACTAAGAAGAACATGTACTTTTCATGTGCTTTAAATAAAGTACAGGCATAATCCTAGTGAAGACAAGAGAGCTATAGCATGAATTCACATTAACTGAAGTAAACTCTTAAGATTAAAAACTTTTCTGGTGGTGACAGTGCCCTGGTGTGTGAACTTTGGCAATTCATTTATCTATTCTTTAATTTTTGGATCCCAAAATGCAAAATGACTACGACAAGTTATCAAATTCATGAGGTGTTTGTCTTAGAGAATATTTATAAGACCAAAAAGGTTCCTAGATTATAAATGGTACAGAAAGCAAAGGATTATTATTAAAGATGCCCTCTTGGAATGATGCTTATATCTTAGTGATAACTTCATCCTTAAAATCACTAAAAGAAGATTTAAAAGCTTACAGAAAATGCTGAAATGAGGCAAATTTTCTCCCATCTCTGTAGAGCAGCAGCATTGAGAGCTCCAGCACACATCTGTCATCTGGAGGCCAAGCAGGCCTTCCACAATTCCAGGAAATCAATTCCAAAGACTGTAGATTGTCAGTTGCTTGTACACTGGAGGCCATCCAGGCAGCAGATTAAATTGTATGAGAAAATTGTAGCAGGCTCTAGACTGCGTGTAATGGAGACCCTCAATGACCTTTCCGAGGACTTGGGAAATATGCATTGAAATTGCCAGTGGGCCCTTTTGTAGCACCAAAACTGCATACTGAATTTCTCTTACTCATCACACAGGGTCATTCACAACTGAGCTGTTTCTGAAGAGGAAAAACAAACCAGAAAATGTAATCACCATCTTTTCTTCTTGCAGAAAATGTACGAGGTTACCAGAGATGCATTATCTGTACGACCAAAAAAAAAAAAAAGAAGTTGGTACTTGTGAAAGCCACAGTCTGTAGCAGCATTTAATGGGGCTACTGTTCCTGAATCTTTCACCCTGAGAGATTTTGGCATAATACGCGAAACATTGGCCAAAATGATTGCTGATTGAATAAGATTGATATAGACAAGTAACAGTTTCAGTTTTGTTGTTTTATTCAGACTCTGTTAACCACCCCCTAGTTTTTAGGTTTCATTTTTTGTAGAGTAGACCCTGACAGTTCAAATTGCAAATGTGAGCCTTTCGATGCTGCTTACCTGGAGGTTCAGGCTACAATATGCAACTCTCCTTGTCATGAACAGAAAAATTGCATGTACACAAAGAATGTAATCCCCTTAAAAAAATATAGATGAACCACACGGAATCCTGTTTCTTACTTCTGACCAGTCTATGGTTTCAAAACCTGGGGAGTTAACACCCCTGACTTCTACTTTCCCATTTATCAGTGGCAAGGTGGGCTGGTCATTTTATGTCACTCCTTAATAGTATTTCTACTCTTTAGGAAAGCTGCATGGCTTAACATATATTTGTTTTTTTTTTTTTTTAATCTACTAGAAAATATTTTCAGGGCATTTTAAGCAGATGGAATGAGTAGATTTGTTGGTGTGGAGTGTAGTTGTGCTTCTCTGAATAGCTCCTTTACGTTCACTATGACAGATAAACATGTCCTTTTGCTTTGCTAAGAGATCATATGGAATCATATCCCAAGCTGCCCATAGCCTAAGAGTTTTGTGTTTAGCTTCAAAGCAGCTTTTAGGGCATCAAACTGAGCAAGTTTTTGGTCTGACAGCAAGGCTATACAATCTCTGTAAGGCACATGATCAGAGAGGGAACAGGAACTGCCCTTACTATTCTCATGTTTTGTTGACTCTGCCACAGACTTCCTACATCACTTTGACCAAGTTTTTAAAACTATTTCCTAAGTCCCTGTACAGTATTCTGGGGTAATAATTCCCCATGTCAGAAGTATCTGAATAGAAATTCATTGCTAAATGTCTTTTACACTAAGACTTCTAAGTAATACACTTTTTCAAAGAAAATTACCTCTCTGCTAAAGGAGCAGTTGTTCTACAGATTATAAACTAACCTTGTTTATATTTTTAACTTTGCTTTATCAGAGATCTTGTTCTGATACTTCTGTATGTTGTACCTTACGCTTTCACTTACACAGCAGTATTTTTCTGCCACATATATTTGATATTTTCAAAAACATTTTGATCAGCTACAGCACTTCTGGTGCTAGGTACTGTAGAATTAGACCTCCTATGTTCTGGGAAGGAAAGATGGGGAGAAAGGAATGGAGCAGCAATCCTTGCACACACAGAGAAAGGAAATCTATGGGCTAAATGACTGAAGAATGGAATGAAAGGCATATGAATATAAAGAGCAGACTTTCAAAGACTGTTTTAGCCACAGGCCTTTTCATGTCAAATATCTGGTGTATCCAGGCTGTAAAAAGCAAAGCAGGAATTTCTAGGATTGATTTTCATCCCTTTGACTCATCCCTTTCCTTTGCCCATTTGCTCTCGTAAGACAGGTCCAGAGTGTGCAACAGGAAACCAAGCAAAAACAATACAAGAAAAACGCATTTTAATTTTAGCCACACAGCTGCTTCTGGGTTCTTTAAATACACTCCTCTCTAAGTGCTTCCATACACCAAGATATCCAAGCACTCTAGACAGGCTGAGTCTCAACTGCAAACTCATTCCACAACTAATCCCTGTCTGGCATTGTTACAGCAATCAAACCAAGTTGGTCAAATGCCCAGTTGGGGCAAACTGGGTGCTTATCCAAGGGCTCTCTGTTATGTGCCTTGAAGTGATGAGCTACAGTCTCCAAGTTCTTTGGGCAGAGACAAGTTTGTGGATAGGGATTAAACACAACCTCTTTTTTTCCTTACCTTCTCCTTCTGCACATTAATACATAGCATAAGAAACCAAAAATATCTTTTGAAGGCATGCCTGTGAGTGACACTGTGCCCTAGCATAATGTGACAGGTGACCTATTCTCCTTGTTCCAGGCTGCATGTAGTCTTGCTGTCTGGAAAACTATCTGGGGAATTTAAGAACTACCAGGAGAAAAATGGGAAATCTAAAAGCTCAGTCACATACTCAGTTCTTCATCTTGGGTTGGTTTTTTTTTCCCTGTGGCTTTTGAAGGTGAAACAAACTACCTCTGAATTCCAGAGGTTTTTTACTGCCATCATGTGGAGAATTTCCTTAAAAAAAAGATTAAAACTGTCTTCCCTGACAAGATATGATTTTTCCTGCCCTTGGCAAAACTGAAAGAATCTAATTCAGTCTTCCATCTACACAGAGCTAGTCCTGGAGCCTCAAATGCCATAACATCTGGTAAATATTCAACTGACCTTAGTACATTTTGCTTTTGCCCTATTGAAGCAGTTTATTTGTTGGCATAGCAGAGCTGCACAAGATTGTGACAGCCTGGGTATGCTTGTCATTTCTGATATTCCATTACAGGTTTCTTTCTCTGGTCTGCAGGAACATACAAGCATTTAATATCAATGCTATTTCTCTCTGTGCAGCAATGCTACAAAGAAAAAAAAATATTACAGCAGGGTATCACAAATCAAATTACATAAGTTATCTTGGAATCAGAAGTATAAATTTTTCAGGCATTCCTATTCCCACTATGCAATCTGCCATTTTATCTGACCACTATAACAATCACACTTGAGAAATCTGATAAACATAATACTGTTCTGGAAGGCTGGAAATTTAGACGGCTATATTCATTTTAATAAAACAAGAAGAGTATTTCTACATTCCAAGAAAGTCCAAGATTTCAAAAGTTTTGACCAAAACCAATGACTGTATTTCAGTTAGGAAAACCACCACATTTCATAGGTATTTTATTTAATTCTGTACTGTACTGATTAACATTGTATTTACAAATAAACTACGTATTTTTTCAATAAACTTTTCAGCGATATTGACAGATTTGCCTTAAAGGTTTTCCTTGTATTAAATCAATACAATCTGAAAGACAATTACTGTCAGGACATTTCATAGAAACTCTGTTATTTTCCCAAAGACATGCAAACAAGTGGTCCCATTTTCAAGACTGGTGAGCCCCCAGTAGCTCCTTATGAATCCAGCACAGTGGAAATCAGCCTTGCATGTAGACTAGGAATCCAATTTGTATCTTCTGTCCATTCTGCTATATCACTTGAAATAAACGCTGGTTTTTAGCTTCTCCCTGACCATAGGTTGCAAACAGTAATTAAGGACCTCAGCAAAGCCCATAAATGACTCCAGAACAAAAGTACATTTTAATTGATACTGACATCCTGTTAACAAGACTTCTTCAGAAGAGCTGCTACACCCACCAAGTTTTAAAAGTTGGTCTGAAGATCTGTGAAGTACTACCACCAAGGGACTGCCTTTTTCTAGTGTCATAAAAATCTGTTCAGATTTGGCTACATTATACACAGTCCACTGTAAAAATCAGCACTTAGCAGATTTTTCTTGATCTGCTCCTATAAGCCCTCACAATTCCTATACCACTGGACACAAACTATTCAGTGTTTTGCTGTGATAGTGCAGTCCAGGTTTCTAAGGTAAAGGTAAAATATACCCCACTACTGTTCCCTACAATAGGGGAACATACTTTGCCCTGCAAAGCAAGAGCCAGTTCTATATTTGTCTTTCAAATGGTTCTAATAATTCTGAACGTTTCACAATCATACTGCTAGGCAAAGCTTCAACCACTACTAAGAGAACCCCCACACACCAGATTAGTTCAGCCACCTAATATAACAAGCCCACAGGGAAAGCAACTGAATCACAGTGGCATCTGAGATTCTCGGAAAGCCGACGTCCAGTCTATATGCTTGGCTCATCTATCCATACTGTGAGGCACAGCACATGGCTGTATCAATGTTACCACATCATATGATCTCCTACTGACTAGTCTGTAGGAAATGTAATCCTTCTATGTGCAACCAATATGGTTGGTCTTTAGTCCTCCGCAGCACGGGTCTGTACCCAAGGTTCAAGATTCAAGTCCTCTTTCACATGAAATATGTTTTTTTATCCTTGCATATAGAGTTACAAATTATTGCCTTTTCATTTGCTTGCAAAAGTGATGAAAATAACAGGCCAAAATCTTTACCAAAATCATAATCTCAAACACAGCCATGTCAAATATAGTTCCCAAAAATTAGGAAAATACATATTTGAGATCACCAATTCATCCTTAATTCTGATACATTATACATTTATGATGTCAGGATTTCTTTAATTACCTACTGACATCTTAGTGTTTTTCTACCAAACAAGGTGTCATTCAGTTGAATGGCTAAATGGTAATGGGAATAAATCATGTAGAGAATTAGGCTGTTGTTTTTAGCATTCCTATCTCGTATTAGTTGCCCTTGGTACATAAAGAAAGAATCACAGAATCACATAATATTCTGAGTTGGAAGGAGCCCACAAGGATCATCACAGTCCAGCTACTGTCCCTGAACAGGACAGCCTCAAGAATCACACAGTTACCTAACATTACTTGAAAGTAAGATTTTGGACTCCTTATTGTAATTCTATGTAAATTAGACAAAAGCCTTTTCACCCTGAAAAAAAAGTCCATAGGCAGTCCTTGATTGGACCAAGTTTGTCCTCTATATCCTGTAATCCAAAGAGAATCACGACACCCAGTGGTTACCAGAAATAACGCAGGCATACCGAAGCCATGTAGAATGTGAAGATGCTTATCTCAATTCTCAAGCTCACAAAATTAAGATGCAACTAGAAAAATGAAGACATTGGACAAGGTACAATCCATATTAAAGAGTCTGTAGAGATGGTCTTACCAAACTCAACACTTACGACACAAAAAAACTCGCAAAGCCACCACCAACACCTGAAATACCAACCCAAGTAATTTTTGAACTCCAGGAAAATATGACATCTAGCCTACTCTGGAGAAAACAGTAGTTCTTCCATGACAACAGTGTAAATCCTGTAGGTTTTTCCACCAGAAAAAAAACACTATCATGAGGAGATTTCCGTGACAGCACTGCACTGATTAAGTAAATCTATCCTTCTACACCCTGTAGCTTTCCACACACTATATTGAAGACTTGACAGAGAAGATGACTGTGCTGGGGAAGTGAGGGAATACAAAAGGGCTTGCTGCTCTCCAGAGTACTCTGGACTGCTGCAGTGCTCTAATGCTGCAAGGGTTAAAAGCAGTCACTGCTCTTTTGCACAGCTTCCCCAAATCCTCAGTTGGCCCAAAAGTCTAGGAGTTGCAAAGAGGATATTAAATCCACTTTTGTTCTCCTTCAACACAGAACAGTACAGAAGAGTGTAAGAGCATCAGAAGTGCTTTATTTTTGATTTGCCATCTCTGCTAATCATTGGTTATTTTTAAATTAACATCATTCTGCCTTCTCTTAAATTGGATACATTTATGGTAAAGATGAAGTTGCAGATGGATATAACAATATGAAACGTGTACTTTGAAAAGAATACATAACTACAGTTGAAATTTAGAAGAAGATGAGCCATTACTAAAATACTTTCGTTAGAGAAAAATCTTGTTAAGTCAACTGCTGGTGAAATTCTATAACCTGTGATAGACTGCAGGTCAGAGCACACGATCACACAATGTTTCCTGCTTCGATATTTATTAAATGAGATATTAATTATTTACAAAATCCATATGTGGAAAGTCTTTTCAAAGAGATTTTGAGCTTTAATATTGTTTTAATGTCCAACAACACACTTTATCTGCATAAATTTGTTCTTTTGTTGAGACCAATGAAAACTTAAGAGGCATCATTTGAACAATATTCTTCTATTTATGTATTAAAATTACAGAAGCGAGTAACAGAAGGAATAAAGATACCTGTATTGAAATATCATACAAATTAGACTGGTTCAATGAAGTGAGATGAATAAAACTATTTACTTGCAGAGTAACTGAATACAATATAGTACTTGTTAAACTGTATTTTGTCTGTGATAGCAAAACAAAGCGGTGAGTATATGAAGAAAAAAGATTGAGTACATGGTGTTTTCAGACCTAACCTTTCCAGTTCAGACAGTGTAATGTGAAACCACATTCTTCTGACCTGGCTATGCTTTACTTCCAAAGTTTGCCAAACATTTCTTTCTACTTCTGTGTTAGGACAAAAGATTCTTTGTCCCATAAGCATTTATGAACTCCATGCATCAACACCTTTATTAATCGTTCAGTAAGCACACAAGACCTATTATTTAACCACCTCATTGGACAAAAACTTGCCTTTGTCCCTCTTAAGCCATGAAAGATGATTTCTGCATCTTCTCCTGAAAGAAGAGATTCAACACCTTTTTTTAATACGTGTTGAAACACCTACACTGAATAAACATGCAGTCATACTTCACTCACATTCTTTTCACTCTTTTCCTGTTGTATGACCAGAATAAACAGGGAAGTGAACAAAAAGTTAATACTTGCTTGTCAAAACACTCACCTTTAGGATAAACAAATCAACTACTGTATAACATAAGGAAAAAGGAAAACATCCGGTTGGCACTGACTGTAATCACTGAACTCACACAGTAAATAAGACCTGGGATCAATGAAGAATCAAATGAAAGGAAAAGGGAGAGAAGGGGCAGTGACAGAAATATTATCAAAATTACAAAAAGGGCATATTTGGAGGAGGAAGAATTTAGATTATAACGTTCAATATAAACCTCAGGTTTAAGCAAACATAATTCAGGGACAATTCAGGTGATAAAATTTAATTTATTTAGAACAGAGGTTTACCTTGACTATCCAAGAAAACTGCTCTATTAAACAGTATAGTATTTCAGTTCTCCTACCTGCTGCCCCTTGGATGAAGGCCTGGTATCACAAATTCCAAATCTGTTCTGAATCACTTGAACTGAACAGCAGGTTGTCTGTCCCAAACACAGGCTACTTGCCCTCTGGTGAGCTGTTTTCACTGAGTATCCACACATACTCCCATATCCTGAGAAATCTGGCCTCTGTGCAGGACAGTAAGGGTTGTTTCTGGGTATAAGGCAACCCAGGACCAAGCCTGTGCAAATCAGACAATACAACAGCATTCTTAGCATGCTTTTCCTCAGAACTCAAAACTCCTGAACAGTAAGGCATCCAAATCCAGAGTCTAGAGATCACACATCTCACACTACAGTTTAGATGTAATCAGAGCCAACTCTGGCATTTCAGTGCTCAAAAATACATCCTAAGAATAAGAGACACTAGTGTTCTCTCACAGCATTTCAGATTGGTAGGACTGGAACCCATCAGTGCCAATTTTTCAAAACGATGTCATTTCATGTAATCTCAGACATTTTTGTGTTGTATTTGACAAGCTGTTTATGAGACCATTCTGAGATTAAAGGTCCTTCTCTTTTTCATTCAGGAATTTATTAGATCTTGTTGATCTCTTTAATCAGTGTATTTCAGGTTCTCTAAAAAGGCTATCATAACAATGAAAGTGTTTCTTTCCATTTCTATTTAAGGAATTCACTGAGTCTTTGCTCAGGTCTTCCATACAGCCTTTTCAGTTTTCTCTAATGAAATGGCTTTCATGTCCAAATGCAAAATATTCTGACAGATTTCTGGGTGCTGGTAGCATTTATCCAGTTCTCAGAACAAGAATAGCTACTCTAGTTACATTCATTGAACCGGGGACTCATTTTCTCCTATTTATTTGCCCTTGATTTACATGCAGTTCATGGAAACCAAATCCGTGTATTTCACACTTTCCAATCATGTAAAAGTTGGTTGGTTTTTATGGTTTTACTCATGACAGGAAGAAGCGATTCTTCCCCTGGACTTGGCACAGGTAAAACCACACCTCGAGTTCTGTGTCAATTCTGGGTCCCTCCATTCAGGAAAGAACACTGAGGTGCTGGAGCAAGTCCAGAGAAGGGCAATGAAGCTGGTGAAGGATCTGGAGCACAAATTCTGTGACGAGCAGCTGGGTGTGTTTAGCCCAGAAAAAAAGGAGGCTCAGGGGTGAAATTATGACTCTCAGAAGGAGGCGGAAAGGAGGCTGTAGCCACGTGGGGGTTGGCCTTTTCTCCCAGCAACCGGTGACAGGACAAGAGGACACAGTCTCGAGGTGTGCCAGGGGAGGTTCATCTTGGAGATTAGAAGGAATTTCTTCACAGAAAGGGTGATTAGACATTGAAGCAGGATGCCTGAGGAGGTGCTGGAGTCACCGTCCCTGAAATTGTTTAAGAAAAGACTGGATGTGGCACTTAGTGCCATGGTCTAGTTGACATTGTGGTGTTAGGTCATAGGTTGGACTCGATGATCTGACGTCTTTTCCACCCTGATTCTGTGATTCTGTGAGTCCTCTTTTTGTCGTGTTTACCTCTTTGAGACAACTCTGAGACCTCTTTGATGCTGCTTTCCTCATATTTGAAGTGCCTGTGTTTCATCTCTCATTCATAGAGTGAGAGAGGCTGCACAAAAGTCTCACCTTCTGTGTGGGGAAGAATCGTACTTTTTTGCACAGTATTCGGGAGGCGCAGCACCATCCCAACCTCCTGCCTCAGCTCACCCTGCCGGGC
>NW_008239553.1:24372586-24406176 GCF_000691975.1 Corvus brachyrhynchos
GGGCTCTCCTCGTGCCGCAGGAGCCTGGCGTGTGGGCCCGGGAGGCGCTTGGGTGGGATCAGCGGGAGGAA
This sequence comes from Corvus brachyrhynchos, assembly GCF_000691975.1. Lineage (NCBI taxonomy): Eukaryota > Metazoa > Chordata > Aves > Passeriformes > Corvidae > Corvus > Corvus brachyrhynchos. The sequence continues at coordinate 24,372,658 of NW_008239553.1, forward strand.
CGGCCCTGCACGACGGCGTGGGCGCCCGGTTCTAAATGCGGTGCGCGGCGGAGGTCCTGCCCGCCGGGCCCGGGGGACGGCTATGGCCCGGGGATGAGCAGGAGGGTTCTCACGCCCGTGCCTCGGGGGAGTGGCACTTCTGGTTTGTTTATTTTCCGTTGTGGTTGTGGTGTTTTGTTTTTTTTCTATAAGAGAAGATGATGTGTCAGCCCTTCTCAGATCTTCCCTTGATGCAAAACTGGCAGATGAGGTGTTCTTGTTTTATTTATTTCTAGCTCTCTTTCTGTTTCTTGTTTCGGTTTGAGGTGGTTTTGGTGTTTTGGGGTTTTGTTTCAGATTAGCATTTCTGCATATCACTTTCTTAAAAAAATACATTTGTTTTGGAAGGGGCTAAGTAATGAAAGTGTGAATCAGGACTTAAACCACTTCTTCCATTACAAGGATAGCATCTAGTCTGCACTTACGTAATCGTGTTTGTGCCATGCCTGTTGGCTGGCAGGCAGGTGTGACTGAAGATGGAAAGTAAAAATGATGCAACTAGCTACTTGAGGAAGTTTTCTTCTGCTGACCATTATTCCATCATTCTTGTAATAGATAGTCATATTCCCATTTCAGAATTCATTACTGGTGCTAAGACTCAGGATTTTGGACCACATGTCTAACAAAGTTGGCAGGACCTGAAGAAGAAACTTTCATTTTTGGGTAGATTATTCCAGAATGTCTGTTGCAATGTCCTTTGAAGCAGCTTGTACTGGATACTGCTGCTGATGTGCTGCTGGCCTGACTGATGCAGACTCCTGAGTTCCTGTTTTTGTAATTTAAATATAAAACTTAACATGAGGCATAACTTCAGTGGGTTACTTTATGGGAAAATAAGTTCAACAAATAGTAGTAGAAATAATTTCTGCACTTCATTCTGTCAGTTTTCTGTTAGCCAAACTCTCAAATATCTTCTCTAAGAGAAGCAGAAACTTTGTCTTACTAGATGCTGCCTACCCTCAGTAAGCAGCTGAAGGTTGTGACAAGTATGTAGTGTGGGAGGCCGTAATGTTACTACATTTTTCTGATTTTCATAGCTTTTAGTTTCAGCCTTTCAGTGTTTACATTCTGGGTGTGGGCATTTCTAAGGCCCTGTCTCCCCTAGGAGTGTATTGCACTATGTGTTGCTCTTTTAGCAGCATGGATTTCTTTAGCCCCCAGTGTGTTGACTGATCACTCATTCTTTCTCTCATGACTTACTCTACTCTTGAGAATGAAACAAACTGTGTTAGCAAAAACACAGCTTTGCAGGTTCAGCTGTATTTGTTTTAAGAACTTCACCCAGCACAACTGTCTTGTTTTGCAATTCAGCCCTTGGGACAACAAAGCTTTCGTAAGATAAATAATGCCCTAAGTAATTTTAATTCTTGAAATAAATGTTGTTTATGAATTGCCTTTCATTTTTAGTTTGTTTTACTTTTTGGAGTGGAAAGACATGTCCAATACATTAGGTTTTGATCTAAATTTCATTCTTTCAGCATTTTGATATATTTGTTAAAGTCCCCAGTTAGGTCACTGGCAGTATAAAAGGAGATATGCAACTACCCACTGTTGCTGTGTTATACTGATGGAACTTTCTTTAGATTCAGATAAAGTCTTTCTTCTTTGTTTTTAACTGTTTTTGTAGTTCCTCAATGGAAAATATGTTAAAAACTGCCTGCAGCACTATGCAAGCACTTGGACAAAATAGTCATCTACTGACACCCTTGAGGAATTGTTGGGCAAAGTGACAGAAATGAAGAGCTTCAACCATCGCTTCAGTATGGCGGCAGCTGAATCTGACAAAGACTCCGGATATTCAGGTTTAGAAAACTGCTGTGTTACCTTTGTTGTGTGTTACCATGCTGAGGCTGTGCTTTTATTGGTGATGTTTAAAAAATCTAAGTAAAAGAGTTTGTGTCTCACTATCTTGGAGGGCCTTTCTATGCAAGATAGGTTTCACCTGTAATCATCCTGCCACCAAAGTCTTTTGAAGTGGAACATGACCAAGTTATAAAGTTCATCCTGTGAATTTGAATGGCATGGGAATTTAGAATTAATGGAAGAATCTCAGACTTCAGAGTCTAGAAATGGAGTTGTCAAAATTGCTTTTTGTTCTTTGCAGTGATTAATGAATTTTTGGATTATGCTGCCCAGTGTCTCTTACTATCTGACCATATTGTCAGTAGAGCCTGATAAACCAGAGAGTAATGGTTATAACAGTAGTAAAATAATAGACACGGTGTGCTGTTTCAGTACTCAACAAAAGTGTGCAAAAATGACCTTTAAAGGAGAAAAAAAGCACTTCTATGAAAGATACCTGCTTTACTGGGGTTTTAGATAGAAAATTTCAAGACACAAAATGCCTGCATCACAAACTATGGATGTGGCAATGCTGGAGCCTCTAGTGCTTTCCTGTATAAGTTTTTAGAGCAACCTTCATGATACTATGCAGTCCCTTGGAGACTAAATACAAAAGAACAAAAAGTAATAGATTTTCGGGGGAGAAAATGTCTGTGTAAGAATATATCTGTGACCTGAAATACAAAGCCTTTTATTAGAGGCTGTCTAACAGCTGTCACAGCAGCTTTAATTTTGTTAATATTACAGAAGTAAATTTTATTGTTCTTTGTGACTTCGTTGAAAGGAAGCAGAATAGTAGGACTGGAAGGCAGTAATAAGCATATTGCATGTGAAACGACTAACAGCTGAATTCTACATCTGGCAGATGGAAGTTCAGAGTGCCCAAGTGCTATGGAGCAGACAGACTCGGAGGACGTACTGAATGCACTGTGTTGGAATGCAGAGGATGGACCTTGGCAATGCCCGAGGACCACAAGCAGCTCCTTTCCTGCACTATCTCCTATGGTTGTTATGAAAAATGTGTTGGTTAAGCAGGTAGGGAAGAAATAATATCTTTAAAAATATTGCATGTTCTTAATTTTTTTAAAAAACGTTTTTCCTTTCAAAAAAGATTTTGCAAAGTTGCTACAGTCCAGAAAGCAACTGGTAATTTAAGAAGTTCTAATGTGATTCTCTGTTCTTTTGAGAGGCAGCTGGAATCACTAAGATGGAATGTGAAATCGGGAAACTGCTCCATCTAATAAACCTCTTTGTCTCAAAGGAGTCCCCCCAAAATACATCTGCAAGAATGTTATGTAAATAGCACCAAAGATTAAACAGAAAAGGGTGATCTGCTTTTGGAAGCTGCTGTTGTCTTTTTCATTCAGTAAAGATGGTGAAGTAGGATGATAGGTTTGTTTGCTTAACTCTTTGGTTCTAGAAGTGCTTCATATGCAATGGGAAACACTAATCCAGAAAAGTTAAATCTTATCCAAAGTTAGCTGTGGTACTTCTGTTTTAATAGTTATTTCACTTAATTGCATGTGGTGGCTCACACTGCAACAATTACATTCCCTATTTATATTCTCCAGTATTTTTGTAATGTATAGTTCCTCTGGCACATCTGTGAGACCCTCTGTGTAAATTTTACATTTTAACAGAAGATGTGAGAAGTCCAAAGTACTGTCATATTAGTAGACCTCCTGCTCTATACTCACTCATTTTTGGAGCAGAGCAAAAGTTCTTCAGTGCTTTTTTTTACTAGAATACTTCTGAGAATACAGTGGGAAGGCGGAAAAAGAATTTAGATCCTGATTCTTTTTCTACTGAATCTGTTACGACAACAAGCAAGACGTAATATACACTGTTAGTATTTAGTAGATTATGCTTTTGTGGGGGAGGTGGTTCTGTTCCCTGAGCATCATGCTTTATCTTGACAAGAAACAATTTTATTTTATAGTCACGTTCCTAGATGTGTGGACAACACACTGTGTAAACAAATGCTGACGTTTTTATGTAGTTTTTATACAGGCAAGCTTCACCAAAGGCTGATAGCCTTTGGCCCAGAGCTCAAGAATTAAGACATTACCTGCACTGATTCCAGTGGTAAACTCCAAGTTGTGTTGCAAGCAATAAAAAGCAGCCGTTAATAATAAGTAGCTTATATATAGAGATGTATATATATATATAAAAAAATCCAACCACATACATATATATAAAAGAAACCCTGGTAGTATAGCAAAAAAGAAATTTGGCAAGGAAGAGTTGGAGGTGGATAAAATGACCACACTTGGTTCTCTTGAGCAGTGCATCATAATATCTAAGTCTAACTGTGTATGATTAAAGATATTACTGTTAAATGGAAAAACATTTACTACAATAAAGAAAAGCAACAAATCTGAATCAGAATAATAATGAAATGTCTTTCTGCCTCTTTTCATTATGCCTGGTTATCTCAGATGGTCAGCTTTTTAAAATGGTCTTTTCAAGGCAGTGCTCAGTTGGACTTGCTGGACCAAAAAAAAAAGAAAAAGCAGCATCCAGTTACTGCTGTTTATTTCTTCCAGTTTCAATCAGCATCATTCTTCTGTCTTGGAACCACTGTGATCCTCCACAGTGATGGTTACCTGCTGTTATCTGCTGGTCCAATTTCAGAATGTAAACAGCTAACAATAATGCTACTAAAAAAAAAAAATCAAGTGGCGATTAATTATCTAAAACACAGTTCTTCTGGTTGTGGTAAGGTTTCTGTAAGTCTTGTGAAAGTCTTCAATAAGTAGGAAGGCTTTTTCGACAAGTGGCACTGGTACATCAGGAAATCAGCCTTCATAGCTTTCATTAAAAAAAGGCAACAAAACACACAACAATTTGCAGGATTAGTAAAATAAAGGTGTCCTTCTCTACTGAAAATGAGATTTTGAGTAGGAGAACGAGAACACTGTGCAATGTGAGAAGGAAATGAAGAAACAACAGATAGGAAGAAACCCAAGAGCAAGATAAACAGTTACAACAGCTCTTTTGGTCTCAATGATTATGGGGCTCTGCTGTGCTAGGTGCTGTTCAGTGCAGTAAATGGCAACTTCTGACTCCAAAGCTTTGCTCCTTAAGGCTACATGTTCTGTCCTGTGTATGTATAGCTACAGTATTTATATGCTTCCTCACTCCTTACATCTCCAGATACTTTTCTTTTGAATGTTCTTTCTCTTGTGTTAAGGTAGTAATATTTATTTTTACAGGTAGCTGTTCTGTACCCCTATTCCATAAGCATCTTGCCCACTGAACCAAAGAAACATTGTGTCAGAGTAGGTAATTGAATGTTATCTCCAAGTCTCAGTGTCCTAATCAGTGGGTAATACCTGCTTTTGGTAAGTTCCAAGTCCTTTACTGGGGGAATGGACTTTAGCAAAGCATGTTAGCGTTTGCCAGTTTAAAACTTATGAGGCTGGTGGAAAGGATATGGATTTCAGATTACTAAAAATAATAAGATGTATTTGTGGTAGCTAAAAACTGTGCCTTCAGCAGGCCTGCCAGTTGTGTTCCAAGTTGTAAGGAATCGAAAAAGCAGCTGACAATGTATTAGTATAATTGTAGTGGTGATGGCTTGAATATATTAAGAAGTGAGATTTTGCTTTAGAAAGAATTAGTGTCTCTTACTAGACTATTTGATATCTTTGGAGAAAAGCAGTCATGTTTTTGGCCAGAAGGTCTCATGAAGATCTGTAGTAAGGTGCTGGAGGAAAAAGAGGTAATGTCTTGTAAAAATGGATGTTTACCCCTATATTCCAGAGTATGGCTTGTGGGAGGGAGTAAAAACTTTGGCATTGTTCTTGATGTAAAATGCTTTTAAGGTTTATCAGTGCACACTATTTCACCAGAGGTATGAAGTTAAACTCCTTTGGGCTTCTGGCAGGCTTTTCTCCTTGCATTGGTTGATATTCAGCCTTTTTTTTTCTGCTTCGTAGTTTTAAATTGATTGAAACCGTGTATTGTACTTCAAATTACAAGACTTACTGAACAGCTGTTGCGTATCTTAAATAACCATTTCAAAAGCTTGCTATAAGAATAGATTTGAGAAGATTTGACTTGCTGCATTTCAACAAAGAGGGTGTCTGAATTGTTCCTAAAATGTCTTTGCAGTCTTTCCTTGACTCTTAATATATTTCATAACCACAAAGCTTAATTATTTTTCAGCTTTCCTGTGCACTTGTAGTTTGATCCCAAGTCTGGGTCAAACTTTTTAATGAACATTGAACAATACAGGCTTTCATTGTAATCCTCATTTAGGAAAGCATGTATAAATTCAGATTGAATTGTTTTAAAATATATCTGTTGTTGTATAGTAAAAGGATTATGGATTACAGCTTTATTTCCAGAGTTACGCTCCATTGTCAGAGAAAGAAAAGGATGAGTTTGATAGAAAACTCTTCAGAAGACATTAATTGGACAGTATATATCAAATATGGAAAAATGGCACAGTCTACCTGTTTCATTTAAGTTTTTTTTTATCATCTTCTACAATGCTTTTGTAAGACTTGTGGTTTTTCCCTGTTTGTGCTTCTCAGGGGAGTTCATCACAGCTCCAGTCTTGGACTGTGCAGCCATCCTTTGAAGTGATTCCAGCTCAGCCACAGCTAGTGTTCCTTCGTCCGTCAATCCCACCTCCCATTAATCCTCACTCTGTTGGGAAAAAGAGAAATGACTCCACTAATTACCTGCCCATCCTGAATTCTTATCCCAAAATAGCACCACAGCCCTGCAAAAGAGATCACTCCTTTGATCTAGAAGAATGTCAGGAAACCACTTGCCATAAACGACTCTGCACTGAAGCACCCAAGATGGAGACTTCTCCTGTACTGATGAGCACAGGCTTGCCTCCTAGTCCTTTTGCCCACCTACCAGTTAGCTTTAAGACCCCTCAGGATTCTAACCAGCAAAGTTCTTCAGCTGTGATGACAAGTGGAAAACTGTCAGCTCTTCCTGGTTGTCATCATGTTTCCAGTGACACTCAGAAAGTGCCAGGTTTGACTCCCCTTTTGCCCTTTGGAACTCTGCAGGCAACAAAGTGCACCCTTCATGAGAGCGAGAGTGCATCACAGACTACAATGCCGTCTGCAGTGTGGAGCCCTCCATTGATACCAGAAGAGATTTGCACTACCCCTGAGCTGCTCTTGCAACAACAAAGCAAGTGCAGACGCTTTCAGAATACGCTTGTTGTGCTACGCAGGTCAGGATTGCTGGAGATCACTTTAAAAACCAAGGAGCTCATTCATCAGAACCAGGTGACTCAGGCCGAGCTGGACCGGCTGAAGCATCAAACGCAGCTTTTCATAGAGGCAATAAAGAATAATGCTCCACAGTCATGGGCAGAGCTAGAAGCATCTCTAACAGGATCTGATAAAGCTGATAGCAACCTTGAAGACCCCACTTATCCCAACATGTAGTAGAAATCTGCATAGATGTTGGTCAAGTTATTTCTGTGCCTCCTTTTTCCTATCTCAAACTTTTACTTGAGCATTTTTTGAGTCCAAGACTTGTAATTGCCATTAACAATTTGTCTTCAGAGCCAGCTTTGGGACTGGAATAGCATGGTGGGTTCTAGACAGAATAGGTACTTAGTACTGCAGTGAATTTCATGCTAACTCTTTGTAATTCCTTGGACTGAAGAAGCTTGGATGGGCTCTGCTGGCGTGTTCCCATTCTTGAAGGGAAGACAGTCATTTGCAGTATTCTGCAAGCATCTTCCTATTGCCATCTTCAGATAGTTGTTTCTGAGAGTGCAGCAGCAGAACAGGCCCCACTGTGGGGCCATCATCAGTTCCAAGCAGGTGAAGGGAGTTGGTGTGAGGTGAAGTAAGTCCTTCTCCCACCCCCTTCCTTCTTTTTTTTATTTAGAGAAATCAGATGAATGTAGCGAGGGTGGGAGGTGTGTCAGCTTGGATAAACGCTCTAAAAATTTTATCTACCTAAGTTTGAACTTCAAAAAACAAACTCCAAGACATTTTTTCCTCCATATAGATTGATAGCATTCCTGGGCTGCTTGCCTTGAGACATTGCTGATAGCACTGTGTGCATAAGATACTGACCTTGCTAGTGGAGAGCCACAGTAGTCATGTTAAAAAAGCTGTTTTACAGATGTTTATTTCATTGCAGTTTATCTAGACACTTAACTACATCACTCCCTGCAATCTGAAGGGATCATTTTTCAGAGCCAGTGTGTGTAGAAAATTGAGAACAGCTTTGTCTCAGAACGTTAAGGAATCCAAATAGTCTGTGATATGTTCCTTTCTGTGTGACAATGTTTTAAAAAACTCGTGCCATCTAGGTGACTAGGTATTTTGATGCTGTGATTCCTTTTATCATCTGTTTCAGATTGTTAAAAAAAGGAACTTGAAAGTAGAGTGGATGTCTTGCTAATTTGTGACTAGACCTTTACGTTTTCTGATGCCTCTAGGAGTCAGTATTGCAGAAGTCTGTAGAGAATACTTTTATAGTCCTTCCTCAAATAGGTGCATTAGAGAAACTGTAAGGGCCTTCTCTCTTGTAAGGGATTTTACCCTTTATACACTGATGAAATGTTTTACGTGTCTTACCAAGTTGAGGCATGTGAGTCCTCTTTGTACGAGCCATGGGCCTAGAGAGTAAATGTTGTGGCAGGGTTTGCCCTAGTGGAGCTGTAGCAAACTAGTAGCCATGCCTTTCATGGGATCCTGCCTACCTGCTGAAGACTGGTGCAGTATGTGGGAATTGTTTAAAAGTGTTCTTAGATACTGTTCTGGCATTTCTTTTTTTTTTAATATACCTGATACAGTTGTGATACCACCATGTCTCATAACTTGCAGCCTGGTGATACTGAAACTTAGCCAGCAAACCCAGAAGGCAGCACAGTACAGGGTAATAATGTAGGACATGTCCAGTGTAGACACAATCTATCAGTTGTGATATCTGCACGAAATGACATTTGGCAGGATAGATGTGATGGTACCTCAGGCCATTTATGAAATAAGAAGATTTTGTTTTCATCTGAACTTCTTACAAGGAGAGGAGGCAGATCCGTTGATCAAATACATGTAATAGGCCTAGAGGTGAGAGGTATGAGAAAGTGCGTAGGATATTTTTCCTACTTTTCCTAAAGTTCTTATTCTATCTTTTAAATAGAGAGGAGAATTTGAAGTTCAGAATATGTATTTATAGGAAGCAATTGCCCTAGAAAACAAGATGATGGGCTCAGGGTACCTGGAGATGAAAGGGAGGCAGAAAAAATGAAGTCAAATTGTAGCTGTCTGAGACAAGAAAAAATGAGTCTACCGGTGACCTTCTCCATTCTATTTCCACTGCTCTGATAGAGTATAAAAGAATGAAAAACTTGCCTTGCAGGGCAGTGCCCTCTGACTTAGGGAGACTTAGCTGATGGAAATCTCTCCTAGTCCTTATAGTAGCACATGTATTTTTTCCCTGACAGTACGGAAGGTGGGCTGAAGTGGGTGTGCTTACAGCTAATGGGCCTTTCAGCTGGTGTAATTTGTATAAATATATGTTCAATAAATCTGTGAATAAAGTCCAGCAGCTGGTTAGAAATCTCCTCCTGGGCATCAGTCCAGACTTAAAAAGTATTTACTCAACTAGAAAAATCCACTCTGGAACTCATACTTAAATCTGGGGCCCCTTAGGAAGCATATCCCTAGATAATGGAAAACCTTAACTCAACATCTATTAAAAAAAAGGATGTTGAAGGTCCCTGGTGATAAATATATCATCAGGTACCATTCTGTTCAGTTTTCTTAGCTGCCTTTATTCCTGGGAGCCCTGATATTTAAAACAATAAGGGCTTTCCTTTCTTGGCTGCAATGTAATAAAATAGGTTAGCTTGGAAGTGCATTGAGAAAATTAGTTGACTACATCAGGACCAGGGTATGTCCAGATTCTGGGCAGGATCTTGAAGTGGTCCAGTAGATTTGAACAGAAATGTTAGCCTCTGTATGGAAACTGTAAGCAATGAACTCACAGGGGTTTTTGATCTTTGAAGCAGCAAGACTTGCTATTAAGAAGTTAGCTGAAGGCAGCTGTCTTGGTCTAATTGGTCAGATAGCCCGCTGCAGCTTCAGCTGTTGCTGACAACTTACAATTGGGGTAGCTTGATGGGTCAGACAGACTGATTTTTATATTAAGTTTTAATAAATGTTGGTATTTTTGATTACTTTTACTATGTCTTTTTGAAATTCTGCTATTCTGGTTGGAATGTAAATATTTTCTGTACTTTCAAAGCCCGTTGCTAGCTCTGAATACAGTAGCCTAACGCCTCTGTTATAGAACACGACCTTTTTGCTAAAACTTTACAGAAACTGACTGTGAAATACGAATGAAATAAAGTATATACTTGAAAAGTTTGTGGGTTATTTAGTGGTGTTGAACTGCAAAGTTGCTGGTTCCAAAGCATGCTTTAAATACAGCTCCACAGCAGCATGTTGCCCATGTGGGAAAGTGCAGATCCAAAACTGATACTATGATGTATCTCTCTGAAGACAGTCATGTGAGCTTTAACAGTATGTATGAATTAAAGGGTCTCTGGGAGGAGCATGCATAGAAATGGGCTGTACAGAACTCTAAAAATACATTGTCGTGGGTGACCGCTGCCATAGATCTGTCATGAACAACCTGGAAGGATTTTTCCATCTCTGAACTGTTGTCTCCATGATGACTGTACATTATGCTCACCGTCTGTGCAGGGTGAGCTCCCACGCTGTGTCTTAATCCTGTCAGCTGGGTATGCAGAAGTTTGAAATTGTGAAGTAAAAATCTTGGCTACTGAAAGAATTACTGGAGTAAAAAATTTTATACTCTCTTTTGAAGAACATTCTCCAACTAAATCTGTATACCAGCTTTTCACCAAAACACATTTCTTCAAAATGTGCCTGTCTTGACATGGTCTTTCTTTTGTTCAAACATGACTCTTGCAGGGAGAACTAGGCAGTCATGTCCAAAACATCCAGCAGCCTCGTGGCATGAGATTTTGTCCTAAGATACAAGAGATTCTGGTCAAAGCTCTTACTTGGCACCACACAAGACAATTTGAATCTTATTGCCTTGTATCCAAAAAGGAGTGCCATCAACTGAAATAATTTTATTTCCTGAGACTGGAGACTCTGTGTTTGCAAATTTTATGTTCATAAAAGTACGGATACAATTCAAGCAGGAAATTCTTGGGTTTCTGTCTCTTCTGACTACCTTTTCCTTTACATGGTTAAGTCTATCTGCAGCATGTCAAGCCTTTTCACCTTTATTTCACCAAGGCCCTACAGGTGAATTTCTTCTTTCAAGTGTGTTGCATCTGTCTTGGTTTTCTTTCTCATGATAAAAACGTTCTGAAAGGAACGTTGCAGGCTTGGGCTGAGCAATCTCCTGGCATGCAAAATTTCTGGCATCCACTAGATTGAACATAGCATGCTGTTACTGCTTTCATTTTCATAATTTCTGGTACAAAAATGTAGGGTCCCTCCCTACCTACACAATTTTACACTCTTGCTGTACCTAGGTGATGCTTCTTTCAGGTGGCAGTATAATGCAGCCATATAGTCCCAACAGTATTGCATGGTCCTACGTGTCAAAAATGCTCATGCCCACTTCTCTTCCCTTTTTAAATCTACCTCATTTGAAGTATTTCCATGAAAAAAAATGTAGCAGTTCCAGTGTAATCTGATTCAGAAGGCAGAAGGAAACACCATGTGTTCAGTCTGCTCTCTTGCAGAGCAGTTTCCAAGACTTCCTCAAATTCTTGTTTAACTAAAGCTGTTCTTAGAAGAAGCATCCTGCATTGATTTGAAAGCTCCTAAGATTAAGAATCCACCCAAATTGTTTGAAATATCATTACTTACTGTTAAACACATGCCTCTTACATTGAGCCTGAATTTGTCATCTTTGTGTATCCAGCTGTCAGATCTTTTGTCTGTTGTCTGCTAAACTAAAGTGCATGCTGTGACATTGCTGTTTTCATTGTAGGCATTTGCAAACTGAACAAGTCACTCTTCAGCTTTCATTTTTAAAATAAGTAAATAGACTCAAGCCTTTTGGATCCTCTTTGTCTGTGGCACTCTTTTTTGGATCCTTTAAAATAAATGCATTTTTAATTGGAACACTAATAGCAAAACAGGACTGCTGAAAGAATTGCACAATATTCACTCTCCCTGCTGCTGTTCTACTTCATTTTTATAGGAGTCTTGGTCATGACATCCGATTGGAAGTCTAAATAATCCCTGTGCCTGTTGCTTCCGTGGTTGGTGAATCCCTGTGCCTGTGTGTTTCCACATTCCTTTGAAAGCAGTTTGCAGCCAGAAAACAAAGCAATCTGGTTTTAGGAAGTGGCCAGTTGTATTCATTAGTTTTCTCTGCTTCTGTCCTTTGAGACATTTTCATCTTTAGATGAGATTTTAAAGGTAATTTTATCTTGTATTTCAATTACTGAAAATAATATTAAATAATGTTATAGTAAAGAACCAATTTTTAAAATAAGAATAAGAAGATTTTGCTTAATGGATGTCTGTATACAATTCAGAAACCATAGTTGCAATGTATTTCATACCAACCAGTTAATTTTGTATAAATCCAGCTTCAGTCTGCATGTGGCACACTTTTAAATGCCCCTCAGTAGTATAAATACTACATGTGTGTTGGCTTTGTCTTCAACCAATTTTTAATTCTAGCTGATCAATATAAGGAGTCAGTTTTATCTGACCAGCTCTATTTCTTAGAAGCTTCAGTAATTTCAATTAGTTTTGCTTTCTATGTCCTGGAATAATCAAAAATTATGGGTTATTCCATTATTTTGCTTTCCATTGTCCTGCTGTGTCAACTTAAATCAGTCTACCTACTCAAGGAAAAGCTGATGCTCTATTAGTTCTTTCCTCACCTCAGTCCTCTGAAATCTTTCCTAGTAGTGTGAAATTCATTTAAATAGTATTGGTGGTCCAGAGAGCTTCTTGATAAACTCTGTGAAATTTTTAGTCACAACTTATTCAGACTTGCTGAATTTAAAATTCGTAGTAAGTGTTGTTTGAAATGTTCTGAATTACTTTTTGAAGTGGAAATCAAGCTACTGTTATGATCTGAGAGGCATAATACATCTTTTTTCTAATCGCTCAACAGGAATTTTTTTGAATTGCTTTTGCCATTGTGCACTGCAGCATTATACTTTTTATTTTGAACTGAAGCTCTGCCAGCAAAGATTTCTTCTGCATCTCATACATATTAAGAAATGGAGGAAATGGACTTTCCAGGGCCAAAAGAGGAGTTTCATTAAGTTCTTAATTGTTTTCTTCATGTTCTTATTGTGATTAAATTAATTTAGTTAATTGGAAGTGAAATGCTTCTTACCATGCTCACTTAACACAATCTTACTTTTTTTCCATAGCAGTAGTATGGATTTTATTTTTAGGCCAAGTACTTAGGCCAGGACTAAGAAATCCAATAACAGAAAACCAATCCTTACTGTTTTTTAGCAGACAGGACTGTTTGAAAAATGCATATGTTTTCAATGGAAAACTCAGGTGTTTTTTTTGAAAATGAAGAAATCTTTTGGCTGAAAGTTTAAGTGTTTTTCAGTGTTCGTCATAGCATTCATTTTTCAGTGAATCTCAAGCATTCTGGAAATAGTCTGGACTGTGGGAAAGGCAGATGATGTTATTTCTCTAAAGAAATGAGGTAAACCTTCATGTCCTTCACCTGGATTGGTTTGGGTTGCCTGTACGAGAAACAGGACCCCAACTTTGATGAGTGGTTCTACCACCTCATGCTGAAGAAGCAGATGCCTACATAGACAGTCAGAACTGCTCAGTTGTTTGCAATGGCAGAGGAGACCAATAGAGAGATCCCAAGTGAGGATGAAAGAGCATCTCCTGAGAAAATCACTGGCTGAGCGAGTACAAATACAGTTTTTTCACCCTAAAAATTGTACTTAAAAAAAAAATAAATACGGGTTTTGTTTGGCACAAAACATCATGGTGCTGGATAGGTCTCGTTCTACATTTGCCAGAGGCAGAGTTCAGTGCAGTGACAGTTTTGTGAAATGGGCAGTGTTTAGTGTGCAAAGTGTGAAATATGAGTGGACAGTAGGAAAGCTGTTTTACCCGGGGTGAATGTTAGCAATGCCTGTTGTTTTGTGTTCTTGCTAAGTATTGTCTCCCATGCAAATGATAATGTTATACATATCCAAACATGCTCAGGAGTCAGAATAGGATAGTCTATATCAAAGTGAAATTGGTTCTCCCTGTTCAACATCCTGTCACTAACCATGCTTGCAGAACACTTACACATTAATGCTTTTCGAGAACATTCTGAAAGTGGGTTGCTGAGACTAATTATGTGATAAATGGCCAGGAAGTATCCAAAACATTTGATTGCAACTGATTGTGCAAGGATGAAAGTTTGAGCTTGATGGTAATTATCTAAATAGTGGAACGCCTCCACATGTATAATGGGAGCTGCAGCCAACCCAAACTGGGACAGAGCAGAGCAAGTAACTGTACTGAGGTCTGTTGCTGTAGTGCTCCTGGTTCTGTGCAATAGCAGCGTTTGGGTAGAGACCGTTGAGAGACTGTAGTTAAGACAGACGTTGTCACTGAGAATGATATATTGGTGCACAGATAAACCAATGGCCCTGACTACCTTCTAGCAGTTCAGAAACAAGCTGGGCGGTCTGAACACCCACCTCGTGGCCAAAGTCAAAGGCTCTATTTCTTTGAAAGGCTGGGATGCAAAGGTCAAACTTGCCTGCATGTTAAAATTGTTAGCCCATTCAATTTTTTCCACAGCCAAACTTAAAACAGTGGTGTTAGGAGAAACAGAATGATACACGGCCTCTGCTGGATCCTGGAGCCAGCAAAGTTATGGGAAGGATAATTGCAGTTTCTAAGGCTTGCTTTTTTTTCAAATTCCACTGCTTCTCCAGCACCTACCAGCCTGAGACACTACAGCCGTCTGATGTGAAGTGCATATCAGTGGGCTTTGTTGGGTGAGTGGAAGGAGATGGATGCCTTCTCTTCCAGGGGGCAAGTGATGCCTTGATACCACTTCTGTTTCCAGATTATAACATCTGTTTATCTGCAGAAGAACGCCTCAGAGGAATGCTCACATTCTTGCTTCATCTCACTGCTCTGGCAGTCAGCTCAGTGACAACCAAGTGCTCAGTAGCCATGCAGAGATTCACTATTTCATAAAATATAATGACAATAGCAATAACAAGCCACTGCCTACCTCTCATATTAGTATGGGGAAGGGAGGAAAACACTCCATTGTTCTCCACAGCTTAGTTTATCTTTTGGCATGCTTTTGTTATTTCTTTATCACACCCTGTTCTGATGCAAGATCAGTCCTTAACACATCATTTTTCAGTAAATGGGCTACTGTATCCATTTTATCTCCCTTCAAAATATAAATATGACTAAAAATAAGTCCCAATTTGCCTGAGATCGTTTTCTGTTTGGGATGAGAACAAGTATAGCAGCACTCAGTTCTTGGATCTTCGTACATTTCCATGGCACCCAAGCTCCAGATGAGAACTTCTCTAACCTAAGCACACAAAACAGCATGAAATTGATACTGGCAATTGTGTTCACACTTAATGTCCTACAAGTGCCATTAGCACTGACATGTCTAACATATACTTTTGGACTTCTTCCTTATTTTGAGATTTGCCATGGTCTCTTTCTAATTAATTCAAAAAACATCTCAATGAAAATGTGATATTTATGATGTGTAGCATCAGCTCTCAGTCTTACTTCAGTGATTACTATTAATGTTCAGTATTTCCTTGGCATGAGAAAGTATTTGTTTTAAATCGCATGCTGTTGTCAAGGCACTGTAATTTTCCATTGCTTTTCTATAGTCTTAAATTGTCACATCAGGTAGAAGATAAAATAAGAGAACTTTGAGTGAGGGACTGGTTGCCATATGGCTGACACCTAAAATCTTGGCAATTTGACGTGAAGAAAATTGAAAAAGATGAAGTAAATTCCACAAAATTATTGCCATAAGTAGGTGACAGCTGTTAGTAAAGGAGAAAGAACAAAGGCAAAGGAAAGAACACTGAACATCAGTGTTACCAAAGATTTTTCTCACAGATGTGTGAAAATAGATTTTAAGGTAGCTATCCACACAGTAGACCAGTTTTCCAGGTTTCTTTTTAAAAATGTTTTTAAACACAGAGATTTTTTTTCACCGTTTGATTTAGATGTATAAACTGAAACGTATCTTGGTGGTGAAGAGGAACTAACTTGCTGCTTTCATTGAGTGTTCCCTCCTCTCCTCCAGCCAAAAAATACGCTGTAGGCTTAAATTTGTTGCTTTAATCCCACAAATCACACCCACCTCAAAAGCACTTGGCACTGGCATTGCTACTGCTGCATGAAATAATTCAAACAATGACATATGGTTGGAATTGAGATGGCCCCAGGCTCAGTTTCTTGTTTCCCCTTGTAGAAGGCACTTTGATCTTCTCAGCTGTAAAATGAGAAAAGCATAACTTGTTCCCTATTATAAAGTGCTTCAAGCTTCTTGTATAAGAATTGGAACAACAAGTCATGGCTGTGGGCTGTCATGGTTCTGGTGCTAGATTTTCTAAAGGCTGAGCATTTGTGTGGTTATACTAACCTACATTTTCTTTCATGTTAATAGATTAAACTACATACTCACTGGGTTAATTTCCCTAATGTAATTCCACAAGTGAGTATAGGGACTGTTTTCTTATGGTTTCGAAAACTGAAAGGAAAAAATGTAGCTGACTAAAATCTCTACTGCTATGCCTATCCAGGAAACTTTTATAAATATCTCAAGGTTGATAAGGCTAGAGGAATGGATAGAGTGCTAGCTGGCTGTGTTGCAGACACTAAAAAACCCTCTTGTGGTGTAAACAGACATCTGTTGTGCCCCGCTCATGTATTAATTTGTGCCCATGCATGTAATTTTCCTTTCCAGCATGTAAATCTCATCATGTAACTGTAATAATGCAACATATGAAACTGGGGTCAAAAGCCTGGAGACTTAGGAGATGTCACATTATTCTGTCTAAAAAGGCACAATATTTGAAATCAGAAAAATGCTTTCAGTGCACTCCTGGAAGACGTTGAGTACTGCAGTCTAACCAACATACCTGCAAAACACATGAGTAAAATGAAGGGTGTGAGTAGTGCAGCTGCAGTCATGGGATTCTGTCCATGCTAGAAGCTAATATACTCAAATCTTTTTTCCTGGACTGAGCTGCAGTTCTCTGCTACTTGTAGGACTGAGTGTTTTCATTATTGTCTTCATCCATGAAGCTTCTGTCCTGCTTGCTCGCATGGGTTTACATAGTTTGCACTATTTTGTTGGAGAGATGCTGGGATTTGTCAGAACCCAAGGTAAAAAGGATCAGGACTTTTAAGTACTGACTTTTGAGACAGTGTAAATTTTTGAAGTAATGTCATATGGCTTCTAATCTATAGCAATGCATTAGTGAGTGGAATTTTTGTATGCCTTGAAGAATCTTCAGGGGCACAGTCTTGCCATTTGTGCACCTATATAACCCAGATGATTGAGTCACATTTGTTAAAAGACTCGACATTTGGCTAGTTAGCTGCAAAATCATTACTTTTTCTGATGTAGTGCTGGAGACTTCTGACCACCAGATAAATGCTTCTTATGCCTCAGGGACTTCCTGTGGGGAGTGAAAATCTGTACAACCTCTTAACACTTCCACTTAAATATGAACTTTAATTTTAGGCTTTTGCTGGAAATCTAAATTATGAATTGGACACATTTCCACTGGGGTTTCAGTAAGTAAATTTTATCAAACAAGTATAAAAGGTCATTCTAGTTGACTTATAAATAATAATAGCTGAGCTAATGAAATGTCTGCTTTCTCCTCTTTGGTATTTCCCACATATTGTAAAGGTCTCCCAGTTCTTCCATGTAAGTCTTTTCTATATGACCTGCTGTGTTTTATCACAAATCTTTCCATGTATTATCTTGAAGGAGGGGGAAAAGGAGCAAGAGTAAAGAAGAAAAAGAAAGACTGTCTTCAAATTATGTCAGAATTCAAAAGTGGTCTTAAATCCTTTATGACATCTCAGTTTGCATATGTTTATGTAGCTGCTCTATTTGAGGGTCTTGACATTACCAAAGTTCTTAGCTGGTAGCATTTTTCCAAACCATCTGAAAGCTGTGTTATGGGAAGTTAACATACCTAACTGTTCATTTCAAGGTTAAAAAAAAGTCAAATAGAAATACGTTTTCTTCAGTTTGCACAGACACAGAGAGGTCATTCTGACAGTCCCTTAAAGTATGAAAAAGGGTATAAACATAAGCAGCTTGGGTATCTCTTAGTCCTATTGAAATTCTGAGAAATAACACCGTAAGTCATCATCGAACAAAAACTGCGGTGGCCTGTGAACATACATGACAAGGGACAGAGAGTTTTCAGTAAGACAAGTCCCTAGTGCCACAAGAACCACTTTACGTTCGGGTGACCAGAAAGGCTTCTCCCAGGCTGCATTGGTCTGTTATGTTCATCTACCCCAGTTTGGATTCCCGGGTTGCCTGTCAGCCTCTGCCCCTCGTCACTCCCCCAGAGCTTCCCCATTGGTCCCCGTTCCCTGGTGCTGCCTTTTCCCCGCCCCCGGATAAAACTGTGAATTTTGGGATCACGTTCCTATTTGCCTCTGCACCCTTGGACAGTGTAGCAGCAATAAATGCTCCTGTGGGAACGCACGCAAATGCCCTTCTCAGCTCTTTGCTCCTGACTGTAACACTGAACCCACCCGTGCTGCTGTGGGGGCACGCGGGACCCCACGGAGCTGGGCAGGGACAGTGTTAGAAACCTACTTTAGGAATATAACATTGTGATATTGTTGGCCTACTCTCAGTCATTGCTGATGCATTTACAAACAGAAGCCATGTGGGAATCAAGCTCTATACCATACTTATGAAAAGAAGACCAAAACACTGGTTTTTGCATCTTTCAACACATATCACCTATATATAACTATTTACACAACTATTTCTGTTTCATGTTACTTTTATTAAATAAATTTGCACTGGTGCTAATAAATATTTTGAACCCAGACGAGATGGTAAGAAGTGAAACGCAGAATAGAAAAGGATAGCTCCTATTGGATTAAGCTTGAACAACTGTCTAGGTAAAAAGTGGAAGCTTCTCTGATTTATTTTTCCCACTATTATTATTTATTTTTCCAGCAACAGCAGGCACTTCCCTATTCACTGTTCTTTACCCTCTTCATTCTGTAGCTCCCTAGATTCCAAGATTTCAGCTTCTCCAACCTAAGTTTATTCCAAAAGCTGACAGTGGAAGAACTGTTTGGAAGTATTTCCTGAAATGTTAACATATAATTTCCTTTTCTTAAACTGAACGCTGTTTCCAGTTGATGCTTGTTTGTCCAACATGAATTATTTTTCCCACCCTCCAAAATACATGGGTGGTTACCACATTTTCCTTACATCCACTTTAGTTGTAGTTTCCTGAGCTAGATAAATATGACAATTTTTTAAATCTTACAAATCCATTTCTCAGCTTCTTAATCACTTATGTCTTTTCTTTGAACTCCATCTGATTGACTAATAAAGGCAAAGCTGAATATAATATTCCATTTCATTCTGCATTACAGAAGTATGGAAAAGGTTTATTGTAATTTTTTGCTTCAAGTCCATATGCAGTCTAAAATGCTGCCATCTTATTCTGCAGGCTCATCTCACTTTGTCCTTCATGCTATAATTTGCAGGCTGGGTTGGCATGCTCCTTCATGTATTTCACACTATCCTTCTCTTTTCCCATCAATATAATACATATCCTAATAAGCCCCTGCTGAAATTCATCCTTTCACAGAACATGCTAATAGCTGATTGGATGATGCTGGACAAGTTTTGGCCAAATTAGTTCATGAGGAGTAGTCTGTATGCAGAGTCAAAAAGAGATGGTCAAGGGGAGAAATGTGGTGTTGGCCTGCAGACTGATGTAGCTGGATCCGATAGGAAGCTTCTGTCCTACAGGAAAGATCCTTATCTGTTGGGGTCTCCTCCCCCTGCCATGTAGCCCTGGGAGGGGGGCCCTGAGGGGAGGCACAGGGTTTCCCTGCCCCTGCTCAGCCTCATTCCCCATGGGTTGGTTTGTGTTCCCTGCGCGGGCAGAAGGACCCTCGGGTCCGGTGACTGTAACAGTTCCTGGGCAGAGCCCCGGCCATGCAGCTGGAGAAATAAACATCTCTGAAACATCTAGCAAGAATCTGTTCATATATATTTCCTTTCCACGGGACTCCTGGTTTGCTGCATTGTGTTACAGAATCCCCGCTGTAACACTTACCTGAACTAGGGGGCTTCTAGTGCCCTGTTGACAGCCTGGATAGTTTTTTCTGAGCTGACGGCATCTCCTGCAGCAGGCATTGGCTCTGCCTAGGCTGGCTGTGCCTCCAGCTGCATTGGTTATACAGTCAAATTTCTGACATGCCTGTCTATCCTGAAGCAATGGAATGATATGAGGTGATTGTGGGGTGAATCCACACACCTGGAGAACACTCCAGTTCTGATAGACAGAAACTGGGTCTCAGAGTTTGATTTGAAATTTCACCTTTTCTCCCGGCATGAAATTATTATGTTTTTTGGAGCTTTGTTTCCAGAGCTTTAAAAGGGATTTTAAGTCTCTATAAACAGTATAGCTGATACATAGGTAGAATTGTGTTGCCACATTTTGCTTTCTTAGGCTTCTTCAGTAGCTTCATATTCACAAATTGACTTATTTCCTTGGATGGTTAGTGACAATGGAAGCATAAAGGAAGACAGCAAGAGCTGTCAGTAAATTGCAGTCTGGTGCATACTACTACTTCTAGTGCATACTGCTGATAGATCAGTCCAGAAGATTTATTTCATACCTGTACTGTGGCTTGAAGAGAAAAATTATTTCTCTTGACAATAATAATCTCAGTCAAGTTTTCTGTAGTGTAATAAATTGCTTGGTTAATCAAGGTTTTCTCAGACAAATCCATCCCATTGACTGTTACAGGTGTTCCCTGGAGAAGAAAATCATAGTATCAATGGCTGCTACTGGGATGACCTATGTTGGTCTTCAGTATTGAGTAAACCACTCAATATAGCATGGGATGTTTTGGCAGAACATCTAGTGACAGCTTTAAGTATCAAACTCAGTGGACTTTAATAAAGAACTGATTCTTGAAAGTTGTCAGTAGAGGGACAGGCTCTCCAAGTCTCGAAGGACTCAAAACATTGATCTTAACACTGGGTTCTTGGGAATTCTTAATTAGTGAATCACTTTTTCCTTTAGGTAATGCTATGCTGAAGTTTTTTCTCAAAGTAGCTTTCATAGCATCTGGACTTTGTGGGACTGTTTGACTTTGGCAGTTCATGTTTAGACCTACAAAGATTGCTTCTGTTGTACTGGTCAAGTGTTCCCTCCTGGCAGTTATAAACCATTAGGAGTTCCAGATGATCTGTCTCCTTTTTTCCTGTCACTGACCATAAAGCTCCTCTCTAGTCTCAAGCAGTTCTGGATGATAACATAATTCCTTGATAATAGTCTCTGTGACAAGGCTGCATTCAGCAGTTGCTTGTTAACTCGTACGGACTCTTGGGTGGGTCCACTGTGTTAACTCCATTGCCGAGTGAATATATAAGATTATTAAGGGTATTGTGATGACAAACCAATCTATTGTACTTTCATGAGTCTGATGATACATAGGTTCAGGTCTTCATCTCTTCTTGTCCAACACAAGCAGCTAAAAGACTGACCTGACAGCTAATGAAAATCTTCCAGTTAGGCATAATAATTTTGGAATGACTAGTGGTAAAGACAGACTGAGTAAAAGAGCTGAAATACAGGCCAGAGGCTGTGCATTCCCCTAAGCTGTTGGATATACAGTAAAATCTGTAGCAGACAAATGAAACTTTGGCACACAGAGCTTGCTATTGCCATCCCCTGCCTTGCCTCTTGTGAAGTAAATGATCAACATGCTCCATTTATTTTTAATTGATAGCAGCTCTGGAACTTCTATTAAGGTGACTGACAACATGTTAAAGGAGGCAGTATGCAAACAGTGTATGACACTGTATGTTGAGTCTGCATGGCCAGGTTTTGGTAGTGGGGAGGCTAGTGGGTGGCTTCTGTGAGAAACTGCCGGAAGCTTCCTCCATGTCCAGCAGAGTCAATGCCAGGTGGTTCCAAGACAGATGTGCTGCTGACCAAGGCTGAGCCAATCAGGAATTATAGTAACACCTCTGTGATAATGTATTTAAGAAGAAAACAAAGGTTGTTGAGCAGATGTACTTGCAGCCAGAGAAGTGTGGGGTGAAAATACGTGACAGGAACAATTCTGCGGGACACCGAGTGGAGGAGAGGAAGGAAGTGTTCCAGGTGCCGGAGTCAAGATTCCCCTGTAGCCTGTGGTGAAGACTGTGGTGAGGCAGCTGTCAACCTGCAGCCCATAGAGGACCACAGGGGTACAGAGATCCACCTTCAGCCCGTGGCAGAGACCCACACCAGAGCAATTGGATGCCTGAGAGAAGGCTCTGAACCCATGGGAGGCCTGTGCTGGAACAGGATCCTGGCAGGGACCTGCAGACCCATGGAGAGAGGAGCCCACACTGGAGCAGGTTTGCTGGCAGGACTTGTAACCCTGTGGGGACCCATGCCGTAGCAGACTGTGCCTAAAGGACTGTACCCCATGGAAGAGTGACCCATGTTGCAGCAGTTAATGGAGACTGTTGCCCGTGGAATGGACTCATGTTGGAGAAGTTTGTGGAGGATTGTATCCCGTGAGAGGAACCCCACACTGGAGCAGGGGAGGGACTCCTCTCCCCGATTGGCAGCAGAAACAATCTGATGAGCTGACCATAACACCCATTCCCCATCTCCCTGCACCGCTCTGGGGGAGAAGAGGTAGACTTCAGGAAGGAGAGGAGAGAGGGGTGGGGAGAAGGTATTTTTAAGATTTATTTTACTTCTTATTATCCTGCTCTGATATTGTTAGTAATAAATTCAATTAATATCCCCAATTCAAATCTCTTTTACCTGAGATGGTATTTGGTGAGTGATCTCTCCCGGTCTTTATCTCAACCCATGAACCCTTCCTTAGTTATATTTTCTCTCCCCTGTCCAGATGCAGAGGGGAGTAATAGAGGGGTTTTGGTGGGTGCCCGGTGTCCAGCCAGGATCAACCCACTACACAGTGGTACTTTTATTTGTAAACATCTGGGGAGACTAGAAAATCTGGCTCTAAAAACCTTAAGAGACATGGGACTGGCGTGCTGGAGCTCTGACATCACTTGCCATAGGACAACCAATGCTAAAAGCTCTTTGGTATAATAAAGACAAAGCTGCTGCCAGGATGTCTCCATAAGAGGACTGAAGCACTCTTTGGTCCATGTTTGCTGACTTTTGGAGTAATCTCCAAGGATTCTTTATTCCCCAGGCTTTCTGGAAAAGAGCTGGAAAAGCAAAAATCCCACATGTGGACATCTCATTATTAGAGACCATCTTGCTGTTTGTTAAGTTGTCTGACGTTTCCATAGATTTAAATATCTAACAGGACACCGAGACTCCACATAGGTTTAAATTTTCTTCTCCCTATATTTGTATTGGACAAGTAGGTCATTGCTTTACTCCAACTGTGATAGTTCTGGCTGGTCTTTAAATAACTCAAAGAGAACTATATGGACTCTGCTGTTGCTGCTTATGGTTTCTATCCATGCATGTCCTTCTTGTAACGTTAATTTGCTGTTCAAGAGAAAAAAACCCTTTTGGCTCTGCTGGGGCTTTGAGATTTTTTGAGCAGAAAGTGATTAGCAATGAGTTTTGTTAACTTTCTTTGTGTCCATTCAGCCAACAATCAATGAAGTTAACTTGAATTCTGTTGTCATACCTCATACTTCCCGATGGCTCTCCTCATGCCTATGCACATCAAATCACTTCTGCTCTCACTGGGGCCACTTTCTCTGATTGCTCTCGACCTCAGCTTTTCTTTCAGTCCAGGACTGCTTGTCCTCCTCCAGCTATATCCTTACAGTTAATGAGTCTTCTCATTCATTTGGTCTGTCTCCTTGAAAGTATTTTTAGACTGTGATCATCTCCCTTGAGTTGGCTATTTCTTAAGATAAATGCTATTTCATGTCATCTTTTCTCCTATGTTCCCTGTGCCTTATTACTTGAGACTTTTACGTTTTAACTCTGTATCCTCTGAGGATATCTAATGAAGACCTTTTGGCATGCAGGCCTTCAGGGCTGCCCAGGAGTGCAGTATGAAGAGGAACACCGTCTACTACTTACTTTGTATGAGATTCTTACTATACATAAGAACAGACTTCTGGTTTACTTCAGAGTTGCATCTGCTAATTTCCTCTATACTGCCATTGTAAAGACTTCTGAGACCTTAGAGGTGACACCATTTTTTCGGATAGTCACACTTAAAATAGACAACCCACTAAGCAAAAGTCTGTGGTTTCTGTGCAAGGTCTTTAGCAACAGGGAGCTTTTACTTCAGCCACTAGTATTACCAGAGAAGAAATCTGGTGGTCATCTGATTTTCCAAAGCCAGAGAAGCCTAAGTGCTTTATTTTTAAAACCTTTGCGAGTATTTAGACATTGCCACAAGAAATCATGTTCCAAAATATATTTGCTATTGCAGCTGCTATGTAATGAAATGCAAATAGTAAGTAATGACTCTTTAAGCACAGATGAGAAGCTTTTATTATTTATCCTTAGAAAACTTTAGAGCCATTGAACAGATTTAGAATTTGTGACATTGCCATTGAGCTCAGCCTTCATTTACTAAATCATAGCTAAGAGCAAAGGTTCTGTTCACAGTTGTTGAGCCCTGTTACATTTTCTTGCCAAGGATTTCTGTAAGTATAGAAAGGTATGACAAGGAAGCGATGTCAGGGCAGCTGACTAAAAAAATACCCTTAACTGTTCCTGCAGAACCACTACCCCAAACAGGGCAGTCTGCACACTTGGGAAAGAGCAGAGAATTAAGCCAATATACAGGGTCAGTCTAATGTTGCATTTTTATAGCTCTTTCCATCCCAGAGGGTTGTAACTATAAAGGCTGTATCCATCTGAAAGTCCCCCACAACTGCTGAAACCCGGTAGTTTGCTGCAAATGAACCACTTAGCTACATAAAATGGTGATGCAGCAATTTCCAGCCAGGAACACAGGTGTCTGACAGGAAGAATAGTTGTGCGTGATTGTGCTGCAGTGACTCAAACTGGGATCTATCTGTGCTTCTGCAAAGACTGAAATTTTGTGGTGAGGGCAGACAGCTGTAACCCATTATCTAGACATAATCCAGCCCTGATGGGAAGAGGCAACAGGCTTCATGGGCAACTAATGTTGTTTATGTTTACTTGTACTGGATGAATTCTGTCCTTGCAGAGTGGCTCATTGAAACTCTGAGTTTTCTGCCCTTCTCAGTGTGCAGCCCTAAGGAGCTTTACAGTCCAAGGCATTGTGGCAGCAGGTGCCAAGTGCCATGAGCTGCCCAAGACTGCGGTGTCCCTCAAAAGCCAAAAGCAGGGGGCAAAGATGTCAAACCATAATTTCTGCTGGTGGGAGGTAGCTTCTGGCTGAAATTTCGAAAGTCTGTTGTCTTTAAGTCTACAAAAGTGGAGAAGCTGGATCAGCAAGTCTGTGGAATAAGAACCATCCTTCCAAAGCAAAGTGTATGGCATGAGACTCTGGCTCTCATTCCAGTGTCTAGGTGACTGTCTGCTCACCTTGACACCATTTGCCAGGAAGGAATAATTTATGTCGAGATGCTGTTTGTGAGTGATGATAATAGCTTAATTTTCCCATAGCTTTGAGTTGACAAGCTATGAATTTGGTAGTGTAATTTATAAATAGAAATTGGAATGGGTCTGCAAATTGGTTATTAGATGCATTTTTAGATTGGTCATTACATTAAAGTAGAGAGGATGAAAGGACTTGTCAAAAATCACAGGATGAATTATTGGCAAAGCCAATAAACAAATCCTAATTTCTTCCTTTGACACATTTGTGTGTATGCTGTAACAAATGTACAGAGACAGCTAATGACAGCTAACTGTCAAAAAGCACACTACAGCTCATGTAAAAAATCAGAACACCTTTTATTGTTTACTGTTAGAGAAAATACAGCATATTACACAGGGAAACAATGGTGTGTTCATGTGAACACACACAGTGTGGAAGGATGTATATCCTCCATGTTTTGTAGTTATCCAGCTAAGGGTTTTTCCAGTATATTTTCAAGGTTACTCTGCTCATCACAATAGACTTTGTTTGTTATTGATTCAAATGTGTATTCAAGTGTAAAGCGGTCAAAGACGGTTACAAAGCCTGTAGGAACAAGTGCCTCCATTCTGCCTTGTGAGAAAAGCAAGGATGAAAGCAAGGTGCATTCCACTACCGGGAACGCACCAAGAGCATTTCTGAGGAAGAAATAACATTTTTCACGGCTTGTCAGCATACTCCCCAGCCTATTAAAGAGAAGCAATGGATTCCTATCCAGCCCACATAAGCTGATGCAGTTTGCCAAAACAGAGGCTTCTCATTGCAGCTGCTGGGAAATCCAGTGCTATGATCCTGGTAGAGATGTCACGGTATCCTTTCTTAAGGCATCTATAAGCATAGGATCTCAGCACTGATCTAATGGGCTGTTGCTGCAGCTAAAAAACAACTGACACATTAAGTTGATTAATCCCTGTAGTAATTCTATTAACATCCTTAATGGAGGTATAGCATGGATAAATTTACCCCTCTGCAGCAATGCGAGAGGGAATTGCCCTGGAGAGCCTCTAACTAAAGTGTGGCAGGGACGTCTGAGAAAAACATTTTTCTGTTTGTTTTAGTGCAAAATGAAGTGCCCTGATGGGCTGGAAAACCTCCCTGTCTTCTGGGATTTTGAACTCTTCACAGCATTAATGGTGCAGGTGTCCCCTGTGAGAGGGTGATGCATCAGGGCTCTGACACAGCAGCAATGCTCTTGGCACCCTCCCAACTGTTTGCTGTATGGCCACATTCCTTCTGTCTCTCTCACAGGTATGCATAATCTGCCTCATCACACGGCTTCTCAAACACAGCATTTTCCTTCACCTTTGTGGTTTCCTCTCCTTGTCCCTCCATCTGATCGTGATTTATCTGCTTGCTGCTCCCTGTCAGAAGGGCAGCTTTGCCTGGACTCTGTCATTGGACAAAGGACTGCTACAAATAAGTGGCAGAGCAACAGGAACAGAAATGAGAAATTGTCAATTTCTTTTTGTTTTCCTCCTGATTTTCTAGCCTGTGGAGAGAAGATTTACCTGATACATTAACCATGTTCATAGCCTGTTCCTAGGACAGCTTGATTGCATTGCAGTTCTGTCATTAAGGGCTTCTCAGTATTCAGTGAATCAAGAATCATATCTTTAGATGGAAAGGACCTACAAGGATCATTGAAATCCAGCTCTTTGCCCTACACATGACAATCCCAAGAATCACACCATGTACCTGAGATCATTGTCCAAACACTTCCGGAATGATGCTCCCATGTGAAGTTACCTCAAGTATGTAAGAGCCAAAAAGGCACCCCACAAAACACTCCTTAGGACTAGACACCATTTTTACAGTCTTCCACAACAGCCCAGGCTCCTGCTTCTGTTTGTTAAGACTATATAGGGTGACTAATGGGGCTGGGGACTGGAGGATTCAGACAGGAAGCCACAGGAGGGCCTGACTAATTTTTCTGCTAGTTCGAAGACTGTTGCCACATATGCAGGTGCAGTGATGTGACTACTAAGCTGCAGTATCTCGTCTACATGGTTTGTGATTTCCATGTTAATATGCTAAATTTATTCTGTTTGATAGCCCATCCTTTCCTCCCACAGCGGCTGCAATCCCGAGAGATGGAGTAGCCCAGCTCTGTAGTGATCCAGGAGACAGTGGGAGAGAACAGGGAAGGTGTTTTGTGCGTGGGATGCACACACACACACGGGGATTTTATTTCTCTTTCTGCCTACGGTAGTTACTCTCCACGTTCAGCACAGGGATGAGAAGTCCTAGCAGCCACTTCTTGCCAAAGACTTCTTGCAGGTTCTCCCTCCAAGGCCGGGCTCTTACCACCATTCCTTTCCGCACCTGGTAGCGTGTCTGCCCACGCAGGATCAGCAACATCTGGTGGCAGCAGAAGCCGGCGCAGGCCAGTCCAATCCCAAGCCAGAGGTAGAGCATGAGGATGACAAACATCTCAGAGCTAAGGAGAGCTCCTGCAAACCAAGAGTTGTGGGGAGGGAGGACAATAAAAGAAAGAGCTTAGACAACACACCTCACATACAGTGTAACACAGCCCCAGGAACCAACAAACCACCTGTTTTCTCTGGCCACAAGTGGGGAGGTAGGAACAAGACAGGCTGGTTGCTCTAACCATATTAAATTATTTCCTTCATAGTGTCTGATGCAATGGACCTGCTGGGGAAATACTAAAATGATAATGGTCTCTGTACACTTCTCCTTTTGCTGTTAATGTGAGGATCTAGATTACAGGGACAAATTCAGCCAGAAGTAAAGCATATCTGTAAGACTCCAGCACTATTTTGAACCATGATTAATTTATTTAAGGATTTACCCCCTCATCACATTGAATCTAAGATTTCTAGGATTTTGAAAAGTGGATCCTACAGCATGTAGATCCTTCTAGAAGCTTTACTGTTTGTATTAACACAAGGCAGAAATATTTGAGATTTCTCTCTTTTTCTCCATCTCTACTATATGAGTATGTGTGTGTGTATATATATATATATACATATATATATATAAATGTTAAAAAAGAAAAATAAATCAATAATGACTTTCCTACCTTTGGGGCAAGGCAGTTTTCATGTGAGTGCAAGAAAGAAACAGAAACCTTTCTGAAATACAATCCAAATTCCTTTTATTAGCTGCTGCTAGAATACACAAAATACTTGGAATGTCTGAAGCTCCTAATTCAACTGGTGGGATTTTAGTATATATTTATGATGAATATATATTTGAATAAAAATATTCTGTAGGCCCTTTCCTCTACAATGATTTTAGAACTCCTTCTGGAAAATATTAGTATAACAGCAGGTGTCACTGAGTGACCTTTCAGTGTGTAAGCAGATCTAAACCCATTAATATAATATTCTCTGTGTGCCCATATGATGTTTATGCACATATTTTGTGTCTATTGGTATATTATTAAACACCCATATTTTCACACAGGCATATTTACACAAAGGAAATGAAATGTTTGTCAATACTGGTACAAATGTCTGATATCTTTTCACTGGTTCCTGTAAGGTTTAGAAATAAAAAAGTTCTCACATGCTTCTGTTCCTCTGGCAGACTTTGGGCCCCACAAGAGCAACAGTGATAGAGCAGGGATTGCATGGACAATAGAGGTGTACTGCCTAAAAGACGTACATGGGTGCTTCAGGTTTTAAGTTCGATACAAGGGTCACTGGATATGCATCTCTTGCTTCCTGTTTTGCAATCTGTGAATCCCATCTTTTCCACCTGGCAGTGCTGTAAGTGAGAGATTGGGCCCAGCTTCTCTGAGGATAATTTGTAAGGACACTGACTACAGCCTCAAGCTTTCAGAGACTGTCCTCACTTGAAAAAGGCGCAGGAATCATTCCATTTTCTTCCTAAATGCACTGTCATCTTTCCCTTCTTATTAGATCCCATGCAGCTCAGTGGGCTCCGTATGCAACACAGCAAGAGAAGAACAAGCCCCTTAGGATAATGACAAATCCTCATACCAATTCTGTCAGAATAACTTAATCTACCAGGTAAGAAGCCCAGAGCCAAATATTGGATTCTCCGTCCCTCTTTTATTGGACCAGAGTGTGACAGATATTTGTTCTTTCCTACAGCTGATACTGAGATGGGATATGGAGAGAGACATTTTCTTTAGACCCTTTGCAAGGCAGCTATAAGCTTTATTTATATGACTTGCTGAAATTCAGCATCCAGGAAGTAATTACCCTTGTTTCTCCTTGAAAATATTAAGCCTCTCTGAGCCATCCTGTTAAGACACGTGATTTTAAAATTTTTTTCTTCAGGTTACCTACATAAAGCTTTTTCTATGATTTCTTTTGTGGGTCCAATCTGATGTGTTTACAATAGTGCTCTCCATTTGTCCCTCATCCCCACAGTCTCTTTTAGTCTCAGATTCTTTTTTGCTCTAAGTGACCCAGTGTGATCTCAAGCTTATATTGCCATATATTATCCATGCCAGAAAAGCTGTATTGTAGGCTGCAGTTATAGACTTTGGATCTGATTCTGAAATCCATGCCTGAGTACAGTCTGGGAAGAATGAGCCAGCTGAAAACTTTCCCAGCATGAAAGCAGGGAACACTTCCTGCCGACCAGCAGATTCACCCTTCATCCTCCTTTACTACTTCTGCAGTACAGTGGGCATGATGGAGAAGAAGAAAGATAAAGTGTCTTCCCTGCTATCACAGTTCTCTGTTTGGATCATACAACAACCCTTAAGTAATAGTTACATTAGCTGAAAAATACTGTGTGAGCAACCCTTCCAGGTAACTGTTCAGGACTGTGTTTTTCTTTCCTGAAATGGAGGTTAAATGTGCTGGTAGAAACCAGTAGGCCCTTCCTCCCAAGCAATCAAGACACCACATGCCTGTATCTTACTGTGTGAGGCAGCAGTTCTCTTCTTAGCAGAACTAGAGGTTTGGTGGGAGCTGCTGGATGCTGCTGCCTCTCAAGGCACCCTCTCAAGGGTGTTCTGACTCTTAGCCCTGCACCCAGACCCATTGTGTCCCGCTCAAACACTGCGCACATGCTGTCTTGGCACCACAGTTGCTGACACCAGAGCTGGGGCACTTCGATGTCTCAGCAAATATATGCCAGGACCCACCTCTGGGCACATGAGCCCTCAGAGTCATAGAAAACTAATTCCTTGATAATCTCCTCCCACATCCCTGCTCCCCCTCCCAGACTGCTGTGCTGAGCAGAGCTTAGGCACAGGGGAAAACCATTCCCAGTGTTTTTAATGCTAGTAAAGCTCATGCAACATTATTTACAAAAATTCTTCTAGCTGGAAAGATGATTCCATAAAAATGTCATGGCAGGATTTCATGTTTATTGTCTCTCAGTGATTACCATGACAAATCTGCTAATTTGCCAAGTAGAGAGATATTTGTTTGTTTTCAGATGGCAACCCTGCAAACCCAGCCTGGAATCTGAAAAGCAAGTTGGGGCCTCTCTGGCTCCTGTATCCCCAGCACTGGAGTCTCCACACTCAGATCTTAATCAACACTTATGTTGACAGTGCACTAGCCAAAAGAGACTCCCTTCTTACTGAGCTCAGCTGAACCTCGAAAGCTAAAATATATGGGATACCTATTTTAGTCTAGTAAAAGCTGATGTAAGTGTGTGAGGCAGGAGCTGCAAAGGGGGAAATGGCAATTTTCTGCAGTCACTCTCAGGGCAGAGTAACAGTCTAGGCTGTCTGCATAATCCCTTCTCTGAGGTCAGGATCTGTTTAACTCTTGGATTTGGACAGAGAAAGGGTTGGGGCTGGAGAGTTTGAGGGTGTGTTGAAAGGTGAAGAGGCAAGGCTTCTTGCTCTTCAAGAGCAGAGGATGAGTTATGGGAGCAAAATCAAGAGAGGGAAGGAGAAGGGTTGTGGAGGTTTACGGAAAGGCAGGGAGAGAGGGGAAAGGGGAAGAAGTAGAAAGATGGGTGAGGAATGGTGGCAAGGAGAAGGAGGTATTTGCTTTTGGTATGGAGCTTTTGCAAAGAGCAGCACAGATAATTTCCCCTGGTTCTCTGTGGACTTGTGTCCCAGACTGGGGTCACAAGACAGGTACCTAATCGTGTCACATTAACTCCTTTCTTGGTTTCTGTTGTCTGAACCCCAATTCTCCTGTGCTAGAAGGATGAAAAAATCTCAGTAAGTTTGCACTGCCAGGAGGCAGGAGGTGGGTGTCAGTGAAGGGAGTGAGTGGACCTGGTTGAAGAGAATGAAGATATACCTGCTGGGATATGGGGAACTTGCAGATTTGTAGGGTACAAAAACATACAAGACCCCCCACCTCAACCTGTAGGACAGGCAAAAGATCCCCCATACCTGCAGTGAAATCTGTCTCCTCTGTCTAATTACAACACATGTTCTGCATAACAGATAGTCCTATTCCATCACCACCAAGTTGGTTATGGGGCATTTCTAGAGCCTAATGCATTAGGAATATGGCTATGGCTGTAACCTGGAGTGGGTCCCAGCTTCTTTTTCAGGTGAAGCCTTTTGAGAAGGCTGGCTGTAGCCTCCAAAGAAGGCCAATTGCCCCTCTTGCCCATTTCCATACCACACCTCTACACAGACAGCTATCCAAGGAAGATCAGGTCCCCCCATCCCAGAAGCCCTGGAGGAGGAACATGCTCCTCACCTCTGAGCAAGAAGTCCTTACCTGAGAAGAATTGGCTGATGGAGTGAGGCAGAAGAGTGAGGAAGGCCAGTGGGTCCGCAAAGGACATGGAAAGTGTAGCAGAAATGTAAGCCATGCCTACCACCAGGGAGTCAAGGCAAGCCAGGGAGGTGTAGAGGCAGAACATGATGAAGTTTCGCATGTTCCTGCTCCCGATGCAATTCCCTGTGAAGAAACAGTGGTGGTCATGCCTCTGGGTGACTCTGGCACACAGTCTACAGAAGTGAGTGCAGGGTAAGGCTGAGCCAGGGGACCTGTTTCCATCCAGCCAGTCTGCCATTTCGGCTCCTTTGCCCAAGTTTAAGTCCTTGCCCAAGTCCTCGGGGGAGCTCTGGATCACAAGGATGTAGTTGCCCAGGGCATTAGCTGAGAGGAAGAGGAAGAGGGCCCCATGCAGCAGAGCAGGCGAGAAAAGTGGGGTGGTGGAAGGGTCTCTGAACATGCTGGGGATGAAGACAAAGATCTGGAGGACGAAGGTCACTAGGGAGATGCACAAGAAGTAGGCTGGAGCGACAACATTGAGCAACCTGAGAACTAGCATTGCGGATTACGTTCCTGCGGGGGAAAGCAAGGAGAGAAGGAACATCACCGCTCCGGCTGCACACTTCATCCTTCCATTTCCTGCCGGGTCCCGGCCCCGCTGCCTTCGGGAAATGCCCTCCGGGGGCCGCTCTCCCTCGCCGCCGCCCCACGGCCCCGGCCGGGCCGGGACAAAGGGACAGCCCGTGGGCAGCGACCGCTCCCCGGTCCCCCGAGGAGACACCCCGGCCCCGGCGCCAGCCTCCGGGGAACTTGCAGCAGCGGTGCCCCGGAGGGGCTGCAGAGGCTGGAAGGGGAGAGGCGGCTCCCGCGGTGTGCTGGCGATGTGAGCACTGCTCTGTTCGCCCAGCAGAGTCTCTCTGCCAGGCAGGGTCAGTTTTGGTATTGCATGAGAGGAAAAAAGGTGGTGCTGGAGGAGGGGGGAGTGAAAAGGAAAGGAGGGGTGGGAGGAGGAGAAGGGGAGGGGGGAGAGGTTGCTCTAATCCACTGCAATACGGATCAAATCCAATGCTCTAATTTATCCCTTAAAGCCACGGATCTACAGATTACCTCTATGACCGCTGCCCTGTTCTGCACGAAATTAGAAAATATACAAAACAGCTGGTCAAGTGCTGTCCGGATGCAACCTGCGGCGCTCGGCTACCGAGCCGGGG
>NW_008239553.1:24406472-24408246 GCF_000691975.1 Corvus brachyrhynchos
TATGCCGAGACCCACGGCAGCCGAGCCGGAGCGCAGCCCGGAGTCTGCCTTGTTCTTCCTCTCCCCCTTCCTCTTCCTCTCCCTTCCTGCTCTTTTCCTGTCCCTCTTCTCTCTGCCCCTGCCCCGTGTCTGTCTCTCTCCGTCCAATGCCCCGTGTCTCTCCTTGTGCTTGTCCTCGTCCCTGTGCTTTTCAACCCCGGACTTCTCCTTCTCCCTCCCTCTCTATGTCTCCCTCCCACGTCCTGTTCTTGTCCGGTCTTCTCCCTTCCCGACCCTCCCCGTGTTCCGGCCCCCGCCCCTGCCCGTCCCCACCGTAGCTGTCCCTTCAGCACCACTCGCACCTGCTGCAGATCCTGCCACCTCCCACCGAGCACGACCCGGGCCAGAGGAAGAGAAAGATGTTCTTGGGCCTCTGAGATTCTGACAAGTCCCACGGGAGATCAGAAGTGTGGGAGGAGGCGTTTTGCTGCTTCAGCCCGCAGAACACCATTCCTTCCCACAGTGTGGGTGAGGGAGGCAAGGTGAGGTTTCTGTGTGTCCCCGTGCTGCCCCAAAGCTGCCCCTGTTGGAAGCAGCATTAAAGGCAAGGGGAAATGTGGGGGGCGGGTGGGGAGTCTCTGCAGGTTCAAAGCCTCCCTTAACACAAGCAGGAAAGGCTTTGATCTGGGCAGGTGGTGCCTGGGCAGTAGAAGTAGCCTGGTGCTGGTAGAAGTTTTGCAGACATGTTTTCTCTCTGATAGCTACACACCCTCACCCCCCTCTGCCCACCCACGCTATCCTTGTACTGTCTACACAGGCTCTGTGCACAGCCTCTCCTTCTCCTACACACCTACGTGCTGCACCCTCCCAGCTCTGATGAATAGCATCCCTGTCTCCCTCCACAGATGAGCCACCCATGACAGGAGAACAGGAGAGAAGAGGGCTATTGGGCTGCAGCTGTGTCCCCTCTGCACTGGTGAAAAGTCAAATAAAAATGCATTTTACCTAATCTTAGGTCCTAGGCTTACTGGCCAGCCCCTCAGCACAGGCTGTGCTACTCCACAAGAGACTCTCCCCTTGCCTGAAGGTTCAGAGCAAAATGAAAGTGTGTTCATGTCTCAGTTTCTAGGGAGAGAGGACTGGAGGAGAAAGCGGCTGTGCTTATCTCCTGCACGTGCACTAGCATGGAAGGTGATGACAGCAACTGAGTGTTCAAAGGTTCTTTATTAGAAATAACTTTTCTCCCAGATAACTTTTTTGGTTCACCATTTCTGAGAAAAGCCATGGCAATAACACAAGCAAGTGCAAACCAAGCCTGTAGGCACTGGATCTGCAGTGATGAACAGCTAAGAGACACCTCTGGCAGAACTGAAGGGGAAGCTGCTCAGAACCGATCTAGTTTTCACTCCCACCTTCCTCATTCTTCTGTCACGACTACTGAGAATAAAAATCCTCCAATATTCCATCAACTCATCAATTTAAAGTAGACTGAGCCTTGCAATAGAGATACGTGACCCAGTCTAGGTTTTATCTTTAAATAATCAGACAGTGTTTTCTCCATATTTTAACAGCTTACATCAAAATAATAATAAAAAAATTACAGAGAAATCTTTTCATGTCATGAAAGACTCCCGACTGTAGGGACTGCATCTCATGAAAGACATTAAGCCTGCCTGTGGAGGGAACATCAAAAGCTGCAGCCAAAGCGAGGGGAGGAAGGGAAGGGAAGGGAAGGGAAGGGAAGGGAAGGGAAGGGAAGGGAAGGGAAGGGAAGGGAAGGGAAGGGACGGGAGGG
>NW_008239553.1:24408319-24411205 GCF_000691975.1 Corvus brachyrhynchos
GGAAGGGAAGGGAAGGGAAGGGAAGGGAAGGGAAGGGAAGGGAAGGGAAGGGAAGAACTGGTTTCCACTGGAATGGAAGATTGGCAAGGCAGATTATTCCCCACATTCTCATTAAAATGCTCCTGCACATTGATGCATATGATTTATCTCTGTCAAAATAGTGGATTCATATTTTACAATATAGCAAAAAAAGTCCTCTTCCAGTGCTGTTGTGCTGATATTATGAGCTGTTTGCAGGATAGGGAGAAGTCAACTGGGGATGAATTTGCCTATGTATATGCATGTGTATATAAGAGAGAAATGGGTAAATAAGGAGATTAGCACAGGAAGTAAGCAAAAAGTGGGAACAGTAGTTAATTTGGAGCAAGCATTAAAAAGTAACATTTACTGCATGAAATGGGTTTTCTGCTGTGAAATTAACATCATGAGACAACTTGGGGGTCTGACACTCAGAAATATTATCTCCTTTTCTCTTCTCTGAGTCTGGTTTTGACCCAGGAGGTGGAGTATTTCCCCATTCTGCTTTTCAACCATAGTTAAAATCACTTCACTCATGTGTCAAGATTTCCTTGTCTTTTGAGTAGGGCAAGGATGATGCTATCTGCCTTTGTTCAGAAGAATCTGGCAGCTGGGCATAAGAAACAACATGTAAGAGCAATTTATTGTTCTTATTACTTACTATGCAGATATTCTCCAGAAATTAGCACAGTATACCGCAGCCAGTCCCTCTCTCGACACCAGCCTTGATGATTCTGAGTGTCACCACTCCACTCTCTCCTGCTGGCCAATTGTGTGCAGGGACTTCCCTTAATATGGCCTCTTTCCCAATATGTCCCTTTAGCAAGCAGGGTAGAAAGCCACTGACATGATCTATAGAGTTGCTAGCCAGCTGGTGATTCCAACCTCTCATTCAGTCATCTGGGCTACATTTGATGATTGGCAGATGACAGTTTTCATAGCTTTGTCCCCAGATCTCCTAATTCTTTGTGCTCAGAGATTTCAAACAGAATAAAATACTGTTCCAGTTGATGCCATGCTCTGATACAGCCTGCTCAACATCTTTGAAGGTTTCACTTTAAATTGAATCCCAAATTATGTATAATTTCTTTCATCTCAAAATGTGCATTGCCTTAGCCCGTACCATTAGTTTATTTTTCAAGATACAATCTGATGGTGATTTTTCTCTGAAATGAGTCATTTAACTTCTGCTATTTGCTGTTACATTTGTAAAGAAATGAATGCTCTCTGTGGTAAACCAGGTGTTGCTTGATTTAAATTGTCACTTAACTACAAGTTTTATAAAGTGGTTTTTGTTTTGGTTTGGTTTGGTTTTTCTTTTTCTGGGTAGTTAGCCTTCAAAATTTGAACACCTACAATGTCTGGAGAGGTTTCCTGTTTGATTAGGTAAAGCTGAATGGCCACAAAAAGTATCAGGGGAGGCCAGATGTCTTCAGTTTAGCAGCAAAACAAATGTAGCATGGCTGAGCTGCATGCCTTTATGCTGACCAGCTTCAAATCTGCCTAGGTGGAGGCATGATTACTGAGAGCAAAAGGGTGCTCAGCCCTTTCCTCATTCAGTTCTGGCTTATACTACATAGGTTGTCGGGATGGACCTGATCTTGCTTAAACACAAATCTAGTGCTAAGCTTCTATTCTTAGTGAGAAATGGCCTTCAGAGGCCAGCTCAACCATCTTTCCCAATTTTTCATATCCTTGCTCCAAGCTTACCTGTCCTTTGAAGACAAAAGTCTGATCAAGTCCTGAAGATCTCAGGTGATGGAGATTCTCCACCACCTCCAGGCAATCCATTCAGCTGCTTGTTACCCATTCGGAATATTTCATGCATAACGTGGCACTCCCTTGCAGCAGTCTAAGGTCTTAGTCCTTACCCCAGTGGATTAAGAGAAAGATAAATCTTTTCCTCACTGCAGTCTTTTACATACTTGAAAGTGGCTACCATGTCTTCTCTACATTAAGCTATTCAAGTCCTTTAATTCTACCTTTTGGTCTGTGTTCAAAAACCTCTGAAAGAAAGAGCAAGGGTCCTGGGATATTGTTCCTGTTGTACAAGCGCCTGAGAGGGTCATCCAGCACTGAGATCAGGCAGACTGACAGTATGGTTTTTGGCAGCTGGGTTTTAGTTGATGTAGATTGCCCATTGTGGTGCTTCAGTTGTGCTGAAGGGTTTAATGAGGAGAATGTTTATTACCAAAGGAAGAGATGGTAACTAAATGGGTGACCCACGGTCATGACTTCAGCATGCTGTCAAGCACACGCTGGATCTGAATTTATGACTTCAGCTACTGAACCTCTTTTTCAGCTCCCGTCTGGCCAATCTCCCATCTGGCTGGGGGAAATACTTTGAACCCCACTCTTCCAAAGAGCTTGTTCTCCACCTTTCCCTGTGACAATGTTCTTTAGAGAATGGCAGCACTTCAGAAGATGGAGTGAACTGTTTATTCGCAAAAGGTGAATTGCCTCCAAATAAAGAATGAGTTGTTGAGAAGGCTGTAAAAGATGTTTTATGCATATCAAACAAAACACCTTTTGAACTTCTGAATAGCAATGCCTCCCCACAGGCTGCTGTCGTTTCTGCCAGAAAGTCCAAAACTTGGGTGCTCCCAGTAGTGTGAACACCAAGGATATATATAGACAAGGAAAAAACTAACTGGTTTGTAAAATGTGTCTTAGTGGTCTTCTAATTCACAGTATTTCTTTTTAAACAGGACTTGATTCCTAAGGCACAAGCAAAGCCATCCTTCAAAACATTAGCTTACTTTGCTTTGCTATGCTCTGCCTCAGTTGGTGCTGGCTGCATGGCCTGCTTCTCTTCCTGCAAGCATGGACCTGCCACAATGGCTAAAATTCTCTTGTGCTGCAGGGGAC
>NW_008239553.1:24411296-24415453 GCF_000691975.1 Corvus brachyrhynchos
GCCTCTTCTTGTGTGAAAGTCCTTACATGTCTCATTGTCCTTCCCAACCTATCTCACTCTCTTGGAGCCATATAAACATCTAAATAATTTTTTGGGAGCAGAGGAGAAAGATCAAATGGCCAGCATGTTTCCAAGGAGCTGGAATATCACATTGTTCATGATGCTCTTGTCCATTTTAGCGAGCCCATCCAATGGAGCAACAGGCCTGTGTGAAGCAAGGGCTCTAAGTCACAATTTATGGTGTACCCCACCGTGTCAGGAAAGCTGTTGCAAAAATCACATTTCACTTATTTTCTGCTTGGTGGTGGTGTCAGGAAACAAACTTTTGCAGTCAAGTGAAGTTCAGTGTGTCAGAGCATAACAGCAGGAAGAGAAAATATTGATGTTAGGTGGGAAGGGAGTGTTGTAGGAAGGAAGGCACTCTTGGGCCCGAGCTCAGGCCAGGGTTGTTTTCTGTGGCTGTGGTCCACTCTCTCCTCCATCCCCCTCGCCCTGCAAATGCTCCTGAGCTCTGTCCTCATAATGGTGTGGGAATTCTTCCCCTAAGAGACTCAAGATTCTTCCCTTCAAGTGCCTAAAGCTGCTCCCTTCATCAAACGCTGCCCATAATACTGTCTCCACACCAGAGGAATAGCTGAATGCTGCAGCAAAACCCCCTATGGAAAAGCTCCAGTAGTGAAAAGAAAAAGAAAGAAAAGAAAAGGGGAAGTACTATGGGCATTTTGTTCCTGCAAAGCTCTGAGCATCCTCTGCAGGTGTCTGGGTGCGCTTGAGTTCCTGTCATCCCCAGCAGGCCTCAGTACCACATGTTATATCCTAACAACAAAGTGTCATGGTAGGACTCTTCTCCTTGCTTTCAAGATACTTTGACTATCAGGTAAAGTACACAATAAAACATCTCTAAAAACATTTGTCTCAGCTGACTGATTTGGAGCTCCTGAGCCATAAAGCTCAAGACAACTGAGCAGAGCTATCACTCCCAGGTGACTATCATGGAAAGTTATTGGAGCAAGGTTCCTGACATTCTGCATCATTTCCAGGCAGGACGTTGCAGGAACAGAGCTCTTAAGGAGTAGAAAATTAAACTAATAAATGTAAATGGTGTTTATTGCAAGGGAGGATTAAACCCCAAACTAACAGGCATGAACATGTGAGGATGGGCATCCAAAGCAATCTTCCGTCAGAAGAAGCAGCTCCTGCTCCAAAAATCGTGCACTGCCCTTTTTCACAGGTCTGGCTTCTTCCTTCCCACCCCCAGCTGGCTGCCCAACCCTCGTCTGCCATCGTTGGATGCTTTCAGCATTGTGTCAAATTTATACTGGGCATATCAAGATGCAGGAGCCCTGATCTTCCTTTCTGGTTGTGAAGTGTCAAGCACACCTAGGGAATCCTATAAATAATAAACAATAACACATGCACATATTCATAACCAAGTCATTGTTTACATAGTGAATATTCAGCACACACCAGATGGTTCTTCTTTCACTGCCTCCAAAATGGAAATGACCAGTTACTAAAGATAAAATATTCCTTCCCTCTACTGCTTCCCTAGGGCTCCTACTTGTTGTTCTCTTGTAGAACTGCTGCTCCCTAGAGAAGGAAGCCTTTCAGTCTTGGAAACATTGAAATCAGATCTGAAATATGAAATGTTTCAGCAGAAGCTGCAGATAAACGAACATAATGTTAAATCAATTCCAGAAAATAGGCTTGGATTAATCCTCCTGCCTGCTGCAGCAGTGCTCTGGGAGAAGAAATCTCTCCCCCCACTGTCACATGGCTGCTGCCTCTGCTATCAAGATGTCCCTCCATTGGGTCTGTAAGAGGAGTTCCTAAATTACTTTTGCTCTTCAAAAATGCTAGCTAGCAGCCAGTGCACTACATGTACTGCACACAGCCACCACCCAGCCACACTGCAGGTGGCAATGATTTTAACTGATTACTAGGTGTTGCTACATGGAGGGCCAGACTCTGCTTGCTTCATTTCCACCCATCCCAGTGGCTGCAGTTTTCATTTATGATCTCTTACATAAGATGCACTAACAGCACTGGGAGAAGAGACCAGGCCCTCAGCCACTCAATGCTGAGTCAGACCATCTTGCTTCTTGCCTTTCTTTGTTCCCACCTGCAATACATAAGCTTGCCCAGCTCCATTGAGGAGATGTTCCTATCCCATCCCATCCTATCCCATCCCATCCTATCCCATCCCATCCAGTATTTTGGTATGAAAGACGCTAGGCTCAAACCATGGCAGATTTAGGAGGACCTTGAGTCCAGGCACTTCACTTTCCAAGCACATGCTTAAGCCCCAGATTTGGTGCAGAAGAAGGGCCATTATCTCTGCCAGTCAGGTGCCCACATGGAAGCGATTCCCACACTGATCCCTGAGTCAAGTTGCATTCTGTGCAACTCTGAGCTAGGCACCCGTTCAGCTCCATCACCAGCCAGGGCATCCTCTTGGCAGCCCTCTGTCCCTACTGGTGAGGAACAGCATCTTTTCCTGGAGCAAATCTGGCTTGCTTTAACAGAAGAAATTCAAAGTACCATTCAGGAAGAAGAGGCGGAACCATGTCCTCTTCTCAGGAGGCTGGAGGCAGCCCCACGCTCACCTTTTCCCAGCCCCCGTGTGACCTGGACTTTCAGGGGAGGCAACTCTTTCTTTGTGCCATAAGGATGGGGGTGCGGGTGGGACTGGGCAAGTTATTCCTACAAATGCTGGGGGCAAATCCCAGGCCCCTGAGGCCAATACCACCTCTGGGCTAGGCAAGGCTGAAGGGTAAACCTTGCTCTAGGAATATCATCTCCCTAGATGAGCCAAGGAAAAATAATTGAGATGCTACTTTCTTTTCTCAGCTGTATGAAAAAAAAGACACGATTTGATAATGGATAGCTGTTTGCCAGTTTCCAGGAACCACCTGATGTATTTGGTATCAAAAAAATGAAGATCTTAGCACTGCTTTGAGTAAGGTTAAGCTGATGGCACTTCATCAAGGTCAACTACACGTGAGTCTGCCAGAAGAAAGAGCATGCATCTGTCAGATGGTAATTTCCCTCATCCCCAAGCTTCTGGGCACCTCCAAAGGCCAGTGATAGTCCAGGGACTACAGAGCCACTGTAGTGTCTGCCGTGGGGACAACACCTTCAGTCATTTCTCCCTCCTTACAGGGATAGTGACCGAGTGAGGAAAACCAGAGGACTGCACTGGAGAAGCAGTGGTTCTCCTCAGGGGAGGACTGTAGGGGGTAACTACTGAGGACCACAGTGTAAACAGCAAGAAGAAAGGGGAATTATACCCATCTGAAGACCCACTGAGGAGCTAGGGAAGGAAACAGAAAAATGAGGAATAAATACAAGGGAGAAGTTCCATAGCAGTGAGACTGGACTTTCTCCAGACTTGTCTTCACTTGCTTCTCTCAGACTCGTGTCTGGTGGATTTGGGGTAAGCACAGCCAGGAGCTGGGTTCCAAAATGCCTTCCAGAAGCAGAAGCCAGAATCTGCTTCACTCACAGCTTGGGAAAGGGAGCTGTCCCATAGACCTGGCGGGGGTAGCAGGCCCCTTCCACTCTGGGAGCAGAGGGAGCAGCGGCTGCACAGTGGACAGCAAGGACAAGGTCACTTTCGGGGGTTCAAGGGGACCAGGGCCAAGAAGAGCCTTGTGGAGAGCTCAGGCAGAAGGAATCCTGGCATGATGTGGAGGACAGGACGTAAAGGAGGTGGGAAACAAGAGTGGAAGAGATGAAGATGCAGGGATGGAGGGGATTTCAGTGTGATATGAAAGCTGGAAAGAACAAGGGTGGTCGGGGTCAGAAAGAGCCAGCAGAGAGGCTGGGGTGCTCGCCGGGATGAGAGGGTCAGGCGGCACTGGCTTCCCAGGCACCCTTCCGGCGCCGACCCTCCCCGTCGAACCTCCCGGGACACCCGCCCCCTGCCCGGTTTTCCAGCTGCTGCTGCTGGCCCCTCTCCGAGACACGTTTGCAACCAAGGGAGGGCTGCAGGTCCACGCGTGACAGGTGAGTCTCTCACCTCCTGAGGAATGACCAGCGGGGTGCTGGGGATAGGCTGGCACAGGGAGGGACACAGCCCCCCGGCACGGCACGGCCCGGCACGGCCCTGGGCGTGGCAGGGGTGCCGGGCCAGGGCGGCAGGGGGGGGGGGGGGC
>NW_008239553.1:24415558-24419017 GCF_000691975.1 Corvus brachyrhynchos
AACCATCCCTACCCAAGAGAAGTCTCTGCCCTGTCTCCCTCTCCAGCTCCGCCGGGGAGCCCCCAGCCCTGCAGCTGTGATCAACCTTTGGGGGCAGTGCTTTCTTCCCGAGCAGGACCCACCTGCAGAGCAGCATCCCCCACCGAGAGCTCCCCAAACTGCCCCTGGTGAGGACTGCAGTCCTCAGTACAGGAGGATAAAAGATACATCAGATGTGATGTGTCTTTTACCCGCTGCAGTAGGATGCTCTTTTGCGACGTGGCTAAATATGGTCCAGGAGTCCTCCAAGCTTTTGCTTGGGAGATGTAGTGCTTTCTCCTTGTTCGTTATGCCACATATTACATTGGTCACCAACAGGGAGCAAAAGAGCTGCCGCATCTGCCTTGTCTCAGCATGGTGGAGCTCTCCCTGCAGCTCTGGGAGGTCTGCTGAAGCAGTGGCAGAGCTGCCAGTTGCAGAGCTACCCAGGAAGGTGGATGAGGGACCAGATGTAGGGCTGTGATCAGCAGTGACCGCCAGTGTTTTAGGAGTCTGCTTGTCATGGGATGGCATTATTAGCCATAAATTGTTTGTCATTCACTCACATTTCCCTTCTGGTTTCAGTTCAGTTGAGCATTCCCAGATTCTCCCAGGTGTAACTCCAGCCTGATAAACTCCATATTATCTCCATCTGAGTGGTGCCTTCATTTCAGTGCATGTGAGAAGGAAGGGAGGGATAAAAGAGGTGCAAAAAATAGAACCATAGACTCATAGAGTGGTTTGGGTTGGAAGGAACCTTCTAGATCATCTAGTCCCAATGTCCTGCCATTAGCCATGATACCTTCCACTAGAACAGGTTGGTCAAAGCCCCATCCAGCCTTGGGCTTGAACATTTTCAGAGAGGGGCAGCCACAATTTCTCTGAGCAACTTGGTCTGGTGCCTCATCACTCTCACAGTAAAGAATTTCTTCCTAATATCTAATCTAAACCTACCCTCTTTCAGTTTGAAGCCACTGCCCCTTGTCCTATCACTACATGCCCCTGTAGGTGTCCCTCTCCAGCTCTCTTGTAGGCTGCGTTTAGGTACTGGAAGGTGCTATAAGCTCTCCCTGGAGCACCTTTTCTGCTCCAGTCTGAACAACCCTAACTCTCTCAGCCCATCTTCATAGAAGATGAATGAAGTTGAAGGTGATAAATTATACACACAGTAAAACCATAGGTAAAGCCAGCAGCATGAGCAGGGAAGTTAATAAATAATTATTTGTTGTCAATTAGGCTCAAACGTTGACCACATCTTCCAGGCAGAGAAATGGATGAAAGTAGCTTGTCAGTGGGTCAGAAGAGACACAAGGAGACATTGTGTCCTTCATACAATGTGTGGCTTCACCAGGGAACATCTTGCTGCAAAGTGCTGTGGATGTCCACAATTTATATGCTTCTGAATCTCCTTCAAGAGCAATGTGTTTGCTGGTGAATGGGAGAGGACACTAAAGGAGCAGCATCCACCTGCTCTGTTCTTAATTTCTTCTCAAGAGGTTTGCTGCCAGCCACTT
Source organism: Corvus brachyrhynchos (assembly GCF_000691975.1). Lineage (NCBI taxonomy): Eukaryota > Metazoa > Chordata > Aves > Passeriformes > Corvidae > Corvus > Corvus brachyrhynchos. Next base: position 24,417,091 of record NW_008239553.1, read on the forward strand.
CCAGAAACAGAATGATAGCCTACACAAACCTCTTTTCTGACCTAGAACAGCCCTTCCTTTTTCTTTCCATTTTGTATTTTTTTTATTCTGTTGCTTTTCTCTACATAAAAAAGGGCCAATGAGCTACTTAGAAAATAAGTTTTTGTTGAATATTTTGTTTATGAGACAGCCTATTTAGAGTTAATGACTTTCACAAGGGACTGCGCCACTGTGCATTAGCTAGCTGCGCTGCTGGCAACTGTTCGAGCCAGGGAGAGCATCAGTGCATTGAGCGTTTGCTCCCAGGAAGGCTGGCATGTGGGCAGAGACACAGCCTGCATGCAGAGCCCTGCATTTGGCCGGAACATTATGGTTCATTACATGATGTGCATCTTCCTCACTGCCTCTCCCGGCTCAGCCTGTTAGCTTACATCTTTTCCCTATAATCCACTGACATTCTCATTAAAACTACCATCACTTTTCCCTGGTCTATCTGCAATCAGTCTTTCATGGCTCTAGACATCATCAAAAATGCCATTTTCTGCTTCAGAAGGTCAAGTGCTCAGCCTGAATCTTCTTCTCCTATGTCAGGAATTACCAGTTGCACCTCTTGAAGCCAAGGGATCATTTCCCTGAGACTTCCAGAAAATATTTCACTCTGATCCATGACCTCCATTTCAAGTTCCGTATAACCATGTTTTTATTTTGTTTCTTTCTCACACACATTTGCTTAAGAGGGGGAGATGTATTTTACACAGAGTAAATGAACCCATGTTCCTTTCTGCATCCATCTCCACAAGGAAGTGACATGGCACATCCTAGGCTTTGAGAGCAGACACAGTGGGCCAGGTCAGAATGTCTGGTATTGACAGGGTAGGTGAGCAGCAGGCCTGACCTCTGGGGAAGTGCACACTACCTATTTGCAGAATAATGCAAGGATGTTTGATGCACAAAAGCTCAATTGGTGCTATCAAGTGCAAGCCTGACTGTCTAGCTCTCCACTGGGTCCTTCTTCAAGGAGGTGAGTGAAGTGTTCCATGTTGCTAAGGCAGTATCAGGGTAGGGAAAAGTGGAGGAACATTTGATTAGTTGGGCTGAAGAGAGGAAAGCACCAAGCAAGAGGTTGCACCATTTGCTTGTGGTGATACAGGACCTGATGGGAGCATCTACAGAGACACTGCTGCAGGCAGTAGTGGCTGACAGCCAGGAGGGCTGGGGATGGTATTTGTGAAGATGAACATGTTGGGTTTAGGCTGCATTGGGGACTTGGACAACTTGGGCTGCCTGCATTGAGGGCCCAGCTATGGTGTCTTTTGGAGCAGGGCTGGTGGTGTCTGGGCAGCACCATGGGAATATCTTGCTTACCCAAAGAACAGAGATATAGAGTCACAGAGAAATCTTGTGCCTGCAAGTACTGAGCCACATTGCCCCACCTGACTGGCAATTGGGAAGAGCCAATTAGCATATATTAATGCAACTGATTAGTGCGTGGTCACGCAGCCTGGGTGGTGGGTGATTTTTGGAGCAGATTTGAAATTATAAGCATGCAGACGCCAAACCACAAGGGAGCCGGCATGGGGGAGAGACAATTTCCCAGCATAGCAGCTGCGGCCCCAGTTTCTCAGCTATTCCCAATGGCAAGCTGCCTTCAAAGAGCCCTGAGAAGATCCGGGGTGAGCACTTGAAAATTAAGAAATTAACTTTTTTAATTAACGGAACACAGGTGGCTGGTGTGATGGTGGCTCAGCCTCTGCTGCAGCTCTTCCAGCCTCTCCTTTTGCACGGCATAAGTGCCATGTCTCCTGTGGGAAGGGAGAAGCACCTTGCCTGGGCCGGGGGTCCCCGCCAGGAGCCCCCAGTGGAGGGCACAGAGCCCTCCCCAGTGCAGGGGGCTGCGGTTCTGAGGCAGCCGTCGCTGCCCGCTGGCAGGGGGGGTGGGCGGGCACGC
>NW_008239553.1:24419391-24422254 GCF_000691975.1 Corvus brachyrhynchos
TGCTTTTGCAGCATGAAAATAGTGCAATGATTCTATCAGCCCTCCAAGGAAACAAGTAATTTTGTCCTAGAAGCAGTTTGCAGGTAAGAAAGTCTGGGATCACATCCAGGGCTGTGCTATACCATTTTGTGCTTTTGCCCATTTCAAGCTTCCCTTCTCAGGTTCTGTATCCAGGTCTGCCCACACTGCAGAGTCCCATGGAGCCCTGCATTAGCTCCCACCCCTGCACTAGGGAGGTCAGGGCTCTCTGGGATGGTTGCCTACAGGCAACCATTTGCCAAGGGCTTGCATGCCGTGCTCAGCACACTCCAGCTGGCCCACTCATCCTGGTGGGGAGCAGCCAACATGGGGATATCCCGGCAGTGCCATGCCATGCCAAGCTGGGCTGTCAGCCAGGGACTCAAACACAGTCTAGGTGGCTCCAGGGGCAGGGATCAGGGACTAAAAGGTGTTCTAATTCCCTGACCCTTCAAGTCTGCCCTTGGTCAGGGCAATTCACAGATTTCCGGTTTCACACGAATCAGCCCCATAGGGGTATTCAAAGGCACATCTCCAGGTGAAGGCCACACCTTTGCCATTATTTGCCTCTGAAGCTCAGAGACACTGGTGCTGCCCAAGGATAAACCAACAGCCTTTCTAAAAAACATAGCTGCAATAGCCTTTTTCTACAGATGTCATTCTCAGGAACAGTTGCACCATCTTGCTTGAAATATGTCTAGACGAATTCAGCCTGAGTCCCTCAATCTGCCTGGAGAAATTCAGCGTAAATATTAAGGCCATAAATGATGGAAAAGAGGAATTACAATTGGGAGATTCACACAGCAGGATGCAGTGCCACAGTCCCAGCTTCCAAGCAGCTCCCTGTGCCTCATCCTCCTGCTGCCTCTGGCCGCAGCTCCATGTCTCTCCCACACTGCTGCAGGGTTATGAGCGATGCAGGAAGGAGGTATTGTGTTCCTTCACACCCAGAGCTGGAGCTGAGCCACACACCGCTCATGCTTCTCAGGCATGTGGAGGACTTAAAATCCATGGGATGCCGGAGCCCTTGTGAGACCGCACCTGTAAGGCTCTTCTTGGGCCAAAATCATGGCCAGTGAGGCCCAGTATGTAACAGAAGATGAAGGAGTTTTTCTCCCTTTTAGGGTTCCTCTGTATTTCCTTTTTGGTTTATTATTCTATTCTATTCTATTCTATTCTATTCTATTCTATTCTATTCCAGCTAGGCACAATCTGTGCCAGAGGCAGGAGAAACAAGTATCTCCAGGGAATGGCTTACACGCCAGCTAGGTTTGTCCAGCTTTGTGTGATCCCTGATGTCTTGGCAGGTAAAAGTAAGGGGAGAGGGTGTTCCCACCTTTGGGACTGGGGCAGCTCACCAGCAGCAAGGTTGCCAGATCTGCTCAGAAGTTAAGATTTCCCAGCAGCGTTTGCCAATTTAAGTCATCGAACATGTTGGCTTCCAGTTCAGTCGGTCAGAGAAGCCATGGCTTATGAAAAACAGTCTTTACTTGCTGAGAAGTAGGGGATCAAATATTGGGGACCCAGTGGCAGATCACAGTCGTGAGGCATTTTAGAAAATCCCCATGGATTTTTTTCTCCCACAAGCTCCCATTACTCATTGCTTGCAGAGCACATGTTGCACTAAGCTGGCATGGTCATCTCTGCTCTCTCCTGAGGTAGGCAGTGTCCCCTGATGCACAGCAGCAGGCAAGGTCTCCAAACCTTGGTGATGCTGTAGGACTGCCACTGGCTTGTCTGGAATGAGAAGGCAAACTCTGTGGCTTCTACACATCAGACATATGGCTAAGGAAGATAGCAGTGAAAGAGATTTTGAAACATTTTTTTATTCAATTGTTCCCTAAAGTCTTGGGCATGTGTTGTTTGGGCTATGGTAGCTCCTAGAAGTCACTGGTTGGAGATAAAGGTCTCATTTATATGAGACTCATTTACGTGGAACTGAAGTTTTATCAAAAGACATCATGTAGCCAGCCTGTTCTCTGCACCATGCTCCAGCAGACCCGAAGTCAGCTGAGGGCTACCTCAGCCTTGGGGAGCCTAAAAAAAGAAAGGAAAGACACTAAGGGGTACACCTGGCTTTCACCTCTTGGTTCCTCATGGTCTGTGAGCTGTGCCAGCCATTTCCACTTGCAGTATGAATGAAGCTGTTATATTATGTTCATTCCCTGATGCTTCTCCTGGCGATTTTCATAGCTGTGCTTGTAAGACTGGAAGGTCTTTTACTTAAATGGTTGGAGTTTAACCACTGGACTGTGCTTCTTCAGCCCAAAAGTGATGAAATGAGCCAAAACAAGCCTTCAGAGGATGCTGCAGAACAATACTATTTACTCAGCATCTGGAGAAGCCACAGATGTGGGACCCCAGGTCTAACATACGAGGCAGGAGCAATGAAGCACTTGGCATGTCAGTGAGACTTCTCTGCAGTCACATTCTGGTGACTGTTCCCTGGTAGCCCACTTGCAGGTGAGTCTCTGACCATCACTTGGGTGTTGGGTGCCGGCCGTTCGAAACACCCAGTACTGCAGCCCTGAGGGTGCTGTGGGAGGTTTCTCCAGCACAGAGTGCACTGCCTGCATCATCACGGATTGGAGAAATGGGGACCAAACTGGGATGCTCATGGAAAACGAGGCTCTCAGTGCTCCTTTGCACTTGGTGGGTCAGGTCCCTGTCTGTCCTGCTGATCATTCCATACGAAGGCAGAGACCCTCTGCAGGAACAAGACCCGTAGGAACGTTCTTAGCTACCACCCCTGCTGCCACCCCTGCCAAGCAGCTGAGCGATGCTTCATTAAGGGGAGAGGTTTTGCAAACGGTGTTGAGGTCTCAGATGTACCCACCACCCTGCC
>NW_008239553.1:24423066-24447243 GCF_000691975.1 Corvus brachyrhynchos
CTCCTCGAGCAGCCCCGGGACAGCTCGCCAGGGCCGTCCCGCGGGTCCGGGAGGCAGGGACGGGTTTGGGTCGGTGTTGTGGGAGATTTCTGGGTTACTTGGCTCTGTTTAGACACTGTTTGCCCGCCTTCATCTTGGACCATGTACCAAAGTGTTTGTATGTAATGCTTGCGTCTGCCTGTCTGATGGGCGGCTGAGGCCCAGCAAGGCACAGGGGCTTCCCTGGGCTGCTGGAACAAGTTGGTGGCAGAAGCAGGGAGTGAGCCCCAGCCCCTCAGTATCATCTCCCAGTGCACATGCACTGGCCTGCGCCACTGGCCTGTGATGCGAGATAAAATGTCACCCCACCGCTGTGTCATGTCATGGCTTGTGCTCAGTCCTCACGTCATCCTGGCCACAGAATCGTCCTTCTGGGAGCTACACCTGACGGTGTTAGATATGCTTTGTGCTGGCAGGGGAGAGGAGGGGGAACTTCTCCCCATTTCTCCCTCCAGTTTCGTTATAGTGATGATTTTGAGAGGGCTGGTAGGTCAGGGTGATCTAATGCTCTGGCCAAGCTGCTCTCCCTCAGTTTACAACTTCATCCAGATTTGTCCATGGATGAAGGCCCTGCCTTCTCCCTTGTTTGCTTCCCCATCCTTACTAGCAGCAGCAGTACTGCACAGTGGGTTTGCTATTCAGAAACCTCCTGAACAGGAGGGTTACCCAGGAGAATGAGAGAGAGAGAGACCTTTGTCTGGCTGACAGATGTTGTTTCTGCATGAACATCTTTTTCCTTTTAACTGTTTAGCCACCATCTCCAGGACTGATGTACATGCCAGCCTTCTCCCCTTTCAGAGAGTTCAGGGGAAAGCAGGGTGTGGAGGGAAAACTGGGTAGGGAAACAAGGTATGAGAAAGCACTTTGCCCCATGTTGGAGATTTACAGTTCTGTATAACCAGTCAGGCTGCCTGTCTGAGCAGAAGAGAGACAACAAAATATGCCATTTGGGAGAAAAGGTGCTGTTGTAGTGGTTTGCAGTATTTGTTCAGCGGGGAGAGGGGAGAAAGTGGAAAAAATAGGAAGCAGAAAGAGTGATTCTGGTACCAGACCAGAGCCTTGGCCTCGCTGCCTTCCCTGCTGCCCTGCAAAGTGGTGGTCAAGGCTGGGCAACAGATGGAGAGGGAAGCAGAAGCAGCTCCTTCAGGAAATATTTGTCTAAAGTATCCTGGCAAACAGCCACTGGCAAACAAATAAGTAATAAATAAAAACAGGGAGGCCACCAGCACCCCTGCAGCCTCTGACTCCATAGCACATATGGGCTTTTCTGGCTACCCTGTGAGCTGAAACCTCTGCCTTCTTCCCATGGCTCCATCCTGGCTCCTGAAACTCCATTCCAATGCCTTTCAGGTCTTCTTTTTTTTTTTTTTTTTAAGATAACGTTTGAATCGTTTTGTAACTACTCTCCTCTTCAAAGCTTTCCCTGAGGTTAACTATTTCATCTCTGGTTTGGTGGCTGCTGACAATGGTAAGCATAGGGTGGTCCTGTGAAGGACAGAAATAGCGGTGCTTGCTGGGGGTGCTGATCAGGGGTGTGCGTAGGCCCTCGCAGGTAAATACTGTTTTCCTTCCATGCAGAGACTTCTGGCCCACGGGAACATAAGGCAGATTTCAGCACAGCTTCAGAGCCTGCATCTGCAGAATTGTAAAAGGATGAGTGTTTCTGCTTTAAAATATTTCTTGCAGGAAATAGTCTCATCTTAAGAGACTTCAAGGACTTTCCAAAAGCAGCAAGAAGAGGGAGAAACGTTTCTAACACCCACAAGTGAATTGAATTGATATTAAACTAATCAATCACCTAATCTCCTAGGCAAACATCAGTGTGCTGTGCAAGTGCTGGCTCCTCCACGAGTCCTACAAACACCAAAGCCTTCTACTGTTGTCACTCCTGTGTTTCTTACTTTAGTTGCTGTAAATATATTTTGTGTACTTAGCCCTAAGTTTGAAGAAAACATTGCATTGCTGATGCACTGTGCTCAGAGCAAAAGCAAGTTTGTTTTGAGATTATTTCAGGACTGGAGAAGCAGCTCCAGTCCTAATTTCCTTCGGCTGTGGCTTGAACACATTCAGTCCCTAACCAGCTATCATACTCAAACACAAGAGGACTTAGAGCTTTAAAAGATCCCACTTGGCATCTACCTGCACTTGAAGGTGCCTAAATATCCTTTGAAAGCTTGTTTGAAGTTACTGCTTCAAATGTGTCTGAGGCTAGTAATTAGGCTGTGATCACGTATTGTTATTAGGTGGGGACAATGTCAGCAGTTTGCTCACACTATTACAGCAACAATGGGACAGACAGAGAGCGGAGCACAGCCCTTCCCATCCCCCGGGCCGCTATTGTTGCTGGCTAATGGGTGAGAAAGGGCACGGCAGGTCCCCCTGGGCCTCTCTGCCGAGTAGCTTGGAGGGGGCCATGGGCTTGCCTCTCCCAGCCTGCTGCCGTGGTCCCTGTGTCATCCTCACCTCCCAGGCAGTTCAGCTGTCGCTTGATCTCACACCTCCTCACCAGGTTTGCTTTTTATGACTTGTCTTGATGGTTACCTTAGCCCCAGTGTTGTCCTGCTTTACCTGTCCTAGCTGGTATGGCCCTCTCTTGGTTGATGGCTGTGTTGGCTTAAGAACTGCAGCCATGCTGAGGGCTGCAGAGAAAACCTCTTTGCCTGAGAAATTGGCTTCCTAATTGAAATTACCATAATGTTGTCCAGCCTCTGATGAGAATGAATACCACTGTATAGAAGCATTTCAACACTGGAATCAGTTGTGTAGTTCCAAGCAGAGTCTCCATGAGAAGCTGGGGTTACCATTTTCACCAAGGAGGGGCTTCTTGCAGTCATAGTTTGATCTTAAATAAAGATGTGTTTAAAATGGAGTACCAGAGCAGAGAGATTCGGTGCTCCTGTTCAGTGGGAGCACGTGAAAACTTTGGGTGACCTGATTCCCCTCTCCCCAGCACCAAAGTCTTGTGTCTTGTCATCCACAGATTTGTGGGTGAACAGAGAGGAAGGCAGGATCTGAACAAGACAGGCTCTGCTGCACCCCCAAGTGCTAAAAGGCAGCTTGTGAGAGGTGGAAAAATGTGTCATCATGTAATTTTGAGTTCCTCTAATAGAGATAGGAAAGGGCTCTGGCCCTGCTTCACTGAAGAACACTTTATTATTAGCTGGGAATTGGTGGTAGGAGACAGCTGGGGCAGGAGGTGATGGAGATTGAGACAATGAGCCCCTTAATGTGCTGTGTTGAATGGTCAAGGGAAGACCAAAATTCAGAGGAGCTAGGGGTGCAGGAGTTAGGGCAAACAACAGTTCTGGAAATGTAGCTGGGGAGTGGCTCCCAGCTGTTGCCCGAAGTGAGCCTGTGGTATCCTCAGGCAAGGTCTGGGGCTTCTGCATTGTCCAAGCCAAGGTGGCCCTGCCAGAGGAATCCTCTCGCTGCGCTACCCATGCAGCAAGGTGACCCACGCTAAGGTGACACTTCCCCACCAGGCTGAGGTGCTGAGATCGTGTGAGGGCTGGCAAGCTGGGGCTGACTCTTGAGGCATGGAAGTGGCTGGCCATGGACCACAGGCACCTGTGCTGCCAGGATCCCAGCCAGCATTGGGACAGCCTCTAGTAACATGGGGCTTGGGACACACCTGGCTGGAGGATCTGGTTGGGATGGTCTTCTTGGCATGGCTGTGGTTTGGAGCAGAGTGTTCGTACTTTGAGATATTCAAAACCTTCTGGGACACAGTCCTGAGGAACCTCTTCCAGCTGACCCTACTTTGAGAAGGGAGGCGGCCCTTCAGCCTCAATGCTTCTGAGCTTATTTGTGCTGTTGTCTGACAAATTCAGTCACCGTGGGGTAATCCCCAAGGCAGCATTAGAGAAATGACGACAGGCTGAAGTTTGCCTAGCTTCCCTTTGTCTGCAGCATTCTGAAGGTCTCTACAAGACTAGGAGACTGCCAGGGCTTGCAGGCTCCAGGCTGGGGATGTGCCCTGTTCACTGTGTTTCTGGGCTGCTTTTCTCAGGGAGGGCACAACTACCTGGAAGTGTAATGGCAAAGAGGACAGAAAAATGAACCAAACTTTAAAGACTTCAGAGTAAACTTGTTCTGTGCCTTGTTTGACTCTTGACCTGCTGCTGAATAGAATGGATGGATTAAAGTCAGGACTTAAATTAATGATCATAAAGTCATGACCTAAGTACCTGTTTTTAATCGTGTACACTTCTGCTCTTTTCCTAAAGTTAAGTTGATTCTCAGTGATGAGCATGATGTAGGGCTTAGGGCTGAGCAGGAGGCTGCACTATGCTAAGTGAGTGAGTTTATAGCTAACATATGGTTTTTTAGACAATGTCTATATTTCTTGCATTAAAAAATGGTGAGTGATGCATTTCTTATTAGATATCACTTAATTATTTATTATAAATTTGGTCCAGCTATATTTCAGTGGAAAATGAAGTCCAATTGAAAATGCAGAGTGTGAGCATTTTAAAGTGGTTTCTAGTTGGTTAAATAAAACTGCTTAAGATGTATGAAGACATTATTTATATATGTAATGAATTTAACAATGCTATACTGCTATACTATATTGTATTACTATAATACTGTATCATAGGAACAGAATTGTATTATAGGAGATACAAAATATAGCCAGTGATATAACCTGATTATTTCTGACATTTAAGAATTCAGAACTAGTAGAGATTATCCTCTCACAGTTCATCTTCATTAGGCTTTGAAAGGGAACCAGGCTTTCCTGCATTAACCTGCAGTAATTTTTCAGAACTTTTACTAAACTAATCAGTGTACTAAGTTAATGGAAACATTTTTTCCCCTCTACTTTCAAAAAAGGTTGCTGCTGTCAGAGCCACTTTTGCAGTTCATCAGGCTTTAGCTCCAGGTGCTCAACCACTGAGTGGATCTGGCAGCAAGGACATACTGCATGAATTTCCAGTGACTTACTTTTCACTGATGAGAGACATCTGGGGTCTTAGCATGTAGGTTTTAAGAACTTCTAATTTTAAATTTGCTGTCTTTAATTTAAAAAGTTTTTAGTTCAGTCAAAATCTGATTGCTTTTCAGTCAGGTGTATGTTTCCAAGAATCATAATTCTTTTATTTGTTCTGGTTCCAAGTCCTCTTTATTGCTTTTTCCTTTCATATTACTGCTGCTAATCTTCTCATCAAGCAGTTTCATTTGATTTTTCTGTTGGGAGGTTTTCATCAAGCTTAATTTTCTTTTACCCAAGTTTTTAATTTCTTATGTTTTCTTTCATGAAGTTTCATCAAATTTTTCCTTCTTTAAAAACAAAGAAAGGCTAAACAAAGGAAATAATTGTGGTAGTGGCTGTGTAACCTCCTGAGAATTGTGCATTTTAAAGACTTTCATGTTTTGTTCAGTCATTTCAGGAGTCAGAGGATTGATGTCTTTGCAAATACAGTCCTCTGATATCCTACACATTGGGCTGGAAAAAGCTAGCTGTGGAAAATTTTAGTAACTGAACTTAGAGAAACTATGACCATGCCCTAAGTCTTGTCTTGGGTACATACATACACTGTGATGACTATAGCTTTGTGTGTGCTCCAGGTTTCAGGATTCCTTCATCCCGGCAGCTACATCTGAAGGACCAGCTGCTTATCTGGTCAGTCCCTGCACAGAGGTAAACTTCGGAGGTTTCTTTCCCTCCATAATGAGAAGGTGAATTCCAGCCCTCTTAAAAGGCATGTTGCAGTTTGTTTCAGCAGAGAAGAGATTTCACTCCGTATTTCTTTGGGCCTTGTTTTTTTGTTTTTTGGGGGCTTTGGAGGGTTATTTTGGTTTTGGGGGGTTTTGAGGAGATTTTTGGGGGTTTTGTTTTGGTTTTTTTTGTTGTTTTGTTGTTGTTGTTTTGGGGTTGTTTATTTTTGGTTTTGTTTTGTGGAAAATATCCTGGAGGCAGCATAAATTTCTGTTATATGTGTAGCCTTAAAAAGTCCAAGCTTTGAGCAATACTCAGGGTATCCATTTAACTCCCCAGGTGCCCACGGGAGCCCTCCATGCCAGTGCTGTGTCCTCCCCATCCCCTGGGGCAGGAGAAGAGCTGCACAGGCATTTGATGGGACCCTGCCGACCCTCGGCTCCAGGCCTGCTCTCAGTGCTGCAGGCTGGTTGTGTGCTCCCTGAACACGCTGGGGAAAGCTCTCGGTTCCTCACAGCTCACCTTGTTTGAGAGGTAGAAAGCAGGGAGAGTGTTTGTGTCAGCAGGTATCTCTCCCCCTGACTGAGCAGAGCTAAGCTGGGGAGCTGGGTTTTGTGGCCATGCCCTGTGCGTGGCCAGCCTGGTGCTCTGCACAGCAGCAGCAGCACTGTTGGAGCTCTCGGGTTCAGTCTGGTCCTGCAGCTCATTTAGCACTGGGTTTCTCCATGACATGGTGAGCATTAGGAGGAGCCTTTCCAGTGTCCTCCTGTGGCTCTTCACACCTGGCTTTTGTTACTGCTTGGTCCCCTCCCTCCAGCATGACATTCGTGTGCCCCATGACACAGCTGTGCTGCCAGGAGAAGCATGGAAAGCAGCTGGGCAGAGTTTGGAGGCTCTGTGTGTGTCCTGCAGGTATCAGTGTATCCCCAGGGAAGAAGCAACAGTGGGAATTCAGCTTCATGAATGGGAATTCGACTTAAATGTTGATGCCCACCGCTCTGGGCTGCCTGTTCAGAGCTCTGCTCACCCTCCCAGGGCTGTGGTTGGTACAAGGATGGTGGGATGAGCCAGAACCTCCATAGTATCTGTGGTTGCACAGATTTTTGTCTCTAGTGAGTGCAGGTGTGCTACTGGCAATAGTGAAGCTGAGGGGTATTTCGCTGCGGGATGTGTCCATGCTTTACTGGCAGTGCTGGTTGCCCCAGGGAGTCAGTCTGGGAGGTGGCAGCTGTGCTGACGTCTCATGCATTCGTACCTTGCATTTTCCCAAACTGGCTGGCAGTGTTTCCAGGTGGAGAGATGCTTCTCAGAGCAGGGACGGCAGCTGTGCTGCACAGTGAGCACCAAACTGCCCCTTACATCAGTCAGATAGTGGATGAGGAGGTGAAGACCCTCACTCATTTACTAAATGCCTTGCTCGTGCTGCAGAGGTCAAATATGGGATCAGGTTCTTGGGGTGCTCAGTGCAGAGCCACAGTACACGGTGGCAAGTTGGGATATGCTGGGTGGGGATGCAGGCAGGGAGAACAGCCTATCCAAAGCCAGGGATAAAGCAGGAGCCTTGTCTGGGACTCGGCAAGGATACCCAGCCACTCCCCAAACAACTCCATATCAATGCCGCATCCCCAAACATCTCTTCCAAAATGGACATAGAGCCTGTCTGATTCCTGCTAATTGTGGCAGGGCCTCAATAGCTGCTGGGCTGTGGAGATGCTTGCAGTGGTTCTTGCTGCGACACTGATCACTGCCAGGTAGGAGGATCAGAGAGAGATATACCATCCTGCTGACACTGGGTCCCCAAATCTCTTCAGCCAGCTATATTCCTAGTGCTGGCTCTACTATGCCCAAACCACCCTGGAAGAACGAGGAGTCATGAACTTGGGGAGGTTCCTTTTGCAGCCATCTCCTGCAGTGCCTCATGTTTAATTTCCCATTCTTACCTGTTCCATGTGAGCAGTGTTTATGTGGAGCACAGGGGGTGGCTGCCTGGGGACCCTGTGCTGCTGGCGGAGTGGGCAAATCAGCTCAGGGGCTGCCAGCCCTTCCCTGAGCACCAGCCTGGCTGTGTGGCCCTTTATGTAGGGAAGGTAGGCTTGTGAAGAGAAGCCAGGGACAATCTCTCTGCCTTCCCTCTGATTTTCTCCCTGATCCTAGACAGCCTTTTTCCAAGGCTGAATTGCGCATGAAGCATCTCTGATGCTGCCTTTTGGATGCAGCATGTTTGAAAGGATGCAACCCCCAGCAAACATGCCAGGCTGGGCTGGCAGCCCCTGTGCAGTGTTGTGTTGTGTGCTCTTGCAGCAGAAAAAGTTTGCAGGTCGCTCTGTGACCACCCCACTGCCAAATCTGCCATCTGTCTCACATCCTCTGGGCGATGCTGTGCCTCCCAGCCCACGGCTTCTCTTCTCCCAATGCCTTGTCCCTTTCCCAGCCTGGCTGCTGTACATGTCCAGATGTGACACTTCCTTCTCTGCCTAAAGGAAAGAAAAACATTTCTTGTGTTTTTCTCCATCGCATCCGTCACTCCCAACACCCCTTGCGCTGGTGTGGGCAGCTGCTGGCTAGTGGGTATAGCCAGAGCAGGGCAGGACAGCAGCGCAGTGGGTGCAGGCAGTGCCAGCTGCAGCACTGGCACAAGAGTCTGTTTGCTGACCATCTGTGTCCCATTCATCCCCTGTGCTGGGCCACCCGCCTGTGATAGGTGTGTATTGGGGGGATCATGAACCCCACTTCTTGTCCCGAAAGTCCTATGATTTCCTTCTTATCTCTGGTGCTCCAGGGCCATTTGACTCCCCAGATCCTTACCATGGAGGAGATGAGAGCAGGCTGGTGGGTGTGATGGGCTGCCTGCTCTGCTCTGCTTGGCTCTCCTGTGCCCTGCAGCAGGTACATGGCTGTAGCTGTGCTCAGGTGTTGTGGGCAGGGGAATTCCTGGGGATGATGCAAACGATGGGGACAAGTCTTGTCACCGTACATGCGCACCTGTCTCACTAGAAGGAGGTCGAAACAGTCATGCTTTGCAGAGCCACTTGTCTGCAACTCCACATGTGCCTGGGAGAGCTACCTTCCTTCCTGGCTGAAGCAGCAGCTTTCCTCTCATCCCCCCCAAAAGCTGTGTGGGCTGCAGAGACAACTGGATGTGTGCCTCAGCGACCGGGGGAGAGTGACTACCTGCTCCCTCCACTTCCCTGGTGAATAGCGTTGCCAAGATTGCCCTGCATGGTGTGCACCATCAAAAGCTTTCCCTTCCCTTTGATGCACTATTGACTCAAACCGGTGTGCAGAGTGCTAATCCCTCTGGCACTGCTGGATGTAACTAGCATGGCTGGATGTGACTGAACAGTGACTGCTGGGGCCATCCCCACTTGTGCAACCCACTGGTGCCAGAGCCTTCACTGAGCTGCCAGCTCCCGTGCTCCCAGGGCAGTGTGATTCATCCCAGTCATATGGTGTTACCCAAATCTGCTCAGAAGCTGGGCAGAGGTGGGAGGAAAGCCTTGTCAAGGCCAGGATTGGTGAGCGGTTGTGCTCATGGGCTCCTGCTGCAGCGCAAACCTCACTCTGCCCTTGGCACCAACCACAGGCAATAGAAATGTTCTGGCTCTGCTCTAGATTTTACATGCACTAAAATCATATTTTGTGTGTGTGTGTATGTATGTGTATGTAGTGTTGTAATCCACTGCTCTCAGGAAGAAGTTTCTGTGCTTGCAGAGAGGGGAGCTGGGCAGGGCAGGAGTGTTTCTTTGCTTCTGCAGCAGAGTCAGCTGTGGAGGATGTTGTGACTGCTTGAAGATGGGGAGAAGTGGAGGGTGGAGAGGCTGGTGGCAGCCAGGCACCAAGGCATACCCCAGAACAGTGTGGAGGACCATGTCTGAACCCAGGCGAAGGGGATCAACAGGATAACCGTAACACTGCCCAGTGGCCCCTAGGAAGCTGTGGGATGAGGGTGCTTGGTGGGAGGGTGCTCCCAGCTTCCTGTCAGGCAGCAGCAGGCTGGAATGGAGCAGAGCTGTGCCCAGCAGCACAAGTGCCAGGCCCTCGGTGCCCACCGAGGTGGGCTCCCTACACATTGTGCAGCAGGCTGATGGGCATCAGCCGTGAGGCGGGCTGGCTGGAGCTCAGCAGCTGAGAGCAGCTGCACAAGGGCTTGAAATGTGCCTGCTTTCTTCACCAACTCAACAGTGAGGTCCCTGCCATCCCCAGGTGTGTCATGCTGTCCTGGCCAGGCAGGACAGCGGGGTGCAAAGCCACCAGTATTGCCTGGCCCAGCCACTGCAATATTGGGCTTCCCAGTCTGCATCCTTCTCATGCACAACCCAACTCCTTGCCAGTCTCCTTCCCTCTGCCCTCGGGTGGAGTTCCCTCAGGTGATGGCCCCAGCCATGCTGGCTGCTCCCATGGCTGGCAGTCTCTGCAGCAAGTGGCTTTATAAAAGGCATCAGATAAATGTCCCACTCTTCCTTTCTACCTCCCACAGCTCCCTACTCCCCAAACAGTGGAAGGAACTTGGGGAGGAAAGAGCTGCCTTTTCCCTATTTCCATCCTGTCTTGTTCCCTATCTCCAGGAACCAAAATGCACCTGGCATCTTGTGGCATTGTGAAAGATGCCTGTGACTTGTGGTGACAGCTTCAGTCTGGGCCCTGACCAAGGCACAGCTACTCCTGGTTTCTGTACAGGTTTCCACAAGGGAGTGTTTTTCCCAGTGGAGGTGGCACTTTTCCTTCACAAAGGCCTTAAAATCCTCCTCTCTGTGAGCACTGTAACCTGGGTGGCAGAGGAACAAATCTGCTTGTAACTGCCTGACATCCCACCACTATTGCAGCCTTGCTGAGATGTGCCTTCCTCGCTCTTCAATGCCAAATGGGAGCTGCCTCTGTAAAGTAGGCTGTGCATGGGGGCACATGCTGGAGCTGGCTTGGAGCTGGCAGCTGATAAGGAACCTGGAGATACCCTTTGCAGGGAAGTTCAAGCCCTTCCCTAGGGCCAACTGCTGCCATGTACCTCAGTCACACAGGCAGCAGGGGCTGGGAGTTGTTCTCATCTGCATGTATCATCATTAATTAATTGCAAGTGCAGGGGTTCCTCTGGGACTGTGAACAGCATGCATCAGCCCAGCTTGGAGCAGGAATCTGGTGGTACCACGATGTCTCTTTACTGTTTTCCTGAAATACTGCTTTTCTGAATGGACGTGTGTATGCATGTGTATAGGTTAACTGAGAACCCCAGCGTGATACCCTTTCCCTTTCCCATGTGTGAGCTCCCCATTCCCTGAAGTCAACCCTGGCTTTGTCATAGTATCATACAAAAGTTTGGGTTGAAAAGGACTTTTAAATGTCTTCTAGTCCAATGCCTATGTTCATGCAGTAAGCATGAACATCTTCAACCTGACCAGGTTGCCCACAGCACTGTCCAACCTGACCTTGAATGTTTCCAGGGATGGGGCATCTGCCACCTATGTGGGCAACTTGTGCCAGTGTTTCACCATCCTCAACTTAGAAAATTTCTTTCTTATATCTAGTCTGAATCTATCCTCTTTTAGTTTGAAACCCTGTCGCTACGAGGTGTATTGAAAAGTCTGTTCCCATCTTTATTATAAGGCCCCTTTCCCATCTCCCTGCTCCCAGCCATCACCTACCAGCAGCCCAGCAGTGCCCTGCTCTCTGTGTGGGCTGGGTCTGGTCCAGGTAATCCTTTGTGCTGAAGAATGTTGATTTAAGTTTTATCAGAGGACAAGGGTGCATGATGCTCTGGGGAGCTTGCAGCCCCATTAGCTCATGTTTGCTTGGTGCATTGCACACACAAAATGTTCTGTGGCGGGCTGTGTGCACAGCAGGAGAGTGAAATGCAAACCAAATACGGGTTAGAGCCAACCTGCACTGGCAGCTTAGTCAAATGTGGCAAAAATGGCTGGGGGTGGAATAAATAAATTCCGCTCCGATTCTTCCTTCCCAATCTCAGTGCGCTGGCTTCGGCAGCCGCTGGCTCGCACATGTGTGGAGGAGGCGCTGGAGAAGAGCTGCTCTGTGCACAGCATCTCCCACACACACTGGCCCAAACAAATCTCCCTGGCTGTAGGTCTCACTGTAAGCACTGTTTGCTCTTGGTTGCCTGGGGTTTGGCTTTATTCTGCCAAGGAGCACTGCAGCAAGTCAGTGTTGGCCTGCTCAGTCCACAGCATCCCTGCAGGAGAAGGGGCCTATGCAGGTGGCTGTTTGGAAGGCCACAACCATTGTCCTGCAGACAGTCCCAGTAGAGGCTGGGGATTGGGTTACCTTCTCATTCAAAAACTTCATGGAACTTAGTCTGCCCAAGTGCCAAAAACCCACCCTGCATGGTGGTTCTGGGGAAGAAGGGGAGGGCAGAGAGCTGTGAGTGATGTGACAGCCACCACAGGAACACATAGCAGGGGAGGGGTTTGTACTGGTTTCAGGTGAGTCCCTGGGGCAGCATGACCCTGCACAGGGTTTCCTGAAGGTAGTGGCAACCTGCCAATCCTAAGTGCAGAAAAACTTGCTTAGCTCCCCAAAACGGGGTCAGTCTCAGCCTCCTAGTGGGTTACATTATTTAGACGAACAGTGTGGCAGGGCAGGTTGGGAATGATGAAGCACTGGGGGAGGAGCAGCAGTGCCAAAGGCAAACTCACCGCTGAGGGGAAGGACCTCACTGTGGGGTTTGCATGCCTGGGTGGGCTCATGGGTTGGCTCTTTCCCCAGCCTCCCTGCCCTGGCTGGCAGTGAGCCTGGCTTCGTACTCCTCAGCGAGAGAGCAGTGCCAGAGCTTACTGGTAGGGAAGATGAAGTTTATCCACTTTTAAGCAGGTTTATGTTACGCAGTCATGCACTCACATTTGTTTTCTCATTAAGTGGTGGGTGTGGGTGTGAAATGGAGTAGAATCAATGAAATATGAGTCCTTCTGACCTCTCCGAGTGATCATATCTTCATTGGCAATGACAAAAGTAGTATTTGAGCAGGTGTTTTGTACCTGTTAGGAGTCATCTGTTGCTGCAGAGTGGTCCTTTGCCTCCAACCCTTACTAATGCCATCCTCCATAGCCCACAAGACATGTTGCTGCTTGTGGTATGGTCCTCCTTGTTTGAAAGATGCATCTGATTTGCAAGAGGCTAACAGAACAGGCTGGTGCATGTCCCATATCCTGCTGGTGATAGGATGGGGTCTTCTGCTGGTGGGTTGTCTGTCTCGCACCCTGACAGGGTCTGGGAACAGCATTCACACCGGTGTCAATGAGCCCTGCCCAGGGATGCTGCTGCCCCACAGGTGCTCACCTCACCGACCATGAGCAGCCAGAATCTCTCTTTGCTTTTTGGACCTGGAGGCCATTCATCTTAAGAGGGAAGGTTGAAGGGAGAGCCAGGGAGGAGTGCCTTGGACCTCTGTGGGGTTTTGGAGGGCTGTGTCTGTGGTCCCATCCCCTCTGTACTCATACCCCTTGGGGATAGATGTGGCCCATGGTGTGCCTGTTCTCCCACGCACCAAGTTACAGGAATGGAGAGGTCACCATGCCCTGTGGTGCCAAAACTGCTGGGGGGTGTGTTGAGCTCAGTGCAGGCTGCTGCTGAGCCTTTTCCCATCCCGAGGTACTTGGTTAGCCCTGCTGAGTAAGTGGCAGTGGCTCAGGTTTCCTTCCCTCCCTGTCACTGCAGTCCTGCAAAGTCAGTCACTGCAGTCCTGCAGGGTGGGATGCTGGAGGTTTGCCTGCCTGCCTGGTCCTGTGCACACCACCAGGGCATGAACCTGATCTCCCTGTTACAGCATCCTTGTTTTTCCCTTCCACAGCCTGGCCATGACTTTGTGATGGAAGAAGGATGTTGAAGCAGTCAAGTAGCATAGATGCTTGTTTTCTAACTCTAGGTCCTCAGCCTGGCTGTTCTGTGTGGCCACAGACTGCTCCATCAGCAGCCCCATG
Source organism: Corvus brachyrhynchos (assembly GCF_000691975.1). Taxonomy (NCBI): domain Eukaryota; kingdom Metazoa; phylum Chordata; class Aves; order Passeriformes; family Corvidae; genus Corvus; species Corvus brachyrhynchos. Next base: position 24,436,690 of record NW_008239553.1, read on the forward strand.
CCCTGGTTGCCCTCTAGCCAGCCAAAGTCAGTAATCCCACCTGTGCCAGAGTGGGATGCTAAGGCTGGATGAATGTAGGCATGCTGGGAAACCCAGCTTAGTCATCTCAATGCTCCCAAGACTGTTTTGATGTTTTGCTACTCCAGCTGTCCGTGAATCCCCTAGCAAATGAGTTTGCTGGCAGGATGTTTAATTGCATTCGCATAAAAGACATGCCTTATCTTTAATTGGAAATCTGATTCTCTGGATTAGTGCCCACCCAACCGGAGAGAAGAAACATATGCTGATGTATCAACAAAACAGAGGGCAGTGAATATTCAAGGCAAACCTTACATGCACTGAAAATGCTTCATAGAAATTATCCAGCAAATCAGTTTCAATGGAAAATCTCATGCATTCACTGTCCATTCACAGGCCACAAAGAGGAGAAAGAATTGCCCTACATGTTTTCTGACTTTTTTCTAACCCTATTTTAGTATCTTTCCTCTAAGTAAGACCTATGATGGATAGACCATATATTGAAATTTCTGCCTTTATGTTATTGCTTCATTTTCCCACCTGCAGCCCTGTCCACCCTTGTGTTTCTTGACTAGTGCATTGCTGTCAGTTCTCTGGACAGTGGCTGCTCTGAGGAACATCTGCCTGTGGCTGGCATCTAGAGGCCCTGCCTCATACACAGCTGATGGGTAGCTGTCCTGACACCTTCTGGAGGTGAAGGTACCCATCCAGCTCTGTTATTCACAACAGTATTTGTTCCTTTGGCCCCTAAAGATTGGGAAAAGCACAATGGCAGTGGCATAGCTGGGAACAGGAATTGGGTTGGTGATGCTGTGGGTTTTGTTGAACCTTTCAGATACTACTGCAGAGTGCCATCAGCTGAGTATTGCAAAATTCTGAATTTTCTCATTTGTATGATGTGAAAATTTAGCTTGGGCATTTCAACAATGACTTTAAGTGTGACCTACAGTGTCCCTGTGATTTCTCATTCTGTATGCCAAAAAACTTGCCTCTCCAACCAGAGGGAGTTTGAACATGTTCTAGAGGTCTGCATTTAAGCTGTTCTTGGCGCACATGAGCAGAAATCTCCTCCACTGCTTCTGCTGCATGCTGTTGCTAGAACATATACATGACTTACTTTTAGCTGGTTGCTCCCATTAGTTATTTTAATGGTACCACTGCAGCTATATAATTTGCATAAGCTTTTCTGAGAGCAGCACCATAAAAGGTGAGACTAGCTGGAACAAATGGCCTAGAAAAGTAGTGATTTGGGTATTTGGAGGTGAGTTTCTGTGGCTATCTGGCAATGAAAGGACCAGCGAAAAGGCAGGAAAGTGGCTTGAGATCAGGTTCAGAGGAGCTGTGATACGCTGCAAAGGCTGTGTTTACAGGCCTGAGCATGATATCACAGCTCCTTTGGACTCCTTTGGAGTTGGAGGTGCTTAAGAGAGAGAGGACAGAGTTGGACTGGGTCTTCAAGTATCTTCTACTCTGAAATTTCTCTGTGCAGTCCGGCATTGTATCAGCAGTGCTGTGTGGAGAGAAATGGGCTGAAAGGGTGAAGGCTTGCTTTTGGGAGGTTTCTGGGCAGGAGAGCTGGGAGCAGGAGATATTAGCACCATCTCCAGGAGGAACCCGTTGCTTTTGGCCACCAGGAGCAAAATATCTGATACGGGAGAGAAGGGGATAGCAACAAGCACTTGATAGAGAAACACAACTTGTGCAGATCCCTGTGAAAATCCCTCTCACCCTGCCATCCTCCAACAGGATGTTCCTCCTACGAGCGTGAAGCCGGTGCCTAGAAACAAGCTGCAGGATCTTACTGCTGGGTAGTGGAGTGGTGGTGACTGAGAAGGGACTTGGAGGTTGCTAAGAGTCTCCTTGTTTATTTGCTGATGGTCTAACAGCTCCCTCGGTCAGAGACACACTCTCCTTGTTAACAAAAAGGCAGTGAATTATTTAGCAGCTGAAAATGCCAGATGGCAATAGCTCTGCTGCTTACAGGAGGAGGGGAGAGAGGGAGACATGCACATGGTGGGGAACAGATTGAGAGCATTTCCATAGCAAAAAGCAGACCCCGGCTAGAGGTCCTAGTGGCCCCGGGTGGTTGCCTGATGGCAAGCAGGAGGCAGGCAAGCCAGGGCAAACAGCTGCTGCTTGCCAGAGTAGCCCCCTCACTTCTTCCAGGTCTCTTCTGGAGGTCCCTTTTCAGGGGTCATTATCCTGGTGGGACCATGCTGGCCCTTGAAGTACAGGACTCCCAGCCATGGCTGGGAGGCAGGCTGTGACTGAGGGCACTACAGGGATGCTTTGCCAGCCCATCCATCACTCCACACCCAGGTGCAAGTATCAGCCCCAAGTCTACTGGGATGCCCTTTGGAGAAGTATCAGCATATCTCAAGTGACCTGGCAGTTCTTTTGAGAGTCTCACTAATGTTCAGCCATCCTAGCTTGGGCAGTGATGTCTCCAGACACCACAGACTGGACAGATGGAAGTGTATATGGATAGGAACCTCCAAGGAGAACTGAAGATGCAGCATGGGCAGGTCTGTAGCAGACACGGAAGCCCATGGCTCAGCTGACGTTGCACCATGTGCACAGGAAGAGGGACTGCCATGTGTCTGCATGTCCTGGGGCCTGTAGCTCAGCAGCTTCTGACATCCCTTCAAGGCATCTATGCAGGTAGTCAGATGCCAACCTAATACTGCAGTGGGGTGAGGCTCAGGCTCTTCTGGGCTCATAGCCTTGGTCCAATCATCCGAGCCACTCCTGGGCTTCCAGTGAAGATTTTTCTTTGGGATGGAATTTATGCTTCAGAAATGAAAATAGCAAGTCACCATCTTTTTTTGTGTATTTAATTTGAAAACTGCAGGCACCAAGAGTAGTTCTTAAATTCTTCAACACTCTGGAGAGCCTGAGTTGAGAATCCCTTGGGAATCCTCAGTGTCCAGGCTGTCAGATATTTTTTTCTTTTTTTTCCTTTGTTTTTCTTTTTTTTTTTTTTTTTGTCAACTCTTGTGTTTGAAAACCTCCCTCCTCTTCAGCTTATTCTTTCCCTGGATGAGGAGGTCAAAGAGAGTCAGTCTCTCAGGCATGTAATGTATGTCAGCTCCTGCAGCAGCACTCTTGCCCTGCCCATTCTGGTCAGCTGTGGGATGGGGGTGTCTGGGCGCCTCGTGACTTTAGGACAGGACTCCTCAAGCAGCAAACTGCAAGCTCTAAGAGAGAGAGGCTGAGGCCACAGCCATGCATATAAAATTAGGTGCCGCTGTAGTCCCCCATCTGTCACACTGACATAGAACAAGTAAATGTTTCCTAACAAAAGCAAATCTGTGTAGAGCTTAGGAATATCCTCTTTCTAAGCCAAGTCATTTTCTGTGTGATGTCTCTGTGCTCCTCAAGGACCTCTCAATTAGGTTTCCTTTGGTGTTGAAGAAGAGTTGATCCTGTTTGTTCTTGGTGGCAAAAACAGCCATAAACACTTTGCATCTCCACATCCCTGGAGGTCCCATCTGTCTTTGTTTGCATTCTCCTCCACTGCTTAATTAAACCATGGGTCCTGCTTCTCTTCCTCCGTCCTGTTCATGTGGGCTTTGAGTGTCCTCCAGCAGGGATCACCTGGTGCTGGGTGACTGCAGGGGCCATAGCAGGGTCTCAGTTGTGGCTGGAATGTAGATAAAAAGCAAGGAGAAGAATGAATGCCCAGTGGCTTGGATGCAAAGCTCACAGGAGTACATGTTATAAACCACTCTTGAGTTTTCACCTAGCCTTTGCACTGGTCACAATGTACTGACCACAATATACTGTGCCCATCATGTCTTATAAACTTCAGGCAGGCCTGAAAATGTTCTTGTCAGGAGCACAAGTTCCTAAGAATAGAGATATAGAATAAATGTGGTTGGAAGGGCCCCCTTGGAGGTCATCTGATAAAGGTCCTTGCTCATGGCCAGGCCAGCTTCAAAATTATATTTGGCTGCTCAAGGCCTCCAAAGACTGTGGTCTCACCACAGACATAGCTGTTCTCTGAAGGCCATGCAGCTCTCCAGGCACCAGAAGCAGCTGGCTAAAGGTGTTGAGGGTGACTCCAAGGCTCAGAGGCAGGACAGGTACATGAGGACAAGAGACTCTGGCCCACTTGTTCCCACCCCATATTAGTTAGTGTTTGCTGTGCTGGTTCCCTCTCCTCATCTTTGTATGGTGAGTGCAGCAGCTGTTTGGCACTGTCCTGTGGCATCCCCATGAGTAAAAACCATGCTGTAGAGTGGTAATTCCCAGGTGCCCCAGGCACTGCAGGCTTGGAGAGGATCCACTCCTATCTAAAGCATGGTGGTAGGAAAGGTTATGGAAACAAGCCGCAGTCTTGGCCATTAATGGCCTTTAAGTGTCTCCTGCCAGTGGGGACTGTAACCTATGGTATCAGCTCCTGGGGAAGGTGGTGGGAAGCCTGGCATTTAGGGTTTTGAGAAGCTGACTCTTCTGAAGAGATCAAGATATCTTGGAAAGCAATTGGAAAGCAGGTGGAACGATGAAAGGGAAGTCCTCTAACTCCTGAGTCACACAGATCTTGATGCTGGAGGAAGACATCAGGCTTAGGGATATTCCATAGGCAGTAGATATCTGGCTGTGGGGAGAGAAGCGAGTGCAGCCCCAGCAGCCCAGTTGTCAATATCATCATTGCTGTTTTTTTCAGAAATTCAAACAAATGCTTCAGCTTCTCATTCCTGCCTGCTGAGCACATCAGAGTGGCCATGGCTCAACCCAGCTTCCAGGACTGAGGAGCAGAGGTGGTGAGAGACCTGTCTCAGGTATGACAGAGACAACCAAATAGCGTGGGGTTTAATGGGGTGGGGAAAGGGCAGGAAGTAGCTGTGAGATTTCTTCAGCAACGCCTCTGTGTCCAACAACCTCTCCCTGAGAGAGACTGGGACTGGGGAAGGTCAGAGGTCACCAGCCAGTCCTCTCCCCTCCCTACCCTTAGTGAGCTCCTCAGACCTTGACGGAAGAGACCTGGAAGAGCCATGGCCTCTTTTCAAGCAATGGCTTCTCCATCCACACCCCTGCCTCTGTGTTGCAGGGTGAGACCCCACGCCGGCACTGATGGAGAGCACATACTCGATGGAGCCAGCACCTGATGGTGCCGGCCTCACCTCGCTGGATGTGCTCATCTTCCTGGATGCTCCAGTGAACAGCACGGAGGAGCAGTGCTTCAGCGCCCGCTCCCGCAGCACCGTCCTGGAGGGGCTGCCATTTGGTGGTGTGCCCACCGTGCTCGCCATCAACTTCACCCTCTGGCTGGTGAGGGCCAGGAGGGTGCCATTTCTAAGGGTTCTGCAGCCCCCACATGCACTGACAGCCACACGCAAGTGCAGCCTGTGCACTGGTGCACCTGGCTGACTGGGGAACAGGGATGAGTACAGAAGTCCAAGGGCTTTGCCCTCATCATGGTGGGCAGCCAAGGACACTTGGGCAGCAGTGGTGAGATTGTGGAGCAGGAACAGTTTGGAGCAAGAGTTTTGCATGAGCTTGGGCTCATGAGTGAGAAAGCAGAAAGGAGGGATATGAGAAGATCCCATGGGGTGAGACCTTGCAGCAAAATACTCCTCTTTCTTCCTCTTCCAGCTTCTCCTTCTAGTCTTCTCATGTCTTCGGAAAGCGGCTTGGGACTACGGACGCCTGGCACTGCTGATGGACAATGATAGGTGAGGAGGATGCAAAGCTGCTGCAGGTGATGGCTCCATTCTCTTCAAGAGGGCTGGAAGGAAGGCCAACACTGTGGGGTGACACACAGAGAAGTTCATCAGGTGTTGCTATCCGTTCTTCCCACTGGCAATGGCCTGGTGCCCCCTTTTCCCATGGAGACACAGCCACCATCTGTGGCAGGGAGAGGGAAAGCCCAGGCCAGCTTTCATCCCCTCTACCATTTGGTGACAGTGCTCTTGGTGCCATTGAGGGCACTGTTCTGGGAAGGACAAAGGCCCGAGAGCTGCTTTTGAGTGGGGACTGCGCCACTGCCTCTTCTCCTGCCAGTCTCTTGGGATGAGCAGGACTGGCTGGTGGAGGGGGCAGAGGGAGACACACAGCAATAAGACTGTTCCTCATGTCACCACAGCAACTTGCCTGGCCCATCATTTGGGCTAGGTGCAGAATTCCACAAAAATAAGCAGTGTTCTGGTAAAAAGGGAGCCCAGACCATATTTCCAGGTGGGCTGTTCTGCCCAGAACAGCCTGTCTGCCAGAGCACAGCTCACCTTGGACAACAAAGCATCTTTCATTGCCCAGGCAGGTGCACCCAGGAGGGGTCAGTGCAAGGCTGGGCAGCCCACAAGAGCAAGCTCTGTTAAGTCCTTCTCCTGCCTCCTCCGCTCTCCAGCTCCTCTTGGCCTCTGACTCTGGAGCTGTCTGGCAATGAATACGTGATGTTTCCCTTTACCAGTGAGATCAAAGGGCAATCAAGACTTAAAATGCAATTCCTTAAAAGGAATGATTACTTTCCTTTTTTACTGTAAAACCATTTGAGACATCTGAAAACAATGGAATAGAAATACCTGGTTCAACAGTCTCTTGTAATGGACCTAAGGCTACACCTCCATGAGCCCATCATGGGTCAGGGCCACAGAGAAGCCAGGGAGACTTGTTGGTGCAAAGGCAGCAAGATGCAATCCCTTTGTCCCAAGCCCAGCAGTAATCACTGTTCCAGGCCCAGTGTAGGATGCAGGGAGGGGGGAGGCATTTTCTGGGCTGCTCTCCTAGGAGAGACTTCTCCAAGGGTGCTTATGCTCTCCTGTCTGCTGCTTCTCTTCTGCCTCACCCATCCACTCATCCCCTCACTGCAAAGCCTGACGTCGCTTTTCTATGGAGAGCAGAGTGAGAAGGAGAAGTCCCCATCAGAGAGCAGCCCTCTGGATGCCGACAACAAGGATGTGGTGAGTGCCAGTGGCTGTGGCAGTGGGAACCTGGGCTGGGCTCATCCTGGCCTAGCCTGTCCTGTTCTTCATCAGAAACCCGGGTCAGAAGTTAAATGGGAGAAATTAAATCTCGTGCTCAACATCCTTTAGCAGTGGGGAATTCAGGGCTTTTTGTCCTGGGTTCTTTGAGGCATCTATTTTGAATGGCAGTTTGGAGGGATGCCCCTGTCAGGGCAACCGTCTCACAGCTGCACGGCTGTCCTTGCAGCTGTGGGAATCTAGTTGGATGCATGGCCAGAGCCTTGCTGCATGCCTCCCACACCACATTTCCTCCTCTGCTAGCATCGTGGGGCTTTAAAGTAGTCTTCTGTTTCTCTCTACCACACTAGGCTTTGCTGGAAACAAACACAGATGGACACATTTTGCTGCCCCTTTCTTTTTTGGCAGAAAAAGCTCAAACATCAGTCACTGGTATGACTATGAACAAATGTCATGACTTATTTAAAAATTGAGGCAGGAAAGAACCAAAAGAGGCAAAATCCTTGCAGGTGGCAGGAGGCCAGTTTAAAGGCTCTGTACCAGATGCTCTAGGCAAATGTATATTGCTCATCAAAAAATAAGTGAGAAAGACTACAGGGAAAGCCAGCACACTAAAGAGCAGATTAAAGGAGATTATTAGAAGCAAGAAGACATCCTTTAAAAAGTCAGACTGTTCACAAATGAGGAAAATCTCAACTCTGCCAGGTTAGATGTAAAATACACTAAGAGGAGTGAAGAGCAGTTATGAGGGAAAATTTGTAGAGATCATAAAAAGCTCAGAATCACAAAATCACAGAATGGGTAGAGTTGAAAGGGACCACAGTGGGTCATCTGGTCCAACCTCCTTGCTCAAGCAGAGTCATCCTAGAGCACATGGCACAGGATTGTATCTTGAATATCTCCAGTGAAGGAGACTCTACAACCTCTCTGGGCAATCTGTTCCAGTGCATGGTGCTTTCTTCCACTCCTCAGGCACCTCTCCTGATCACCAGGACTTCTCAAAGATGATCATGAGCTGCCTTGCTGTGGTGTCTGCCAGCTCTCTCAGCAGTCATGGATGCATCCCATCAGGCCCCGTGAACTGGTGGATGTCAAGTCTGGCTAGGTGTTTTCTAACTCAGTGCTCCTTTACCAGGGGAGAGTCTGTCTTCTAACATTCCTTTATCCTGATCTCTTGGGTCACAGATCCCAGAGGACTGGTCTTGTCAGTGAAGACTGATCCAAAGAAGTACTGGATTTTTCTTTGCACATCAGGAACAGGAAACATGCCAGAGGGTTTATAGTGCTGTTAGATATTGAAGATAGAAACTATTCACTGGAGGACTCAAAAATGCTGCCAGACAACTAAAGGAGGTTTGGGTGCCTTTATCCAGTAAGGAGATTGACCAGTTCATGCCCACGAGCCCTTCTCTGTGGGGATGCACCAAAACACCCCTCCAGCAGTGAGGTTGGAGGACGAGTTGCAATAAAAGCCTGACAAATTTCCACTGCCATCAGAAATTCCAAGGAGCAGGCACAGAACTTCTCACTCACCCTGAGATGAAAAGCCAGGATACTGACTGGAGTGTGCAACCTCTCTCCTGTGTGTGGGAATCCTTAAGAATGTGGAATCAGCTGATAAATGCTGTTTTTTCAAGAGGGTTTCTGGACAACCCAAGAAATTACAGCCCAGGGAGCTTGGGGTCTGCAGAGCCTCTTAGGCATGGCTGTCTGGAGCAGAGCCTTGGAGTAGGACATAGGAGGGGAACCTGCTGGGCTGTGCTAAGGGAGTGTCTGACCCCTCTGGAGCTGTTGGGGATGTGGGTATGCCTGCATGTCCAAAGCCTCCTGTGGCTTTTTATCAGATGAAGCTAAGCTGTAGGATAGGAGGGAATGTCCAGGCATGAATAAAGTCAAGGGATGGAGAGGAGGAAGAAAATGCCAGCTCTCACAGGGCAGAGTAAAGGAATCCCCCATGCTTGGTGTCCCTCCTATCCAAGGTCAGCATAAACAGAGCTGGTGAAGGCTCTGGAGCACAAGCCTTACGAGGAGCAGCTGAGGGAGCTGGAGTTGTTCAGCCAGAGGGAAAGGAGGCTCAGGGAAGACCTTATTTCTCTGTACAACTACCTGAAAGGAGGCCATAGTGAGGTGGGGGTCAGTCTATTCTCCCAAGTAACAAGACGCAGGACTAAATGGCTTCATTTGTAGCAGAGCATGTTATTGGAATATATTGGGTATTAGGAAAAAGTTCTTCGCTGAAAGGCAGGCTGCCCAGGGAAGTGGTAGAATCACTATTCCTAGAGGTATTTAAAGGGTATGTAGATGTGGCACTTAGGGACATGATTTAGTGGTGGACTCGGCACTGCTCAGTTAATGGTTAATGATTTTAGGGGTCTTTTCTAACCTTATGATTCTATTATTCTATATAACCTCCAGAAAGTAGTGAAGAGGCCAAATGGATGAGTGCTATTTGGCACAGCCATGACCTGGAGAACTGCAGAGGGACCTTGAACTTGCTTGATCTCTGGTGTTAGTACAATGTAAAATAATGCATAGGGGAGAAAACGCCTGTGCGTACACCGTGACAAGGAATAAGCTAGTACACAAGAACTTAGGCTGTCCTGTAGCACTCTACAGCAGTGCCACCTCAGCACCTGAGAGTAGTCAAAAAAGTGCATTGAATTTTAGGGGCTGTCAGGGAAGGGGAAGAGGAGGGAGCTCTGGAAACAGGAGCCTGTTACAGTGAGCCTCCTAAATATTCAGAGGAAGCTGAGGTCCAGCAAGTCACCCCTGAAACAGTAGGTTAATGCTTCACCTCAGCTTCCTCTGCAAATCTTTCTGCGGCCAAAAATATGCACCTGACAGCCATCAGGTTGGTTGATGTTTGTAGAGAGACTTCCCTGTCCCTTTATACTCCTGCCCTAGCAGACTCCTTGTTCCCCCTCACAGGAATTCTCTTATCACCACTTTCAAGGTTGCATGGTCCCTCAGGGCTCTTGCCACCTAGAAGAGAGGTCCTGCTCAGCTTCCCACCAGCTCTTTGGATGTGTTTTCCTTGCTTCTCCAGAGGCAGCTGCCTTTCCCACTGGGCTGAGCATTGCTGAGCTGCCATAGGCACTACCTCCATTTGCCCCCTGGCCCCCTGCACCACCTCTGCATGTGTCCCCAGCTCCTCACCAGGGAGGTGGGGATGGTTGCCCTTGTCTCATCCTGACTCTCTTTCCTTCTAGGGATTCTGTTCCTGGCTCCTTTCTATCTACCAGATGAAGTAAGTGTGTGCCCTTGGCATTATGGTCATGCCCCACCACCTCTGGGCACCGCTGGGGGAGCTCATCACCAGGAGCTGCTGGGACTAGCAGCAGAGAAGAGCCCTCTTAAAACATGCATTCTGAGGAGAGAGCAGAGAGCTCACCCCTGCATTTCCTCCTGGCCCCTAGATCCTATCCCAAAGAAAAGGGCTTCAACCTCTCCTGATAGGAACCAGTCCTGTAATGAGATGGCATCTGGAGGGCTGCTTGGGTCCCTCATTCTGTCTGTGCTCAAATCCTTTGTGCCACAGTCAGGATGTCATGAGTTGGTGTGGGCTGTGAGAGACTGGAGAAAGCCAGTGTCCCCATGGCGGGGGGGGGGGGGG
>NW_008239553.1:24447254-24452396 GCF_000691975.1 Corvus brachyrhynchos
GTGGGGAGGAACCAGCCACACTCACCCCCACCTGCCTCTCTCCAGGGACGAGGAGATTCAGAGCAAGTGTGGGATCGATGCCACCACCTACCTCTCCTTCCAGCGGCACCTCCTGGTCCTGCTGATGCTGGTTTGCGTGCTCTCTGTGGCTGTCATCCTGCCTGTGAACTTCTCAGGGGACCTCCTGGGTAGGTGCTTCCCTAGTCACAGGATGACTCAGGAGTGCCATGCAAGCTTCCAAGCCTTTGGGCAAGCACTGTGCCTCTGGGGCAGAAGGCAACAAAACCCCTCTCTCAGAAGCCCCCATGTGAGCAGGAGTCCACCATCAGCTGTGGGACAGAGGAACATAAGAGGCTGGGAAATTCAGGGCAGTGGGGACTTGGTGGGGACCTGGGGGATGGAAAAGAAGGGAGCAAAGACCAGAGCCGATAACTGCAATAGGGACATGCACACTGCGCTGGGTTCCCTTAATCTTCTGCTTCTCCTCTTCCTCTGCAGGACACAACCCCACCCACTTTGGCCGGACAACCATCGCCAACATCCCAACTCAGTAGGTGCTCCCACAGGCAGGGGGGCTGTGTGTGCGGCCGCTGTGGTGGGCGCTGCTGGGAGCACCTAGGCACAGAACTCACCACAGCTCCGTGTGAGCGGCACACCGTTCACAGTAGCTCTGCGTCTCTCTGTTCTACGCATGAGCACAGTCAGGGCAGCCAACACAGTGGCCCTGCTCGTTGCACCCCCGTGCTGGCAGAAGCGCTCTCGGGGATGCTGCGTGGCCTCATTTCTGTAGTATCTCAGTCAACACCGTGGGTGCTGCTCTTCTAGTTCCTGGGGTGGGTGTCTGACAGCTGGCATGGGGAGGTCCTGCTGGGTGGAAGGGGTGGCCATGGGTGAGATACTGAGTGCCATGCTGGTTCCCATGCCACATGCTCATCACAGTGCTCATTGATCCCCTCTTCCTCTCTTCCAGAGACCGTCTCCTGTGGCTGCACAGCATCTTTGCCCTCATCTATTTCATCCTCACCGTCCTTTGCATGGCTCACCACTCTGTCCACCTGGAATATAGAGAGAATGAGAAGGTGAGCAACCACCTCTCCTCCAACCCTGCCTTGGTCGGTGCTAATGGATAGCTTTTTGCTTTGCACAAATGCTGGTCCCAGTAGGTACAGAGGGCTTTAGGAACAGCCTGGAACTGGGCTGGCAGGCAGAGGTATGGCTGATTTTCACCAGCTTCTGGATAAAGTGACAGCCTGGAGGCAAATCTCTCTCTTGCTGTCTTGTCTCTTGAGACTGAAGCTCTGCTGTATCCATCTGTCTGGGGTATGGCATTGTCTGGCTATGCCCCCAGGGTTTGGGATTGGGCATTGAGGAGATCTGTGCTGACTAGCCTCCAGGATGGCAGTCGGTGCTCCAGCTCCCCTCTGGGTGAACAGGGTGGCAGCGATATGTCCTGCAGATCCCTGCCCATCTTGCAGATCCTGCAGATCCATCCTGCAGATCCCTCTGCCTCTTCTCATCCCCCAGGTTGCCCGGACACTGATGGTTACCCACATCCCCAAGGAGATCACAGACCCTTCCCTTATCATCAAGCATTTCCAGTGAGTAGCCATGTGCCACAGCCTTGCTGGGTGAGTGGCAGGCAGGTGGCAGGAACTGTCCCCATCCCCTGGCTCCTGGTGCCACCATGCCCCTGTGCTTGCAGCGAGGCTTATCCCAGCTGCACCGTCACCAATGTCCAGTTCTGCTTCGACGTGCGCAAGCTGATGAAGCTGGATGCAGAGAGGTGAGTGGGTGCACGTCTGTGTTGCCTCTGTGCATGGGTGTACTGCTCCTGCCTACCACATCCAGGCACCCAGTCTGGGTTTCTGTCTGTATACCTGGGGCTCCCCGAATGACCTTCACCCCTATCGGCTTCCTGGCAGGCGCAAAGCAATGAAGGGGCGGCTTTACTTCACCACCAAGGCACAGAAAGAGGGGAAGATCATGATCAAAACTCACCCCTGCGCCCGCATCTTCTGCTGCCGCTTCTGTGGCTTTGATGAGGTAGGAGGGTGCAGGCAGGGCTGCAGGCAGCACCCCTGCACCCTGGGCAAGGCAGAGTGTGGCAGCTTGCCCCTGCCCCAGCCTGGTGTGCGGCACAGCCCTGGCTGCTCCCGCAGGTGGATGCTGAGCAGTACTACGGGGAGCTGGAGGAGAAACTCACAGATGAGTTCAATGCGGAGCGCAACCGAATCACGCTCAAGAGGCTTGACATGGCCTTCGTCACCTTCCAGGACGAGCGGATGACAGCTGTGTGAGTGCCCCTCATGCAACGGCCATGGGATGCTCCCCAGCCTGTTGGCCACCACTGCTGGGGAACTGGGACACCTTGCCAGATTTTCCAGCCAAAGCCAGGCAACGGGTCGCTCTCCTCTATGCCTCTGCCATTTGCAGAGTTGGCTGCCCTGTTAGAGCTGTGGGAAGGGTCTCGCAAGAAGTGAGACCTGACCCCTGGCTCCCTCTTCCTGCAGGATTTTGAAGGACTACAGCCACATCCACTGCCGCAAGCACCCCCAGCAGTCGTCTGTCACCACCGTGGTCAAGTCACACCACTGGGGTGTTCGCTATGCCCCTGCACCCAGCGATATCATCTGGTGAACCCCCATGGCAGACGGGAGGGAGGAAGGGGGAACAAGCAGATGTGGGGAAGCCCATGTCCATACCTATGAGGAGCCCATGTCCATAGCTATAAGGAGCCTATGCCCATAGCTATAGGGAGCCCGTATAGCTGAAGGGAGCCTGTGTCTGTATCTGTAGGACACTTTCCCAGGGTGACAGGGGCTAAGAATCCCTCCTGTTGCCATAGCAGAAGTCAGCAGGGGTGATTGGGGTGATCACCCCAAGGGTGGCAGGGCTCAGCCAGCTGAGATTGGGGGTGATTGCCAGACTCTGATTTCTCCAGCCTGATTCCATAACCTCCTGGTGGTATGGACCTCTGCTGTGGCTGTTCTCTGGTCCAGGGGGCTCTGCATGTGACAGGAAAGCAGCGCAGGGAGGGGAAGAGGGCGAGCTCAAAACAATGTCTGCCAGGATGGTTGGTGCAGATAGCTGGAGGCAGAGCTTCATGAAGCTATGCTGGGAGGCCCAGGACATGTGGCTTTTCCTCTTCATCATGTCGAAGTCATGTTTTCCTCTTACAGGGAGAATTTATCAGTCCGTGGCACATCCTGGTGGGTGCGATTCTTCCTGCTTAATATCTGCCTGTTTGTCCTCCTGTTCTTCCTCACTACGCCAGCCATCATTGTCAACACTATGGACATGTTCAATGTCACACACCCTGTGGAGAGCCTCAAGGTAGACCCTAAACCATGCCAATTGTACTAAAAAGTCATCATTTCCAGGCTTGTCTGTGACAGGGGGAGGGTACCAGCTCTACACTGGCCCAAGAAGATGAGCCATCACTAGGATGAGCGTTGATGAGAAACAAGGTCATTGATGAGGTCATGTCTGTGCTTGCTATCCATCCCCTTCTGCTTGTGTTTCCAGTGGCAGAGCCCTGGGGCAGCTATGCAAACCTGAGCTTTGGTGCTGGTGTCCATGGAGGCAGGCAGGTTGCTGTCCACTCAAGAAGAAAGGTCTGGAAAGAGCTCAGGAGATGTTAGGAGCTGCCAGCAGCACATCTCCTTCTTGCTCATTGACCTGTGAACTTTTGGGTGGGCACTGGGGCTCAGAACATGGCTGTGGTGCCTTTGGCTGGCCTCAAGTTCTTATCTCCTGAAACAAATGCCCCTGCTCAGGGAGGTGATGCCCCAGCCCACCTGCTGCACCACCATGTACTACCTCCAGCATGGCTGTGCTCTGGTGGGTTGCTGAGGGGGTGTCTGGCATCTCTCTTCCTGCAGAACCCCATCATCACCCAGTTTTTCCCCACGCTGCTGCTCTGGGCCTTCTCCGTCTTCTTGCCCTTCCTTGTCTACTACTCAGCATTCTTCGAGTCTCACTGGACGAGGTAATGGGGCAGGCCCCCACAGTCCCCCAGGGCTACCAGAGATGGGAGGAACCGCAGTGGAAGGGGAACCCACCCTGCAGGGAGGCAGGCAGTGGAATGGCAGACCCCCACTGTGGAGCAGGGCCCCCTGGGTGTTTCTCTCCATAGAAAGAAGCTGTTTGCTTCCCATAGTCCTGAACACTTTCAGGCTACTGACAAAGTCAGGTGGTTTTAAGATGGATCTGAAGAAGTCTGTGAGAGGGACAGTGTGATGGTGGACTGGCAGCAGCAGGGCCATCCCAGGCATGCTCCCAGCCCTCCAAGGCAGAGGTATGGGTTCAGAATGCTTAAAGTAGAGGGAACTGCCCAACTCCTACAATGTGCTCTCTCTGTCTTCACCCTTCATCAGCCTCAGCCCCTGTGCCTGGTCTGATAAGTCCTTGTAGGAGCTTTTTCACCATCTCCCTTCCTTTTTCTGGGGGAAATGGGAGTTCATGAACTTGTACTAGACATCCATCTGCCTCTTGTTGGGTCTATACCAGAAGGGATGGTAGGAGAGGGCAAGGATGAAGGAGGTGAGAGGCTGGGAGTACGAGAGCTTTCACTACAGCAAATTCCTCATGGTTACACACCCTGGCCTGGGAGAGGCTTTGCAAGACCCCAGGGGATGCTCAGATCAAATGCACACAGCTTTGTGTGGCTGGGAGTTACTCCTTGGTGAAAAGAGAGACTCAGCCCAGCCCCTCACTCCACCTGCTGCTCTTTCCCAAAAAAATGCAGTGTTCTTTTCTTGTCTTCCCTCTCTGCAGATCAAGTGAAAATCAAATCACCATGCACAAGTGCTTCTTCTTCCTGGTGTTCATGGTTATCATCCTGCCCTCGCTGGGTCTGAGCAGGTACAGACCACCCTGCCATGCTGCTCTCCCTGCTCACGAGCTGCCAGGATCACATGCAGGCCCCTCACCCTGGCAATCCAGCCCCAAAGGGCTAAGGTCCCACTGCCACTGAAACACAGCAGTCTCTGGGGGGGAGAACACTCTTTAGCAGTGCTGAGCCACTCACAGATGGTCACAGACAGAAACCTTCCCTGCAGAGGAGTGGAGCAGAGCAGTTTACCAGGCTGCCACAGCTGACCCAGCGGGGCTGGTGGCAGGAATACGACGATGACTTGTGTT
>NW_008239553.1:24452416-24480063 GCF_000691975.1 Corvus brachyrhynchos
ACCTACAGCAATCCTGGCCATCCAGGAGGCAAGCACACACTCCACGGTGATCTTGTGTGGCAGAGGGGGCTGCTCTGGCAGTGTTGGGTCCAGAGGGTCTTGCCTGATCAGGGCAGGGGAAAGCACATGCCTTCTGGGTGTCTCTCACATAGCTCGCCCTCTTTCTGAGCTGCTCCTCTTCTCTCCCCTCCAGCCTGGACCTGTTTTTCCGCTGGCTCTTCGACACCCACTTTCTGGATGAGGCTGAAGTCAAGTTCCAGTGAGTAGCAGGAAGCTCCCAAACTTCCCAGGCAAGCGGGAGCACCTGTTGTCCATCGCCAGCAGCTCTTGCTGAGCATCCTCTCACTGTCTCACCTCTCTCTGTCCCTGGGGCAGGTGTGTTTTCCTCCCAGACAACGGCGCTTTCTTCGTCAACTACGTAGTCACCTCCAGCCTGATTGGCACGGCCATGGAGCTGCTGCGCATCCCAGGCCTCCTCGTCTACACTGCTCGCCTCTGCTTTGCCAAGTCCGAGCCCGAGCGGCTCCATGTCAAGCGGGTATGTGGCTCTGGTCACCTGTGAGCCTACGTGACCCCCAGCACAGCAGGGATGCGCCCACTGGAAACTCAGGCTGTCGTGGTTTTGTGGGGATGCATGTGGGGACTTCTTCAGGCCCCTTGGGGGCTAGTGGGGATGAGGCACTCCTGTGGGCTGGTGTGCAAAGGCAAGTGCAGCCTTTGCAGTGATGGAGGCAGCAATGACACTGTTGGTTGTGCCCCAGAGCCAAGCTTACCAGTTCCAGTTTGGACTAGAGTACGCCTGGACCTGCTGTATCTTCTCTGTTGTCATGACCTACAGCATCACCTGCCCCATCATCGTCCCCTTTGGTGAGTATGATCCCATGCCCATGGTCCCAGCCATGCCAAGAACAGCCTGTCCCAGCCGCCAGCAGCAGCATGGGAGTGCGGGCTTCCTGCATGGTACAGGAGGGCACCCTTGGGCATCATCCCCAGTGCCTGCCCTGCATCCTTGTATCCTGGCTGTTCCCATTGCCCTCCTCCCAAATGGCTCCTCTTGTCCCACCAGGGTTGCTCTACATGCTGCTCAAGCACATGGTTGACCGGTACAACATCTACTACGTGTACATCCCCACCAAACTGAACCAGCGCCTCCACGTCGCTGCCATCAGCCAGGTCGTGGTGGCCCCCATCCTCTGCATGTTCTGGCTGCTCTTCTTCTCCGTCCTGCGCCTCGGTAGGGAGAGCCTGGGGCTGCACCCTGCCACTGCTGAGGGTCGTGTTGATGCTTGGGAGTGACGAGCCACTGGTGTCACCCTTGAGTTAGGCATGGCATGGAGGGTGGTAAGGGGGATGGTGTTGGGAAGACCTGGCAGATGAAGGAGGTGTCAGCTTGTATTTTGGGGAGGGGATTGAGAGCTTGTAAAACCCAAAGCAGTCACCAGCCTGGGGCTCAGCTGGACATGCAGCAGGTTTTTGGAAGCTTATGTGCTGCCCCAGTGTCTCTGTGCTCTAGGTCCCACCCGGCCTGTCACCCTCTTCACCTTTGTGGTCCTCCTCTCCTGCATCATCTTCTCCTTCTTTGGCCTCTGCCTGAAGAAGCTGCAGCCGCGGAAACCCTCCAGCTACCAGGTGAATGCAGCCACCCACCCCATCGTTCCTTCACCCCACTGCATCCCCTCCTCACTTACCATGGGGAGTCTGACATAGCCCCTGGCTGTCCCCAGCCAAAGCTGGGCCCCCAGACCATGATTTCCTCATGGCCTCCTTCTCCTCAGATGTCTGACCAGTCTGAGGGCACCTTCAATGATGTGGAGCGGAGCAGTGTTTCCTCCACCCCTAACTCCAATGTGAGTACCCCTCCCCAGCCCTGATGTGGCCACCTGCTCTGGCTCCCATGGGTCCTGATGGCCCACTGCCCCCCGGGGCAGCTCTTTGTGGCCACTGTCCTGCAGGAGCCTGAGCTGAGCCTGACACCGGCAGCCTCTCCAGCACACCAGTCCTATGGCACCATGGGCAACCACCTGGAGCCGGCGGAGGATGGGGAGGATGGGGGGCTGCAGAGCTTCGAGACAGAGCTGGAGACAGTGGAGGGCGAGTACAGGAGCGGCCCCGTGATAGAGAGCCAGGCTCGCTACCAGTGAACATCCCTGGCACCAGCTGGGAACAGACTGTGCTGAGAGCGGAGGACGTGCCGTGGGGCAGGAAGGAGCCTTCCCTGCACTGGTGGGGGCCACCTTGCTAATGGGACAGGAGACAACAGGACTGATGTGAGGGGGAGACACCACTGCATGGGCAGTGGCAGGAGGCTCTGGTGGTACCTCCCGCTGCCTGCACTGGCTAAGCCCCTTAGTGTCCCCCTGTCCCCACCTGCCTCTTCCAGCCCACAATGCGGGAGAGGGGGTGCAGCAGTATAGGGAGAGGGTCTCTCTGAGAGGCTGTGCTTTTGGGGGCAGGAGGAAGGCCCTGGCCCCTCTGAGAGGAGGAAGCAGCCCAGACAGCCCAGATGAATGTGCCTGCCACCACGCTGTCCTCTGGGTCCTCAGAGGCAGGGGACAGCCACCCCTAACCCTTGCATCTCAACCCATCCACCCATTGCTCAGGCAGCTGTCCTGCTGCCTCCCCTGCTGCTGGCCTGCAGGCTGCTGCCTGCCCCGCTTTGTCCATTTTAGCAGGGACTGCTGACATGCGTGTGCTTTGGTAGAGGAGGTGAGTGTCCCTACATTGGCCACCAGAGCCCCTACATGAGCACCAGCAGCCCTGCACCAAGGCAGACATCAAATGCAAGCCCAGCTCTTCCTCGACCTCCCACCCCATCCCCCCATCTTGCCGCACTACGCCTGTGTCCTTGGGCTCTTGGGGAGAAGTAGGAGGTCAAGAGACAAGTGTGTTTAATGGCTTTGAGGACAGCTCCTTGTCACTCCTCTTCCCTGGTGGCACCCCGTCATGCTCATGCTCTCACTGGGGCTGCCCATGGGACCCAGCATAGTTCTGTCCTAATGCAACAGAACAGGTGGAACAGGTGGAGTCTGGCAGGACCCAGTTTCCGGGTCCTCCTGGTCCACCACATCCTGCCTGCCCTTGTCCACAAGCTGCAGCTGTGGGTTGCTCCCCCAGTAGCCACACTGCCTCTTGAGTGTGAGTCCTGCTGTGGTTAGTGTAAATGTGCCATTACCTGCCCATACAACATCCCTGCAGTTTTCCAGCTCATCCAGAGTAGCTGTGGTGGCCCCTGGGGACAAGGGTTTATCCTCATCCTGCTCAGCTTCTCTCCCACCATAGCCCACCTGGGCATGCTGGCTCCTCACTCTGCCCTGCTTTGGCCTCAGGGCTGATTTTCCTGTCCCTGATTCTCCTGCTAGCTTCAGAGCAACTGGAGTTGCCACCGTCCCAGGGCAGTGCCAGGAGGGAAGGGAGGAAAGTGCAGCTCTGCCAGCACCAGAGCTGGCTGGCACTGGGAGTGCTGCTGTGCGAAGGCACATGCTCAGCCGTGGCGCTGGTTAGCATTAGTAGTGCCACTGGGAGGAGGGGTACAGTGTGCCAGCTCTGGGCTGGGGGGAGGCTGAAAGGTAGCCCAGCAGTGAGAGCATCAAGTGGGCCCTTGGGGCATTTCTGTGGGGCTGGTGGATCTCAGCTCAGCCGGCTGGCAGTCCCATGGCCCCCGTCCCACCCACACCCCTGCATGCTGGGGCAGTGGCTGCAGCACACGAGCCACAAAGCAGTTGGCTCGGGGGAGCCTTGAGCTCAGACGCTCCTTTCCAATCCCAAAAAGTTCTCTGGGGGGTTTGTGGCTTCCTGCCCAGGTGCCCTGCAGCTGTCCACAGCTCAGCTGCTCCCCTCACTGCCCACTCCAGAGGCAGCCCCAGGCAGGGCACGGGGATGCTGGTGGCCTCTCTGAGGGTAGAAGCAAGTGCCTGCTAGTGGCACTGTGTCCTCGGGAGCTCGGGCTGCTGGTCTTATTGCCCTTGGCTGCCCCATTGTAGGAATGTGCCAGAGGCCTGTACCTTCTTGTGATTTATTGCTATGACCGTGCCTTGAATAAAATGACTTCACCCAGCTGCTGCCTGGCGTTGTCACCCCATGCATCTTTCCTGGCACTTGGAACACAAGCCCTATGAGGAACGACTGAGGGAGCTGGGGTTGTTCAGTCTGGAGAAAAGGAGACTCAGAGGTGACCTTATCACTCTCTACAGCTTCCTGAAGGGTGGTTGTAATCAGGTGGGGGTTGGTCTCTCTCCAGGCAGCAACTGACAGAACGAGAGGGCACAGTCTTAAGCTGCGCCAGGGGAAATATAGGTTGGATATTAGGAAAAAGTTTTTTACGGAAAGAGCGGTGAAGTACTGGAATTGTCTGCCCAGGGAGGTGGTGGAGTCACGATCCCTGCATGTGTTTAAAAAAGATTGGATGTGGCACTCGGTGCCATGGTTTAGTTGAGGTTAGGGCATGATGATCTTGAAGGTCTCTTCAAACCTGGTGATTCTGTGATTCTGTATAGGGGGAGCCCTTGCCACTGGAGCCTTTTCCCACCTGTGGGCTGCATTTGACCCTGCCTGGGGATCTCCTGCAGAGGCTTCAGTGGCAAGGAGACTGCTGGACGCATTCCCACCTCCAGACTGCCCACTATGATCCCCATAAAAACAAACTCCAACAAATGGGCAGAAGCAGCAAAGTTTCCAGAGTGGAAGAGCACCTTGCTGTGTCCCATCAGACAGACTGGCACAGCCCTTGGCACCATCCCTACATTGGCGATGGGTTGCAGTCCTGGGACAGTCGTGCTTTCCTTGTCTGCCTTCTGTCAGCAGTCACTCCATTGGCAGAGCTGGCTCAAAACACCACCAAAGGTGCAGGTGCTGCCTGGAGGTCGCAGGACAGTAGCCTGGAGCCCCTCTGGGACCACAGCAAGGGGCAGGGGCAGGAGGAACCCATCCCATCTGAGGATGAACTGCCCACCAGCAAGTCCCAGGGAAGGGAGTGAACACCATTTTGGAAGTCCTTCTCTAGATTTTGAGAAAACAGTGCTCTTTTCTCACCTCCTCCCTCCCAAAATACAATCTTTTTACCTGAATTCCTACTTGAATGATTTGCCTCTGGTTTCAGCAGGTTCCTCCTGCTGGCTCCTCCACAGCTTCCCTGGAATGAGCCCTGCCACTCTGGTTTATGGCACAGCGCAGAAGGCATGGGGAGGGCTTCCCTTTGGGTGAAAAACTGGAAAATTTAAAACCCCAGTCCCCCATTGCATGCCCCTACAGAGGCCCCCCATGGTTTGTAATGAGTGGTAAACAGAGTTAACACAGAGCATTGCTGTGCCAGGGAGCTGGGCAGGAGCACTGGCTGTGAGCCAGGGCTGTAATTGCCCCCAGTCGCAGCTCTCCCGGCCCTCACACCAGGAAGCTCATCACAGCCTAGCGAGGGCCCTCAGCCCCATCACGCTGCACCTCCACCTTGGAACCCTCTCAGGAACCCGCTCCCTAATTGCAGCCTGCACACTCAGAATCCCCCACAGCCAGGGCCAGCAGTTGCATGGAGTCTCCCAGTGTGCCGGCTGGTGGCAGACAGTGACAGGAGCATCCCTGCTGGGCAGCAGCCGCAGCAGAGGCGCAGTTTGTGGGAGCCATGGCAAACCGCCCTGCAGGCACAGGCAAAGATGGGGGTGCTGCTGGAGGCTGCCGTGGTGGCCCCTCCCTGCAGTGCCAGGTTTGGGCTCCCACCACCAGTCCTGAGGCCAGAAAGAGCTGGAGTCTTTTAGCAATGACCCAAAGGGGGTATTTCTTTGCATTCAGATCTCCGCTGCTCTCCTTGCCCTTCACAGCCCATCACACATTGCCCTGTGGAACAAGCCCATCCTAGATGAGCAGCATGGCTCTCCCAAGATGTTTTCACTTCTCTCCTGTGCCAAGGCTGGGGTTTCCAGCCTTCAGGAAATGCTATTACAGAGCCTGAGCTGGCTTCCCCACTCTAGGCACCATTCTTCAGCATCCAGTGCCCAACTCTTCCAGGGCTGGAAACCCATCAGATCAAAGCTAGAACATGCTAGAAGACACAACCTCCTGCATCCTCACCAGCTGCTCCCTGGGCAGGGCTGCCAGAATGACTCCACAGTTCAGCTGGCAGGTTGGATGCTCTATGGGGCCAGACAGGACTTCTCTATGAGGCCATGCTCTGCTGCTGCAGGTGACCAGCAGTGGGTGACCAGCAACAGGTGAGCCAGTGCTATGTCAAAAAACAAAAGCAGAAGCTGAACAACAGGAAAGAGATTTTTAAGCTGATGGCTTAAAATTCTAATTCCATTAGAGATTGTTATACTTGAAGGGTCTGAGCAATTAGTGGCAGGGTGTCTTTTAGCCCCTCCACTGCTGACCCACTCAATCACCAGGCACAAAAAACTCCCAACAGGCTTTTGCTGCTGGATGCTTTCTCATGCCAGTCAAGCTGCACTACACAAGTGCTCCTGGTGACCAATATCTCCAAAGCTGGAATCAACAAGAAACCAGTAAACCCCTCTCTGTCATCCTTTTTTTCAGGTCTGCTTGGGACTTTTATATTAAAATAAACACAAGGCATCACAAAGGGCTAAGACTCACTGTTGTTCTTTAATAAACAGTACAGCTGGGTATAAGAGGCACATAGAGTAGTTCAGTTCTCTTGGGAGTTACACAAAATGTGGCACAGAAGAGCAGAAGACAAGGAGCTGGGAAGGCTAGAGGGAGCAGGGACGGTTTGGGCAGTAACACCCACACCCCACCCATCACACAGCTGCGTACTTGTCACACGGAGCCAGAAGGTGTCCCACTCCCATGATGCTGAAGGCTGATGCCCCATAACAGGGTTGCAAAGATGACATCCCCATTCCCAAACCCTCCTGCCCCATATCATGCCATCAAAGTTGTGTCTCACCCCAGCCCCAGCTCCTCCATCCCTGACTGCCAGGTGCAAGAATGGGGAGGACTTCACCTGACCCAGCTGATGGAGAGAGCCATGGGCCAGGACACACACCATGACACTGCAGGGCTGCAGAGGCAGAACACAGTCCTATGGGGAGGACAAGGAACATGGGGATGTTCACTGCCTGTTTCACACCTATTAGCTTGTGTCCCAAACACAGCTGGAGGGTTCTTTACATGCTAGAAGCCCATGGCTACCATCTGGCCTTGCGGCAGGGAACTAGAGATCCATCTCACAGGGCACCCCGTCATCCCCTCCATGGCATGGGCCTAGAAGCCCTGTCACGCTGAGCAGGCAGCCTTCTCGTGCCCCAGAGTGAAGGACATCTGAGAATAGGAGGAATGTATCTCCAGGACAGGACCATGTCAGACCTCAACACCAGGCTCCTCCTGTCCTGAAGAAGAAGCAACAAAAAAAGTGCTGCCTGTAACTGAATAATTGCTCCATGTCCTTGCTCTGGGGCTAGTGGTGGCTAGAAGCATGGTTCTGCTTGTTCCACAGTGACTTCCCCATAAAGATGAACTCTTTCTCAAAGCACTCACATTCAACCCCCTCACCAGAGCCCTCAGGTGCTGCCTCTCAGCAATTCTCTGGGATTTCTTCCAGCAGATGCTATCTCCTCAGTCTTATGAGGGTGAGGAACTCTGCAGATGGGTACTGTGAGCAGCTGGGAAGCGCTCCAGATTCTGACAGCATCAGCAGAAAGATTCCAGCTATGCTTCCTCTGGCCAAGAGCCAGAATTTCTGGAAGTTGTTGCTATGGCACGATTGCAACCTTCATTTTTATTTTAAGACATCTTTTCCTTGGATTTACTTTATTTTCCTTAACATAAAGCAGTAAACAGACACTGCTGCTGCTGCATTTCAGATGGCTCTAAGGTTAAGCCAACTGGCCAAATCAACACAAAGCCTTTCAGCTGGCAGCCCAGCCCTGCCAAACACAGTCTCATCTTGGGATTAATGTGACACCACTGCCTGAAGCATCCCTAGGAAACCTACTGGGTTGTGGCCAACCTGACATGGGGAAAAGCCAGGGATCCCATCCAGATCAGAGGCAAGGCAGAAGAAAGCACTGAAATTAACCATCTGGTAGTAATGTGTTGGTGAAGGGAGAGAGGGAAAACTCTGCAAGGTTTGAGGACAGCCACGTGGTGTGACCCGCCCTCTTGCTGCCTTTCCCCCTGGATGGAGCCAAATCCATCACTGCCACAGCTGAACCAGGTACAGCAGTGCAGGAGGACTGAAGAGTGTCAGACCTGGCAGGTAAAGCACAGCAAACAGGGTTTCAGGCAAATAAGCCCAAGAGGCCTATGCCAGCTGTCACCTAACTGGTGACCCACTAGGGTGGGTCCAAGAGGAGGGAAGATGAGCAAGCTGAAAACCAGAGTAGGTACATGGGTGGTGGTGCTCCCTAAGGAACTCGGGGCAGGGTGGCACCTGTGCTGTGGCACTGCCAGGCCTCGCTGCAGGGACGCACCCTGACAGCCCTTAGCAAAGGCAGAGACACGCTCGTGTTGAAGCAGGGTGGAATCACGGGAGAGCCCCGCAGCACGTGTGAGCGTGGAGACAGCCATGGGCTGGTGCACACTGGGAGACAGAGGTGGGGGGAGGCAGAGAGTGTGGCGTGAGTGCTCCCCGTGCTCAGGACTGCTGCATGGTCAGGGACAGGGATGGCTGGCAGGATCTAGTCCCCTTCTGGAAGGGTCTCCCAGCCACGTTGCATGGCTTTCACCACAGCATTGTAGAGTTTGCTCCAAGCTTCCTGCACCTCTGGGCTGAAGGCAGCACCAAGGCATTTCTCCAGCATGTACAGCAAGGACTCGCCGACAGTCTGCAAACCAAACGGGGAGGTGTCAGGCTCAGCACCAGAGGATGACATGCAGTCCCTTGTCTCCCTTTGTCACATTTTTGACTTCTGCCAATGCAGGGCACCTGCTCCTCTTCTACCAACAGTACCAGGCCCCTCCAGTCCCTGGCTGGTCAGAGGGGACCCAGAACCAGCCCATGTCATCCCCTTCCCCTGCCCTATGCTGGCCCTCACCATGGATGAGTGGGGAGTGGAAGTGAGAGAGCAAAGGCTGACACTGCACATGTAACACCGGGGTAAAGGTACACATCCAATTTCTGTGGCTCCCAGGTGCAGGTAGCTGGCCCTATCCCTTGGCACAGCAGTGGAGCAGCAGAGCTGAGCAAGGCCCTGATGTCAGGAGAGTGGGTCAGACCCCACACTGCCTCGACGCCTCTCAGGCTTCTCCACTGGGCACTGCTCCTCACAGAGCTGTGAGCAGCCCCATGCAGGAGCACCCCCACACTGCAGGGCTGGTGGGGATCACTACCCCGAACAAAATGGACCCTGCTGCCTCTGAAGAGAACAAAAGCTAGCAATATCAGGAATGATATACCATGATAACCATGTGTTGGTTAGAAAGCTTTTCTTGAACCTGCTGCATTCCTGTCCATGCTTGATGGCAGGAGAGGAGTAATCAAGGGTTTAATATGGAAGATGCTCAGGTCTTACTGCCATCGAGGAAGCAGGGGCTGAGGTGCAGTAACCCCATCCCAGTGCAGACACAGAGAGGTGAATGCTCCCTTTTCCAGGTGGGGTGAGGTTTGCCCAGAGCATTAGATGCAAAGGATCCAGGGCAAAGGCTGAGCCTGCAACCCTGTGGCACGGAAGGGACTGCAGTGTCCTAAACCATGGTCCTCTTCAAACAGTGGAAATGCCTTGGTCCCATCTGTCCTTTCTGCCTGGGCTTACTGGGCAAGCGCAGAAAACAAGGGGAGCTCAAGGGTTCCCCTCATTGGGGCAGTGTCACTACATTGGTATCAGCACCTTGGACAGGCTGCCCCGAGCCACCAGCTTTCTCTCCAGACAGCTGGACCCAGAAGAAGGATGGGGACAGCTGAGGGTTGCAGGCAGGGGTGAAAACACAGCCACAGCGGGACAAGAGAGGACACCTCACCGAGAAAGACTCAACCTTCACACCAACTGCCTGGTGCTTCTTGCCAAGGTTGCACAGATACTCTTCCAGGCAGGACAAGTTCTCCAGGTGGCTCACAGCAGCATCAATCACCAGCATCACCTAGCACAGGAGCAGAAAGGCAGAATGGCATTAACAGAAAGGTTCTGCTTCCCTCCCAGAGGAAACAAAGTGTCTGACCCTCTACTTCACCCTTGTCAGCCTGACCCCCTCCCAGCCCAGATGCCCTCTGAGCTTTCCCTTGCTCTACTGTGATGCGTGTGTCACATCAGTGAGGCTGGCAGCAGCACACACCACAACCTTCCATGGGACACTACCAGAGTTGCATAGCAAGCAGCACTGCTGACCACCCTGTCCCAGAGGGGATAAACAGCCATACAGCAAAGCAGTTGCAGGTTAAGACCTAATGCTGATGCAGTCATTACAGCTCCTAGGACCCCAGGACAATGGCATGGGAACCCCAGAAGTTGCTAGGACTAGAGTTTCCAGTTAGAACTTGCCAAAATGGTGCAATTGTGAATAAGGCCGCTCCAATTCTAAGATCAGCCAAGGTATTTTGAAGAGATGGGGTGGAAACTACAGCCAGATCTCTTGACGTGGTCTGGTAAAACATATACCATAATCTCCCAGGAGCATTAACAGCCAAATGGAAACAGGACAGAAAAGATTTAATGAAGGATGAAGGGAACAAACACGCCAAATTAGAAGAAGAGATTAAAGGCAGGGCATGGTTACCTTAGCAAAGCCAAGAGGTGATAGATTTGTGCTCTATAATTTCAACAGGCAATTTATCTCCAACAAGAGCAAAGAACTATTTCAGCTCAAGGCAATAATCTTAACTTTACCAATAAAGAGAGGCTGGAAAATAACAAAAAGCTTGCAGCTATCAGAGGAGCTCAGTCCTGAAACAGCCTCTACACAAGGAATAAAGACAGGCAAGCAAAGCACCGAACTGGTTTAAAGATGGAACCAGGCAGTTTGTGAAGGCATCTGCAAGCCAAGGCTGAGCTCTGCCCCAGCATGACTGCTCTTCAGGGTTCAGCAAAGGGTCTCTGCTGACCAGGTGTACTTGTATGCATGCCTGAGCCTCTCCTCACCATTGCTCCTTTCTCTGCTTTGGGGGGAGGTGAGTGTGTACTGCAGCACTCCCTCAGAGACTCTCTGAGAGGTGCTGTGGGCCTTCTGGCTCTGCAGCCGCACCAACAGCCTCTCCATAGCAGTGGGTCCAGGGAAGCCTGGCCCACTGCCCAGCTCTGTGCCACCTCCTGGTCAGCGAAGCACAGGGCTTCAGTCCTCATCTGGACAGAGGTGAGCTCTCTGGTAGGCACCTCCATGGTAGGGGAAGGACTCTTTCAGCTTTCACAGGAAGCAATCCACTCTCAGATGAGGGCATGGAAATCAGCATGGTGCCTCTTAGCCACCATAATCTGCATTCTCATCCCCTCCCTGCTGTTGTAGGACACTTTGTCCTGGCCTTCCGCTAGCATGAGCAACGCCTGCAGTTACCATCTCAGAAGGAGACTTCCCATGCATTCCCTGGTCAGACACACCACAGTCCCAAATCATTGCCTAAGGGTTTCTTCCTCCATGGAGGCTGTGCTCCAGCCATGCCACAGCCCCTCTCTCACCTTCCTGATGTGATCCAGGAACTCAGGGGCAGAGAGGCACTCCTGAGGGCTGGCAAACTGCTTGCAGTTGTACTGGAAAAGGGGCAGCAGGTCAGGATCCAAGTCAAACAACCTGCAACAGCAAGGAAGAACGCCCCATTTTCTCATTTCCTCAGGTTTATCTGAAGTCCTGCTCACCCCAACAGCAGCACACCCACAACCCACTTCTGCCTCCCTTCCCACCTACTGATCCCTCCCCACCTGTAAAAGATCCAAAAGTTCTGAAAAGTTTTAGTTTGGGGCAATCCAGATTACCTATAGACAAAAACCTTTCTGTTTCTCTATCCCATAGCCCCAGCTCTTGGATCCATGTTCATGGCACCTGAGAACTAGTCTCAGCCCTCTGGAGTTCCTCCCAGCCTGGCCCTTCTCCCCAAAGTCTTGGTTGTTGTGTCAACTCCTCCCATTCCCACTTTTTGATCCCCTTGAACCCCAAAGCTGCCAAATCAGGGAAGGCCTCCAAGCTCCAGCAGCCGTCTGGACAAAGGGGGGCATGTAAAAGCTCAGCTGATGCCCCACTCGACACCATCACCAGCTCCTTTCTCCTCTCTCCCCGCCCCCTGCCCCTGTATGTCAGGCACATATGGGACTCAGTAGCAGCCACCCAGGTAGATATAACAGGCCACCAGTAATTCAGGCAAGACGGTCTCTCTTCTCATCCCGCACATTAAACTACTGCATCCCTCTTCCCCCACGTTGTTGTCACTGCTCTGGTAGATTTGGATCCCACTCACTCCAGAAGCTGCTCATCAACTCTCCAACTGTCCTTTTCAAGCGACTTTTCATTGATTTTTCCTTTTTTCTCTTCACATAATTGGTACATTAATCTGCTTAGGAGAGGCAAGAAGCTGGGTATCAGCCATTGCACCCGGCACACCATTTCCTCTGCCCTGCGACTGGATCCTTCCCTGTTGGCCAGGTCTGTGTTTGGGGCTGCACAGCACTTCCCTGATCAGGGAACGACCGCGCGGCCCCTTCCACACTCTCCCCAGAGCCAAGCGGGCACACAGCCCCTTCGAAGAGCAGAAGTCGCGGTGACAAGGCAGAGGATCGGTGGGCAGAAACGCACAAAACCTGCCCGCCGCTTTTCTCTCACTCTCCGTCTCCTTGTGGCAAAGTTCTCACTCGCGAAGGGTGGGAAAGGTAGGGCAGCAGCGAGGAGCGGAGCCCAGCCCTGCCCCACCCCCCCGCCGCTTTTCTCTCACTCTCCGTCTCCTTGTGGCAAAGTTCTCACTCGCGAAGGGTGGGAAAGGTAGGGCAGCAGCGAGGAGCGGAGCCCAGCCCTGCCCCACGCCGCTGCCGCACGGCACCTGCGGCTACGCGGCGGGGGAGGGGGCTGAGCCCCGAAGGAAGGAAGGAAGGAAGGAAGGAAGGAAGGAAGGAAGGAAGGAAGGAAGGAAGGAAGGAAGGAAGGAAGGAAGGAAGGAAGGAAGGAAGGAAGGAAGGAAGGAAGGAAGGAAGGAAGGAAGGAAGGAAGGAAGGAAGGAAGGAAGGAAGGAAGGAAGGAAGGAAGGAAGGAAGGAAGGAAGGAAGGAAGGAAGGAAGGAAGGAAGGAAGGAAGGAAGGAAGGAAGGAAGGAAGGAAGGAAGGAAGGAAGGAAGGAAGGAAGGAAGGAAGGAAGGAAGGAAGGAAGGAAGGAAGGAAGGAAGGAAGGAAGGAAGGAAGGAAGGAAGGAAGGAAGGAAGGAAGGAAGGAAGGAAGGAAGGAAGGAAGGAAGGAAGGAAGGAAGGAAGGAAGGAAGGAAGGAAGGAAGGAAGGAAGGAAGGAAGGAAGGAAGGAAGGAAGGAAGGAAGGAAGGAAGGAAGGAAGGAAGGAAGGAAGGAAGGAAGGAAGGAAGGAAGGAAGGAAGGAAGGAAGGAAGGAAGGAAGGAAGGAAGGAAGGAAGGAAGGAAGGAAGGAAGGAAGGAAGGAAGGAAGGAAGGAAGGAAGGAAGGAAGGAAGGAAGGAAGGAAGGAAGGAAGGAAGGAAGGAAGGAAGGAAGGAAGGAAGGAAGGAAGGAAGGAAGGAAGGAAGGAAGGAAGGAAGGAAGGAAGGAAGGAAGGAAGGAAGGAAGGAAGGAAGGAAGGAAGGAAGGAAGGAAGGAAGGAAGGAAGGAAGGAAGGAAGGAAGGAAGGAAGGAAGGAAGGAAGGAAGGAAGGAAGGAAGGAAGGAAGGAAGGAAGGAAGGAAGGAAGGAAGGAAGGAAGGAAGGAAGGAAGGAAGGAAGGAAGGAAGGAAGGAAGGAAGGAAGGAAGGAAGGAAGGAAGGAAGGAAGGAAGGAAGGAAGGAAGGAAGGAAGGAAGGAAGGAAGGAAGGAAGGAAGGAAGGAAGGAAGGAAGGAAGGAAGGAAGGAAGGAAGGAAGGAAGGAAGGAAGGAAGGAAGGAAGGAAGGAAGGAAGGAAGGAAGGAAGGAAGGAAGGAAGGAAGGAAGGAAGGAAGGAAGGAAGGAAGGAAGGAAGGAAGGAAGGAAGGAAGGAAGGAAGGAAGGAAGGAAGGAAGGAAGGAAGGAAGGAAGGAAGGAAGGAAGGAAGGAAGGAAGGAAGGAAGGAAGGAAGGAAGGAAGGAAGGAAGGAAGGAAGGAAGGAAGGAAGGAAGGAAGGAAGGAAGGAAGGAAGGAAGGAAGGAAGGAAGGAAGGAAGGAAGGAAGGAAGGAAGGAAGGAAGGAAGGAAGGAAGGAAGGAAGGAAGGAAGGAAGGAAGGAAGGAAGGAAGGAAGGAAGGAAGGAAGGAAGGAAGGAAGGAAGGAAGGAAGGAAGGAAGGAAGGAAGGAAGGAAGGAAGGAAGGAAGGAAGGAAGGAAGGAAGGAAGGAAGGAAGGAAGGAAGGAAGGAAGGAAGGAAGGAAGGAAGGAAGGAAGGAAGGAAGGAAGGAAGGAAGGAAGGAAGGAAGGAAGGAAGGAAGGAAGGAAGGAAGGAAGGAAGGAAGGAAGGAAGGAAGGAAGGAAGGAAGGAAGGAAGGAAGGAAGGAAGGAAGGAAGGAAGGAAGGAAGGAAGGAAGGAAGGAAGGAAGGAAGGAAGGAAGGAAGGAAGGAAGGAAGGAAGGAAGGAAGGAAGGAAGGAAGGAAGGAAGGAAGGAAGGAAGGAAGGAAGGAAGGAAGGAAGGAAGGAAGGAAGGAAGGAAGGAAGGAAGGAAGGAAGGAAGGAAGGAAGGAAGGAAGGAAGGAAGGAAGGAAGGAAGGAAGGAAGGAAGGAAGGAAGGAAGGAAGGAAGGAAGGAAGGAAGGAAGGAAGGAAGGAAGGAAGGAAGGAAGGAAGGAAGGAAGGAAGGAAGGAAGGAAGGAAGGAAGGAAGGAAGGAAGGAAGGAAGGAAGGAAGGAAGGAAGGAAGGAAGGAAGGAAGGAAGGAAGGAAGGAAGGAAGGAAGGAAGGAAGGAAGGAAGGAAGGAAGGAAGGAAGGAAGGAAGGAAGGAAGGAAGGAAGGAAGGAAGGAAGGAAGGAAGGAAGGAAGGAAGGAAGGAAGGAAGGAAGGAAGGAAGGAAGGAAGGAAGGAAGGAAGGAAGGAAGGAAGGAAGGAAGGAAGGAAGGAAGGAAGGAAGGAAGGAAGGAAGGAAGGAAGGAAGGAAGGAAGGAAGGAAGGAAGGAAGGAAGGAAGGAAGGAAGGAAGGAAGGAAGGAAGGAAGGAAGGAAGGAAGGAAGGAAGGAGAGATGGAAGGAAGGAAGGAGAGATGGAAGGAGAGATGGAAGGAAGAAAAAAGTAATTCAAAATGCCCAAACTTCCCTATCCCGGGGCCGCGGGACAGAGCAGAAAGTTCAGCTGGTTCACGGTTGACATTTCCTGTCGTCCTGATTTTACGAGTGAAGCAACAGGGCAGAGCGCTGCCAGCGAGGAGACCACCGGGACCCGGCCACCTTCGCTCACCATCAGCACAGCTCCCTCTGAGTGTAACTTTGCTTGGGAGGGCCTCAGCGATGCTCCACAGCATCCTCTTGCTCTTGGCCACTTCCACTGAGACTTTGGATGCCACGCAGCCACCTGCCATCTCCACAGGAAGATGCATCCTAGACACTGCAAGGTACGTGTCTAAGGCTAATTATGCCAGCTGAACCAGGCAAAGTTGTCAATAGCAGATGAGAAGATGTCATCTTTGTCAAATGTGTTCAGGATGCACAGGTTCTCTTTATCTTTACTGTTCAGACACTTCCTAATTTGGCGCCAGGATTTATGCAGCACAGAGGAAACAAAGCAAGAAAAGGCAAATGAGGTCTCAAGCAGCACAAGGGAAGTCAGGAAAGTTAAGGTTTTCAGAAGGATGAGAGCAATACAAAAGTGCAAATATTACTGAAACCATCACAGTCTGCACCAAAATAACAATTGTTCGGATCTTTTTACAAGTTCTGCTTCTGTACATCAGACTTACTTCTGGTAATCAGGAGAAATGACAGCAGCCTCCGACCCATCCCAGGAGCGCATTGACTCAATGTAGGCAGAAAGGAAGTTCTTCTGAAAACATTCCCTGGGAGGAGACAAGTTCAAAGGCACAATGTTATGTTCTCAGCCCCAGCTTGTCTCCCAGGGGCCTTTCTCCTATAGAGCTGGAGTGACAGCACTGACTGCAGTGACAGCAGGAAGCCACCCGAGACGGCTCTGCAAGTGCCAAAATAAATTACCTGTTCTCTCAGGATTTTGAGACCTTGCATTCCCAGCACAGACCAGATAAGATGCTGCATAGGAAAAGCTCCACATGCAGTAAAGGAAGCTGAAGAACCCTGTCCTAAAGTTGGGCGCTTGAAGGAAGAGTGCAACAAACTCAAAAAAAAAAATAAAGGTACTGTCAGATGGGACTAAGGAGTCAAATAAAACAGCATCTTAACTGTGTGGTTTCAAAGGGTATGTTCACACTGATGATAAGTCACTGTGATGATAACCGCTGAAACTGCAAGGAGCCTGACAGGGCAGCTGGGAGAGCAGCGGGAAATATAGGGTTAATGCGAGCAGGGCGGAGAAGACCAGCCCTGCAGAGCCAATGCAAACATTAACCTTTAGCTATCTTGCGGCTGATCGAGCGAACCAGCAACAAGCAAGAAGTGTCATCATATGTCATCTGTGCAAGGTACTCTGACATTTCAGCCGATTGTCACAACCACACAGATGTGGAGCTTCACCAGAGCCTGGCTGGACAGTTCAGCCTGGCCCTGCTAACAATAAAGGGTAGAACAGATAGGCAGTGGAGTGCTGCCAGGGCACTGGAAAGGAGCATGGAGAGTCATCCCGGGCCACGGCATACTGAGGAGCAGAGTTGAAGCACATATGTACAGTCAGAGCAACAACCAAGGCTGATTATTTGCCTAGCAACATTTTGAATATATTCAGAGCTGGCTGATAGTGGAGGAAGAGAAAATCCACAAAAGCAAGTTGTAGTTAACAGAGATCAGTTCCTGAAGATTTGTTGGGATGTGGGACACCTTTTCTCCCGTCCACACAGGGCACCATATCAGCTACTCTATCCCAGGGCAACAACTAAGTACAGGTTTAGCCATTGTTCCTGATGGAAAGGGTGTCTCAGACAATAGCAGTGAAGCCATGATGGCAAAAGAAAATGGTGGCTCTTGTCCAAAATGTTCCCCCCTGCACCTTCTCTCAGCAATGATATGCCTTCCTTCCATGGAAAATATGGGTGCCTCAGCTGATGAAAGGGGCAATGGTCTGGCCAAATTCCCACCCACCTCTTGGTACCCAAACCCCAAATAGATATGACACACAGCAGAGTCTAAGAACTCTTCCCTGCCCCCCAGCAACAGCTCTTTCTGGGCAGGATACATTCAGGAGCAGTTTCCCCATCTTCCCTGATCATCTGAACAGGGAATCCATCCCTTTGCTGCCTTCTGGCATGGATGCATCTCCACTCTCTTAATAAACCCAGCATTTTTCCCCCTGTGGCAGCACAGGTCTTCCAACACAGGAGGAAGGAGCTGCAAGGAGGGACTTGAGATGGGAGACAGGGAGAGCTCAGGGATAAGAAACATCCAAACCACCAATCAAGTGATTTAAAAGACCGAGGGTTTGGGAGAGACGGTGCTCTTGCCTGTGTGCAAAACAGCTTCTCCCTTGCAGCTACAAGGCTGTCACAGTTCCTCCTGCTGTCACAGCACTGAGGTGCTGAGAGCACAAGTCAAGTCCAGAGAGGATTTAAGCACAAGGAAGCAAACAAGAAAACCTCTCTTCTTGTTCCAAATGTTTTGTGAGCCCTCAAGCACGAGAATCTCAGCAAAAGGTTGAGAACTGCAGATGTTTCCATGGTCTGAGGTTTTTCTGTGACGGTTCCCAGCTCCCTTGGCTCCATGTACCTAACCAGGCAGTTCAGCTCTTTCCTGAACTGCTCTTGGATTTCTGCAAGACGGTCCCTGGAACTCTCATGAGTGAAGAACAAACAGGTCAGCAGCACAGACTGCTCCAAAATCATTGGTAGACCACTTGAAGAAAGGGGAGGGAGGTTTTCAGAGAAATTCACTGACATGCAAAGAGGATAAGAATGATCTTTTGTGCTTTGGGAGAACACAAATTTATAATCTTTTTAGTTTGCAGTGGGTTTCATTATTGTAATCTAGAGCTGCTTCACGTTACAGTACCAACACTCTTAACTTCCCTTGCCAAGAGTCAGCTTTACTTGTTCAGTGCCTCAGTTTACCCACATGGAAAGAAAGTTGCCCAGTCTCGTGAAACAGTGTGGCAGAAGTAGGAACAAGCTTGCAAATGCCAGTCCCCAGCCCAGCCCTCCGGGTTCACAGCATCTGGAGAACAACCCTCCCTGCCCAGGGAGGCCCTATCTGCCTGGCCCAGGGGTGACTGCTTTGCACGTGCTGCTGCGGCACTGTCAATTTTCATCCCAGCTGCTGCACTAACAATCCCGTATCTCCCGTATATCCCAGGTCATTGAAGTCCTGCTCATTTCCAATTCTACATCTGTGAGTCTTCATGAATAATGACACTCTGATCTATCTGCCTCAGGCTTCCTGCTCACTTAGGATACAGAGTCCTGGGCTTGACTAATCCCCTTTGTTTCCCCTTGTCCCCAGCCTCAAACCCAGAGATTATGACAGGTTCTCTTTTTCCCAGACTCCCATCACCATCGTCAGGTGGGAGCAGAAATCATGCAATGTTTCCCAAAGTCTTCTCAAGTTACCCCCTCAGGCCATGGTGCGGCACAGCTCAGTAGCAAAGCAAGTCACGAAATACGGTTACATAACAAGAATCAAAAGCAATACAGGAGATAATAATCTTGTACATAAAATGATTAAGATGAGCTGCAGAGCTTGCTTGCTGCCACCATGACTGTGGAGAGAACAGGGCAGCACTACCACCCTCACTGGTGGGGATCTGGGCTAAAGGGAGAGGGATAGGCAGCGGGAGAAGGAGCAGAGAGAGGATTCAACAGCAGATTAAAATGAAAAACTTTTTTTGAATTCAGTTTGCTAGACATCCCCAGGTTTATCTTGAATATCCTGTGGCCAGCTAGGGAATATTTGTACAGGCAGGTGAAAACCGTCCTGGGATGACCGGACATGAAGTGGTGAGAAAGGTCAAAGGGGATTACACTGAGCTGTCGGACCAGGTCTGGCACTTGTAGATGTTTAGACCTTACCCCAGATGTTATTCACCTTGAGCTCCCTAGCACAATGATAACCCAACACCACCAGGCTGATCTTCCAGGAAGCAACCCCTGCCTTTTGTAAATCACTCTACCAAAGTGAGTTCAAAGAGTTCAAGACCATGTCAGTCTTGACACACAAGCTGAATTTGGTCGTAAGACCATAA
This sequence comes from Corvus brachyrhynchos, assembly GCF_000691975.1. Classification (NCBI taxonomy): domain Eukaryota; kingdom Metazoa; phylum Chordata; class Aves; order Passeriformes; family Corvidae; genus Corvus; species Corvus brachyrhynchos. The sequence goes on from NW_008239553.1 coordinate 24,471,731, forward strand.
CAGCTCTGGAGGTATGTGCACCCCAAGCTGGTGGGATGCAAGCAAAAAGCTCTCCAGCCTCATTAGCTCAACATGGTGCTCTAGCTAATATGCCTGGCAACTTGGCAAGCATTGTGTTAGCACAGCTACTGGGCTTCTGTCCTATCTAGGGATGGTGCATATGGTCTTGGATCTCCTTCCGATTGTCCTTATGCATCTGGACTGGCTCATCCTTCAGCTGCTGAAACATCATGGCAAAAGCTTGTAAAAGGACTCATTGTGGAGACTCCTCTGTAGCTCCCCCCTGGACTTGTTTCAGTCAGAAGCACTGCTGGTCTCTCAAGTGGTCATTGATCGTCTTTTCTCTGATCTTTGCACTCTCTGTTCTCCTCCTTGCAATTTAAATTGACACTATTGATTAGCCCATCTCTTACAAACATTTGACCTGCAGTAGTTGTCTCCAGGAATAGCATTTTTTATATGACCTATTAAAACAAAGATTTTGTATTTTACTGCACCCATTCCTTCATGTCAGGGCTGTGCCAGCATTCCCATACCTCAGCTTTGCACTCAGCCATCTGGTCTCAAAGCAAACCCCATGTATTTTTCCTTCTACGTGTGGGACACTTCTGGCTTGAGACCTTTTCCTCCGCACCTATCTAAGCCATTCCAGTTTTGGGGCTTTGTCAAAAATAATTCTCCAGTACAATGAGGAATTTTTCACCTGCAAACTGCACTGCTGGACTCACCACTAAACCATGTCCCCAGGTGTCACATCTATGTGTTTTTTGTACACTTTAATGTATGGTAGTTCCACCACTTCCCTGGGCAGGCTGTTTCAATGCCTGGCCACCCTCAGAGTGAAGAAATTTTTCCTTATATTCAAACTAAACCTGGCCTGCACAACTTGAGGCCATTTCCTCTGATCCTGTCCCTTATTACCTGAGAGAAGAGGCCAACCCCCACCTGGCTACAGCCTCCTTTCAGGTAGTTGTAGAGAGAAATAAGGTCCTCCGAGCCTCCTTTTCTTCAGGCTAAACAACCCCAGTTCCCTCAGCTGCTCCTCATCAGACTCGTGCTCCAGACCCTTCACCAGCTCTGTTGCCCTTCTCTGGACACACTCCCGTACCTCAATGTCTTTCTTGACATGAGGGACCCCAAAACTGAACACAGGATTTGAGGTGTTGCCTCACCTGTGCTGAGAAGGGGACAATCATTGCCTTGGTCCTGCTGGCCACACTGTTTCTGATACAAGCCAAGAATGTATGATCTTATGCATGTTCACATTCTCATCTTAACTGATTCTCCCCACTTTTCAGCTGCTTTCATTCTCCACCTAGTAACTGAACAGTTATTGTCCCTAAAGCACTGCAAGGCACCAGCACACTGCCAGGGTGTGACTCAGCTGATCCAACACTGATGCTTTCATAAGGACACATAATCTAAACTCCCATTCTGATCAATGGAGAAACCCAGGTACTTCAAGACCACCTCATCCTAAAATATATGGAGAAAAAAATAGGTCAGGTGAATGAAGACATAAGACTACCTTTTGTCAGCTTCATGACAACAAGATGATGGGCTTTGGATGCAATATAGAGATAAAGCAATGACACAAGAAGGGTAACAATGGAAAAGCAATTTACAACTATTATAATGCTTGTTAGACTTACACCCTTTCTCTAAAGCACAAATGTTCTATTTCCAGAGCATGCTTTACATGGGCCAGAGTTACAGAGTTAGTGGTGGTGTATTAGAAAACAACTCCAAGGTGTTCAGCCACAATCCTAGGACATAAACCAGGCAGCAGTGGTGGGTGTAGTGAAGATGAAATCCCTATGATTTCAGCATATGAGCATGAGGAGACTGATGGAAGACATGGTGCAGTTTGGGAAACCTTATGGGTAAACCGAAAAAAATGAGAACAGAGTCATGGGAGATTGAGGGCCAAAGGAAGCAACTTGCATTGGCAGCTTCTATTTGGTTAGAAAATAGAAGATTAAGAGGCATCTTGAAGACAGAGCACAAAATCTGTATTAAAACACCAGGTTGTAAAAAAGCCTCATTCTTGTTGAGGAACAGATAACGGGCTGATGGCTGGAATCTAGAAGCCTACAAATCCAGCAGGTTCAAATCAAGTGGAAATTGGAAGCAGTTACCAGTGTTCACCCACGTGAGATCACTTACCTGCAGAAAGAAGTCATTCTTCCTTTAGAGGGCAGTGAGAAGTAAAATTTTACTTCAGATATTATCAGATATTATCAGCATTTTATGAACAACATTTCCTTCTTTTTATTCATTCCCCTACATTCTAGCACAGCTTCTGTATCAGCAGTCCTCCCTTCCAGAACAATAGCCCTGATCAGACAATATCCGAAGACCAGCTTGCACTGTGTGAAACAATACAAGAAGTCAATAGGCTTTCCAGTAACCATTTAATAGCCTATTGTATCACCCTGTACAGGCCACAGTCCAGTTCCTAGCTGTCCTGGCTGCACTTCAGTAGCCCTCGGAACATGTCCAAACTGACTGGTTGGCTCTCCTCCAGCACTCATCTGGGCATCAATGCATAGTCCCAGATAAGGTGGCTGTTTTTTGGTTTTTCCCATCTAGTTCCACCCCAAGCAACCCCTTATTACACTGTACTCAAAAGCATACCCCAGCCCCTCACTACAGCCTTGTATAAAGCCAGAATCTGATTTTCAGTGTTTCGGTTTTATTACAGATTCTCGCATTTAGTTCACAGCAAGGGCTTCATTTGTACAAAACTGTGCACCAGTCTGGTGTTATAGACACTACGGACTGAACACAACTTACAGAAAAATGTTGGGTTCCTGAATGAAGTGCTTGACCTGTCAGATGAAGTGTTGATAGGTAACCTGTCAGAAGCTTGATGAAAATACCCATTAAATGGACCTATTATACCTATTGACAATTTACCACATCTTTAATAGGGAGAAATAAACCCGCTTCAACAGACAGTACTTTATTCTTGTCCAAATGTACCAGTTTCACTTTCTATTGTGCTTACGAACACATTGCTTGGATTGCAGTAAAATCTGATCTCCTAGAATTGCAGTCCAGCAACACTTGTGTGCTAAAAGCTGATGTACATCATCACTATCCTAGATTAAATTCTCCAATGGGTCCATTTAAAGTTCACGTTGTTACTTCAAGCATGTATGTGAGGAAGAGATGAAAGGGGGAAAAAAACCCACCACAAGACCTAGACAAAAAGAGATTGCTTTAAAGAAGAGATATTTATTACAAAATTAAGTTCCAAATTCTACCTCATTTTCCATTATCACCTGTACAAAACACATTTATAGCTCAAGGGAACATTCTGCCATCTACACCATACGGTACAGTAACTGCACTGTAGTTAGAAGAATTCAGTTCATGGACAGATGCACGCACGCACCCACTGGCTGCATTAGTAAGAAAGGTCAGGATATAGGACAGAAGTACAGAAGAACCCCTCTCACTGTTGCTCCAAACTCTTGCTTAGTCAGGGGCAAGTTCTTCAAGGATGGCTCTAAACAGTGTCTCTTGTAAAACACAGTAAGCTCACTTGGCAAAGTTTTAGGATCAATTACAAATTCGGCAGGAGTGGTATCTATGCTAATATGTCACCACTTCAGATATTACTCATGATAACCAGAGCCCTTGACATCCAAGTAAAGAGCATAAAAAAGTTTAAAAAGTGAAGCAACTTGCAACCAACAACACAACCAAGATCTTGGTACTTCAAAGACAGAGAATTTTCAGTCCTGACTGCTTGCAGCCCACAGCCCCGCCCCAAAGCAAGTACGCTACGGAGGTGGTGTTCTTATCCTCAGCCTTCCTTTCCCAGCAGGGAAGAGCCTTATGTTGTTCTAACAGTCCACACGTTTTTGCTTTCACGACACACTTGCCCATGTGTGGGGTTATGGGGTCACTTGCTGTAAAGGAGGAAAAAAGCAACCTTACCTACATTCCTCAGCCAGCAGAAACACAGGGCACTGCTAAGGAGGTTTTCACATTGCCAGCAGGACCCTGAGAGGAGGAAATAGTGCTTGTGCAGAGTGCCAACCCAGAGGCTCACTCAGTCACTGCATGGAAGGGAAGCTGCTCAGCGCGGCAACGGAGAATTTCAGGTAAATGCCTTGTGTTTCCATGTTAACAGTTGGTTTGCTCTCAAGTCCCTTAGAAACAATTCTCTGAGGGATTCAGGAGGGATGGGAGGCAACTATCAAGTAACACATGTTTACCTTTCCATAACAAGGTTCTGGTTTTGCTCTCAGTACATGTGACAGGTATTCATCCACTCAGGCTACTACAAGATGTCCTGTCCTACCCCTTGTTCTGGCACCTGTACAAAATGGATGCATAGCCCAAAAATTGGGGAAAGCAAAGGCATGTCCTGTACTTGGGTATACTTCAAGAACCAGAAGGAAGGAGGAAGATATAAAAAAGTATATCCTATCAATGCCCTTTGTGCATCAATCAGCCTTTCCTATCAAGATGCAAAAAGAAAACCCTATACAGACTAGAGAGTGGTGGTGGCTCCCAGGGCTGCGAACAATGACGGCAAACAGTGATGACACAAAGTGCTCCACCTAGACCAAGAGCAACCTTGGCACAGAAATCTCCATTCAAATCCTCCTCAGAGTCACATCTGTGTCTCATAGCATGAGTAGTCCAGTTCCTGGAAATAGGCCAGTCCCTGCTGCTGGAATAGATGTGTGCGTATCGATGTCCTGAAGCGACTGTTAACAGAAACCTTTTAAGATGGATGGATTGCTTAGGATAATGCTAGATGAGCCTAAAGGCCCTCTATCTATCCTTCAGAGACTCAAGAGTTGAAAATAGAGTTTACATACAAAAAAGAATTTGAAGCAGGGAACGTGGCAGCCTGCAGCTTTTTATGATTTGAATCCATGGATACGGTTTGATGAAATACATTGTGAGTGATAAAAGGAGCCCTGTCAAGCAAGGTTCAAAGAGAGCAGCTGCTCCAGAGAACAGCACCTTTTGGCTTTAGAAAGCACTGTCAGCTATTTTCCACACGACTGGAGAGGACAACTAATGAGCAGCTCTCAAAATGAACCTGCACTCATTCCACAAGCCCAACCGGAAAAACTGAACCGAAGCAGCCCAAATTCCATCCTGAAAGTGAGGAGTGCCTTGCACCCACTGCCTCATGTCTGCACCACTCAGAGATTTCAAGACAGAGTCAGGAAGGGAATCCAAATTATTGTATTTTATTGACCTCACAAAATATCAGTTACTATTATCTTTCAGCAATGGCCTGACAGGTTTTGTTTTAAGAAGCAAATACTGAAGGTCAAATTCTAACTAGAATAATTTTTCAGTATTTCTCTCCTGAAAGAAGACAGAGCTGCATCAATTTACACTTACTTGAAAACTCAACCCTTGGAGTCCAGAAGGTGCAGAGGAAATGTCTGCTTTTGGTCTTCAATGTAGACCTTTCAATCCTTTTAACTCCAGATCAAAAATAAAAATTCTGCTGGAAGTTGCTCCCCCTTGTGGAACAGCTAGATTTTTTTTTTCACTGTATGTCTCCACCCCCTTACCAGCACACAAGACCTAAGAAATAGATTAGTCTCAATGCCAATCAAATGCTCCCATGAGAATTTCTGAAGTGACAGACCTAAAGAAAAATAAACCTTTTGTTTGTATTGAAACAGAAGCTGGACTTGTGCATAGGAAGGTGGGATGGGAGCATGACACTTGCTGCCTTCAGCACTCAGCTGCCAACCCACATCCAAAAGATTATTAATAATAAAGGATGGAGGGACCCTAGCCAAGGAACAGACTGGTTCATCTTCCTCAGGCAACTCCTACAAAACTGACCCCTTCATAGTAACTGAAAAAAACAAAGTTACTAACACAATTTCTGCATTCCCAAGGTTTAATCTGATGAATAAAGAGTGTTAGAAACTGTAATTCCAAAACACTCACGAGCTTCCTAGATTTTTTTTGTTATTAATGCTAAGGGGATGTGCTGGAAAAAACTCTGCACTTTAAATCATGGCTTTTGCCAGCTCTTCTGGCAAATCCTCCCCATGACAATGGACTACCTTAGGAAAAGCTCCTATTGAGGATAGCAATGTATTATAAAGTCAATAATCTCACCAAGAGTAGAAGATGCTGGATCACATTGCTACAAGGCAGCACTGCACTGTCTGCCTTCCACATTGCCAACAGTTAATTTGCTGCTGCTGTCAGATCTGGCAGATTCTGAAGAAGTTTGCAGCCTTCCCCCACATCCTTCTTGCCTATGTATCACCTCTGTGAACTCCTGGCTCATGCAGGTAGGAGCACTTCCTACAATAACAGGTGGAAAAGAATCATCAAACCCAGCGGCTAATTATTGCAGTGACTTCCCACCATGTATAAGCAGCAGGTGATCAACTCAAAACCTTTAGAACCAAAAGCACAGGTCCATCCCATCTGAGCTAGCACCTATAGGAGTCATCTTCTGGAGAGATGTGACATACCAAGCCAGAGCCTTACAAAAGCAAGCAGCTGCCTTACTGAACAATGCCATGGATCTCTACCAAAGAAGAATGAAAGCAAGTCTGACTGGAGTCTAGTCACGTCCCTCCCCCCACCCCGCACAACTATGCTAATGCAGCCCTTCTATGTGGTAGGAAATGTACTGGAATCCAAGATTTGGTAAGAGAAATAAATGCACAGTCCATGTTTAAAGGCAGACACACGCACCTGCTGCTCTCCCTCTACCTGTAATTTTGATGCAAGGCTGTGAAGCAAAGCAAGAACTCTGAAATAGAAGGCGTGAGTTCATTGAACATACACGGAAGAGTTTTTCAAGTATTACTTCTTGAGATAGGAACACAGCTGGGATCTAAGTGTCGTTCTCGTTGGATGCTACAAGGTAGCAACTTGAACTGCGACAAGAAACTGACACTGGATGAAGAACCGGAAATAGAAAAAAAGGGACATCAATAAAAATACACCTAACACAGGACGAAGGCACCTGATAAATCAAATTCTTCTTTCTTTGAAGGGGTGGATTCAACATCCAATGGCTCCTGACACCTCACAAAGAATTTTTGCCTGGCCTCACATTTCCTTGTCATTTGATGTTCAGCAGTCTAGAGAAGGAACTTGTTCAATATGGGAATACACTGAGCAGATACTTTGGCACCAGCAGCCAGTTTTGCAGATGCCACATTCATTGAGGTGAAGCTTTCCCTTAAAAGCACAGGCACTGGCACTGAAATAGCTGGAAACAAAAGCTGAGTGACAGCTGTCTGTAAGATTTCCAAGCTATCATTACAGTCTCTAGTACACCGCCATGCTGGTCTCCACAGTGTACTGGGGCTGAAAATAAATCACCTGCTATTTCCACTGTAATTTCTTTGGCAGCTTCAGACAGAACTGGAAAGAAGCTACAAAGAGCTGAACTGGAGCAGTCTGGCTCTGGAAACAGGCCTGCTAGGTGAGTTGTTTCAATGATTAAAGGCGACCAGAAAGCAAGACACTATACAGGGATAAACAATTTCCATCTCTGCAGAGGGCCTGTGAGACAGGCAAGGCACAATGGCTCAGGAGATTTCAAATAGACCCTTTCAGTCAAATTTTTTAAAAATTCAGGGTCGGAACAAAAAAACCTACAGACAGCCAAGGCAGGTAGAATGAAGGTCCCCAGATACAGTAAAAAAAAAAAACCTCACCATAAGAAAAGTTGTTAATCATGATAGAAGTCCTATAGTGCTTCAAACTGTAGTAGTGCTTAGATTACAAGAAGGAAGACACACAAACACATGGAGTGTACATGCAACCGCAGACAGCCTCCAACTTGTACCGGTCTGGCTGCTGGAATGCCACTGCTGTTTGACTGACATATACTGCTTCAAAGAATTAGCATTTAGGCAGCCAGTTGTCCATTAATATAACCTAAGGATTCAGGACATGAATCTTTTAATTTAAGGGGACCTTCTCATCTTCTGCATCTTCCAATGCAGGCAGTGCAAACAAATGCCAAAGCTACAGGGTTACTATACCCCGAGTTCTCCAGAGAGGGCATTTTATAGTCACATGTCTTCAAAGCACCCGAATGAGCCTGACATGCAGTAGACCTCATGTTTCTGATCCGCTGCTCCCAGGCTTCCTTTGCTCTAGAACTCCCAGGAGTCCATCCACCGGAGCCCTGCCATGGGACTGTTAGGGTCGGAGGCCATGGGTCCTATCATCCCATAGGACAGCGGATGGAAGAGGTAGAAGCTGTGGAAAGAGACCAAATGCCCATCAAACACAGCAGTTTTCTGTCTCAAGAAGTTCACAGCCTATGGGACCTTTCTCCTTGGGCTGCTCTAAGCTCTACT
>NW_008239553.1:24480117-24494117 GCF_000691975.1 Corvus brachyrhynchos
TCTTAGAACCTAATAAGACTTACGACAATGAAAAATTTGCCTGTATTTGAGGAATATGTCACCATCATGGGGATTAGCACCACAAACCACTGAAGGGTGGGTTTGCAGGAGCATAGAGTGTTCACACTGTGTGCTGTGACAAAAGAAAGATTCCCTGCAATGGAAAGATGTTCTTTAATGCATTACTGGGACACAGATGCTGAATCTAATCAAATTTGAGGGTTTAGGATTGGGCTTGAGGGTGTCTGATAAATTCAGCAGAGAAGAGAAAAGGAAACAAAGGCTAAGGATAACGAACAGGCAGCAAAGTTTCTATTGAGATGGCAATTGTCACACATTCCATGCATGCAAAGTTCAGCTTTCAGCACTCACCTGTACAGGATGAGCAGAACCAGTGCCAGGAACCCGCCTCCATATACCTTTCTAGCTGTAGTGCTGGGTGACAGGAACCCAGCACAGAACTTCAGTAGTGCATCCCAGGTGATTCCTAGGAGAAGGAAGAGGTAGAATTCAGAAGAACAGAGCTGCTATGTTCAGAGACTAGGCTGACGAAACTCTGTTAACACCAGAGGACCATGTCAATTTTTAAATTCATTTACCTTGGTAACCTTCAAAACCATAGAGATTGTTTTGTATTAGCAAAGGTTCTTTTTTCCTACCTTTCCATTTGAATAAATGCAAAAGAGATCTGGGCCCCCGATGCTAATGAAGTTGGTCTAAAATCACAGGAAAAACTACCAAAGCCAAATTATAAACAGACATGACAGAAAAGTGGGGGCAGCAAACAAAGAGGGAAGTAACTTATATACAAGAATCTATAAGAACAGTGAAATAGCAGAGAGTAGGAATCCCATCTCTAAATTTAAATGCCCTAAGCACTAGACATGACTGCCTCTTCAGGGTGATAACAAAAAAACCCAACCAAACAAAAACAAACAAACAAACAAAACCACCAAAAAAAACCAAACAAAAATTGGCACTGCAGCTGCTTTGTGAAAAACATTTTGACTAAGTCAATGCTTTCAAGCACCTTGCATGAGCAAACATAAAGTCTATAAAAACAATAAACATTTTAGTCAGAAAAACATTCAATTTAACAGCATATCACCTTTTCCCCTACCTTGTCTTCTCCAAGACTCTAGTATTTACCTGTCAACATGCTGGAAAAAAGCATGGCAGGAAAGTAGTGGTGGAAGTAGAGAACTCGACCCATCATAAAAAAAGGGAGGTAATGAAGGAGCCAGCCCAGTGTGATCTGCCCTCCACTACGTAGCACAACTCGGGACAGTTCTGGAACACAAATAAACAGACTTCAGCAGAGAAAAACTCAGCTACAGTTCCTATTTGCAAACCTTAACACACTAAGTAAACTCAACAGGAATGATCTTTACAGGAAGTCACGTATTGGTCTGGAATTGCTTCAAGCCTCTGCAACACCCTATCTGCATTCTTTATAAATATACAAGCACTCTTCAGGAGGACAGTTATCAGAAAAGATATACAAAGCCCTAAGCCTCAAGGCATGGCAGGAGGTTGACCACCCTCTATGTTAAGACCAAACATGCAGTTTCTCAGAATATGCATCAGACTAATCAGGTGATTCTGGTTTCTGATTGTTTTCATTGTCTCTGCAACAAGAGCCATCCAGATGATCACTTTGTCAGCCCTTCCTGGAAAGAAGTGGTGCCTAGTTTTCAGAGCCTGGGGAAAGGACTAAGAGCTCTGGTGTCTGTATACAGCTTAGCCAATAGCTTATTGTATAAATGAGAAGTTTCCCATCACATTTTAGAATTGACTTCCCACAAGGAGATCTACAAAATGAAGCAACCACTGATGTAAACTGGAATGGTCAGAGTATGACTAACTAGGGCTTGTGAAAAGCTCCATAACCTTGGCAATGGACATAACACAGGATCATTTTATCTCTTCCATTTGTCATTTGCTTTGCATAAATATCAGAAAATATTTCTTGTCTTAAAACACTGTGCATACTACAGAGTACAGGGCACATGCAAAGCTTGAGAGCAGGACATTGATTAATTGGCCTGTACCCCTTGCGGCCAATGTAAGTAGCTGTGCACTGCTTTTGTAGAAGATCTGTGGTGTTCACTATTAAACTACAGATATGAAGTTCCCACTCTTTTCCCTGTGGACACCGCTTGATAATCCAAGCTCAATGGTTTCCAACCCTTGACATAAGAAGTCCTCCCATCCACACACTTTTAAGGTGCCTGCAAAAGGCATTCATGAAAAGGAAGACTGACCTCACCTTTGAGTTCAGACGTCAGTTGGACACCTCTCTTCAGAGCCACTGCAGTGCAAAGTGTTATCAGAAGATATAATCCAATAGTGACCAGATTTAGCCACCAAATCACCTACACAAGAGAAAAAGAAAGATTTGGGACTTTATGCTGGACATGTGCATGTGACATGCAAACATTAAGAGTACAATAAGAGAGACAGTCCAAAAGGAGAAGGACAAGAAACACTGTCATTGGCAGAAGCAAGACTAAGCTAAAATTTGCTAGACATTGGCTTGGAACCTCCCACTCCAACTTACCGGGTTTCCAAGCAAATAAACCCGATAATCTGTCTCACTGACACCAGAAAAACGCAGTCCCTGAGGAAAGAGATCAGAAGGGAGAGAAACAGATACTCATCAGTCCAGTTTGTATTTTGCACAGTGTTTAAGGTGGGACAAATTCCCATCCATGCATCTCAGGTGCTACAAAAGAAAGCTGACAGCATCTTCAATGCAACTACAAGGTGTTGTGCTTCAAAAGGCACTGCAAAAGCACTTGAAAATAGAAAGGACAATGGATTGATCGATATACCTGGTAGTTGATGGGCCAGTGCCAAGGTTTGGATGTAACTTCATTGTCCTTTGGTTTGAGGCCGCTGTTTCCCTGCAGGTAAGTCAACATAAAATTTAAATAAGCAGGCAGTTATGCTGCAATGTCTGGCCAGGAATGTCCATGTACACAAACATACATCAGTACTCTTCCTGAGTGAAAGTTCTTTTTTGACCTACATAAACACATCATCTTCCACAATGGTCACAATTAGGACTATGAATGTTTTAATACTACTGTGCAAGTGAAAATGGGTTTTGGGTAGCATAAGGGGCAGTATTCTCCTATTTCTCTTCTCCAGCTTTTCTGTCACTGAGGATACATGTTGCATAAGCAAAACCTTTTTTTCATTAAGAGACTAGTGTGACAGGTTTCCCTCCACTATGAAAGAAAAGCCTCAAAGATTATTCCCATGGAAACTCATGCAGGTGCTTCCTTACCTGAGACAGGATTATCACTAATTGCCATGGAAACACTTTACAAGTACTAACAATAATGTGCTTGACTACTTTTTTCCTCTTTAAAATCTGAGAAGAGCTTCACAAACAGTAGCAGAGAAAACCCCAGACTCCCTTCTCAAAATAGTAACTTCTTATTCTTCAGATGAAGAATTAAGGAGCTGGAAGCAGAAGAGCTGTGGCCAAGTGTACAAAGAACAATCATGGAAAAGGACTGCAAGAGCAGTCAACCTTGCAAATATTAAATCTGCTCTTTTTAAATATAGATATATATTCAGAGATAAAAAGTAAACCAGAAATCACAGCTCCTTGATGAACTTGAAAAATATCAGAAGTTTTCCATTTTCAATCCAAACACTTACTGTGCTTCTAAATTCTGTTTAAAAATTCTGTTTAGCTGATTTTTTCTGATTTTGACCACAGTAATATCCTCCTGCCTCACAAATACTAATTTTACTTTAAGCCTTACAAGAAGATAGGGAAAACATTAGTAGCTAGATCACACCAACAGCAGATCCAGGCATTAAGCCTAAGGCTTCCAAAGTTTGACTTGGACGATTTAGCTCCAAGACCATCCTTTTTTCTAAGTATAAATTCAAGTAGGATTCAAGTAGGTTGCTTGGGCATGTAAATTCTGCCCTAGCTTGCAGCCATCACCCAGATCTCTCAGAAAGTGCTATGTGTTTTTTTTTTTTTTTGAATGCAGGAGAGAGGAGGAAGAAAATTATAATTTAGAATCAATGATATCCTACCCGGATCATAACCATGTGGGATTCTAGCAGAATTTCTGCAAAAGAAGGCTTCAAAACATCCAGGCTGATATTGGGCACTTCAAAAAAAGAGAGAAAAATAGATTAGAAGTTTGTATGGTTTACTTTTATTTGCCTTTTTTATAATAAACTAAACTCTCTCCTCCTACAACAAATCTACTTCCAGAACCTCTTTTAATTCTCTATGCAATTTATTCATATACTAAACACAGTGGCTTGCAGTCAAAAGTATCCCCCAGTGAATTTTACAATTGTTGCACTCCTCAATTTCCTCCTTTACTTCCAGGAGCAATACAAAATAGATAAAAGTCCATGAAATAAACAGATTTGTATTTCTGGCTGAAATTAGAGACATACTCTTCATAGCCTGCTGTTTATCTGTAAATGAGCCATAAGTATGGGAATGTAAAATACATTACAACAGAAGAGGAAATTATACAAAGTCAACAGCCCAGGATTTTTCTCCCTTGGTTGCTTTCACAGGAGGAAGAACAGGAAGAACTAAATGTTTTAATAACTTGGAACTCAGCCCAAGTCACCTGAAATTCATGGGATGAAAATTGTGTTAAATAACCCAGGCCAGTTGAGCCTGTGAAACATATGTAACTCCTGGATGAGGCTGCAAGGCCCACCTGTGCAGTGGTTTGGTCCAAAATACCCATTACTGTTTACCTTCTGTGATAAGAACTAGGAGAAAAGCAAAGCAGGCACAAAACTTGAAAGAATATAAAGAAGTTTATTAACAGACCTAAAAGAAGAAAGAGGGGAAAAAAAATCATACTACACCTTCAGAACACTTCTCCTCCCCCCCACCTTTCTCCCTTCTCCCACTGACAATGTAAAAAGACAACCCTTGAGATGTTCAGTCAGTTTACCACTTCCGTAATAACCTTGTTCAGTCCATTTAGGAAGAGGAGTCTCTCTTGCCCATGCTATGAAAACATTATCACAACGAGACAGCCGCCCGGGTTGGTTCTCTGCTCTCATGTGAGTCCCTTCCCCAACTTGCAGCTTTTCCACAACTGCTTTCAAGGGTCCATTCTTGAAGTTTTTGGGGTACAATCTTAAGGTTGAGCTGTTCAGAAACAAAAGTTCTCTTCATCCATCTCTGGGAGCATTTCATCTCTAAGAATAGAGGCCCTTCTCCTTCCCTGGGAGCAAAGGGTCCTCCTCATCTTCATCTCTAGGACTATTTCTGGGAGCATCTCTAGGAACTGAGGTCTTCTCCTTTTCCATTTGGAGCAAAAGTCCTCATCGCTTCCATCTCTCCCTATTCAAACTTCTCATGAAATTACAGCTGCTTCAGCATCTGCCTATCTCAGCGCAGGTGCTTTTGCTCACAAGTACAAGTTGAACGCTCCACCCCCCATGCCTTCATGAAATTACAACGGGTACTCTGACATATCATAGCTTTACAACAGAATTTCAGCTTTAAGCATCTCCCTGGGCCCACTGGTCCCCACACGGGGCCCGCAGCCACCTGTCCCAGCGCCAGAAACAAGAGAGGGCTCTACCCGGAGTTTGTCTATTCTTAAGTGTGGATCACAAAGGCGGTCAGAATTTAAGTGGCTTAAAAAATTGTCCATATTCAAACTGGCCAGCTGATAGGTTCTGTCAGGTCATAGAGGAGATGTAAGCACCCCTTTGCAAGAACATCACTTCTGGGACTATGCTTTGCTAACCCATGACAACCTGTCATTACAGGCAAACTTAGATCTCTGTCACACACTATTCATTTCTTGATGGTACTGCAAAGTCATTATTTAGCACACCCCCAGTAAGAGAAGGAAAAAAAATGCACCAGAACAGAGTGGATCCTAGCTTTTCAAAAAAATCTTTGAAATATATATGACACACTCATATCAATGACAACAATTCCCAATTAAACAATATTAGAAATAACAGCCTGTACTGGAGTGCTTTTTTAATACATTCATACCTCAAAATCCTTAAAAAAGTCTTTATACTTCCACTACACTTCAAGCATTATCACCAGCTTCCAGTACAATCAGCGAAATAGAAAAGGGCTCTACATCCCTGCACAGGCTCAAGCTCAGCAGGTTTGCTCTTAAGCTGGGAAAGATCACAGGCATTTCAAATGCAGAATGCCAGTTACTGCTATCTGATACCTTATCCCTTCCTTTAACAGCAAGCCAAGACGCACCCTCAAAGGAAAAGGAAATAAATTACTTACATTTAGGGTTAATATGATCTTCAAAGTTCCAGAGGGAATTGGGTGTCTCCTTCAGGTATGGTGTGCAGGTGACTTCCACTTGTTCCCAGCCCCTGAGGATCAGCAGAACAGTTCACCACCACCCCACAGAACACTCAAAACTTCCATTTCATGTCTAATTTTTCCCCATTTAGCTTTATACTTCTCTGTAACACTTCAGCAGTTGCATTCTTACATGCTATGAGAACCATGTAGAAACCAAAATAGATCTGCAAGGCAGTTGACATCAAAATCCCACAGAACAGTTGAACCACATTTCTCACTTTCTCACCTAAAAACCCCTAGGTCCATATATAAACAGTGGGATTTTTGAAAATTATGCACCTTGCCAACTAGAAACTACTTCCAATTCAACCCTTATAGTCCCTTCAAAGAAAACCACCATCATCAATTTAAGTAAACCCATACCTACAACAACTGTATTACAGAAACAAAACAATTACCTTAGAAGATACCAATAACTGCTCTTTAGTCTGTCACCCTATGTCTAGTAGGTCACATCAAAGACTTTGGGAGAAAGTGCATCAAATCTGACAGTAATATGACAGATTAATAAGGAATTTTCTATCAACCACCACTTAGCAAATTTCACTAATTAAGTAATCCATTAAATAATTACTATTAAATTCTCTGAAGGACAGTGATTATTACCTTTTAAATATAAAAAATATAAAAATCTGATATACTCTAACCATCCTGATTTGCAGTTAACAAGCATTTTTTCCCTTCAGCTCTTACTATTATCAGTATTTTGTGGCAATAACTTCCATTCACATAGTAAGTTGTTAGTGGGAAAAAAAAAAACCCAACTCACAACCTTTTTTGAATGCTCTTGATGGAAACTGGCTTTTTTTTTTTAACTGAACACATTATTTACCCATGAGCCCAGTTTTATGGTGACGTCTAAGTGGCATTTGCACTCTTGGCCATGCAGGTGCCAGAGATACCTGCCTGCTCTCACTATGATTCAGCATCCACAGGATTCCTTAGAATGTGGTTTTACCCCAACACAGTGAAGGGAAACCTAGAGCAGCAGAAAAGGAGGCAGCTCTCAAAACAGCAGCAACATGCACAGCCTCTGCTTCAGGATCCATGTCAGCATCCCACACAGTGCAGCTTTACAGACAGGGCAGCTTCCTGGGCATGAGCCTGGATGTCTCTGCATACACCTCATTTTAATGATGAAGATATAGAATTCAAGGACATACAAAACCCCGACCCCTGCTAATAGCAGCTTGTAACCACTGCCTTGCTTCAGATGCTGCATGCAAAAATGGCAGAAGGTCTTCTAATCACAAGGTAAATTAATACCAATAGAAGGCAGTTTTGAAGATTATGAACTAGGGTATGAACTGCCCCAGTTTCCAGTGGTATTTGCAAACCCCAAGCTAAAAATGGGAATTAAAGAACGTGTCTGTCATCCTGTCCTGGCCTTACCAGAGGATGAGATCTATGTCCATGCCACTCTTGGATCTCTCAGTAAGGGATAATATTTTTCAGAGCCATATACCTTCACTGTAACAGACTGCATAATCCTAACCCAGATCTTCCCCTCTGGGCATATTTTTAGCACTTGCTAGTTCCATTTTTATTCTTTTAGAGAAATAGAGGAAATGCGGTTATTGCTTAGTCTAAAAGTACCATTGAGTAAAGCAACATGTCAGCTCAAGGCCTTGCATCCCCTTGGATGGGGTTTACAAACTATTTACCATTTTGGCAGAGTCTTTCCAGAAGAGCCCAATATACACCCTGTGGCCACATGGGTTAGCCGGACCTGACTCCGCAGGACTTTGATGAGCTTCCCAGTCTTTCTGCCTACCACTTCAATCCGCCAGAAGTCATTGGAGTCTCCTGTTCCATTCTGTCAGGCAAACATACCATTGGAGAAAAAAAAATTACAAAAATAGAAAAAAGAAATGAAAGAATGCCCAAACTAGAAGACATACAGAACTGAAGCACTGCAAACAGGGAATTCTGAAACTCTACTGGGGGCAAAGCTAAACAAACTAGCCCAGACCACCCTCACTCACAGTTCAGAGGAGAGATTCCCCATCAGGAAGACATCATTCTAGACATAAGCAACCACTCACAAATATATCTCTATCTTTCCAACCTTAATTTTGTTTGCTTTCAATTCATTCTTGACTGTAGCTCAGAGTTACAGCATAAACAGGGGTAACTTGGCTGCTTCACAAAAGGGGTTTAGGCAACAGATCTTTGTGTTTAGGAATTCAGCCCTCAAAGCAGATTTAATCTTCGTGATTCAAAATTCTGTCATCATTCTGTCAAAAAAACACTTGTCTATGTGACAAGGCCAAATATATAAAATAATACTTGTCAGAGCAACTTCAAGGTTGCTCAGTTTGTCATTTCTGGAGCTGAATGCTGCCAAAGCTAGACTGACAGTAAAAGTTTGAATTTTTTTTTCATCTGTGTTCACATTAAATAGACCTTAAATATGAGATAACTATATCATATAATCATACTACACCTGGTTTTTCCTTCAGGATGGGAGATGTCCATCTATCATCCTGGCTAACAAACTAAAAAAAGCAACAATAAATCGCCTTGGCATTATATGAACTCTCCCAAAAAAGAAGCAGCTTTTGTTTTATCTTGCCTTCACTTACTATTCCATAGCCAGTGACCTGAAAATGCTTCCTTGTCAGGGGAGCCTCATGCTGGTGACTGTGCAGATTTCTAGAAGTTCTGAAATGAAATTAAAAGTCAAACCTTTGAACCTTGTCAATTTGTGATAAGAACATTGGTTTGAGCCACTCAGAGATCTGCCAGTACTCTAACCACTGAATTCCAGCTGAGGGCACAGCACAATGCAGCCTTAACAGGATGGGGGACATGAAGTGAAACCGTCAATTCCCAGCATGTGACTCTGAGCTTATGCCACACTGGGCAGTGACAGAAAAGGATGACAGCATGAATAAATCCAACCCTCAAACTACAATCTACCACCTCTAAAAGGAAAAGAGGTTTGTTTCGTTTTGCTCTGTTGTTTTGGTTTTTTTTAAATTAACAGTAAAAGTGTGACAAACAGACCTGTCTTGTAAGAAGAAAAGCAAGATCCTGACCTTTTGCGATTATCAGTTTTGCTTTTGAGGGGAAAGATTGTTCCATTTACGGGGAAATCAGTGGCCACCATTTAGCACCAGCACAGTGCAGACAAAGAGCCTCCTACCCTGGCAGGGTCTGCCAACTGCGGCAACCAGAGAAACGTGGCCATGGCCCACCAGTCCTTGCCAAAGCCGCTGGCAGTGCCCAGCGCGCTGCCGCCGCCCGGCCACATCCGCACAGACGTCTCTGTCCCGCAGGCTGCGCCACAGCCCGGCCCCGCCGGATCCTGCCACGGCGCCGCCAAGTCACTCCCGTGCTGGAGACCTCATCGGGACTCAACCCATTTTGCCTAATCAAGATTTTATCATCCTCATTACCGTATATTTGATAGTAAACTCCCAAATTAAAATTTTTTTTAAAATAGTCTTATAATCATTTTGGAAACCTAAGCAATGATTTGTACATATGTCATACTGAATACAGTACAACATGATTTCCAGACTCACTTCACAAGTTTAGAGGTTAAGAAATCAAAGCTGTGAAAGCACAGAGCATTTTGGCATAGTGACATTAGACTAGACAAAGACCAAATATCAAGTCACTAGGGTTCCCCTGCTTCCTCTTAAGGTATTCCCTGCAGAGAGGGAAGTGTCCAGCTTCCATTTTCATCCGAAGTGCTATGATCTCAGTGCTCTCGAGAATTTCAGTGGGTGGGTACTGCCTATGAATATAGGAACAGGATACTTGCAGTACACTGACAAAAAAACCCATACTCTTTTTGCCTAGCAAATTCAGCATGGAGACAGGGAACAGAATGAGGGTTTTGAAATTGTTTCTCTGGAAGAGTTACCCTGATTATCACACCTCACACACCTGAACAAATCTCCGTGCTGCTTAGGTAGGTACTTCTAATAAATTGTGTGGCTATCTTGAAAGTTTCTCATTTAATAGACACTTTTCAAAACATTAACCATAAAAGAAAAACTCTACAAACCTCACACTGGAAATTCAGTTATACAGATACCTCTGTCACACAGCCTGCTTGTGCTCATCTAACCATAATCTCCAGCAGGACAAGTCTCCTACCAGTTCTATTCAATCACACAATCTCTTTGAATCCCAGAAATCATCCTTACTCTTTATGTTCCAGACGAATAATATCTCCGTGCCTCACAAACTCCACAGGGCTTGAGGGGTCAGACAGATCTGCTGAAGGAAGATGAACTGATCATATCAATGCACTTACAAACTTACCAGGGTCTTAGAAAGTTTCTTGCTGATACTCATGCCTCAAGCAGATAATAAAGCAAAAATAAAGTATTGTGTTGACTCTAAGCCTGGTGTAAAACATTGTTCTAGACTCTAACCCTGAGAGCTACTCCAAAGAATGTGAATTATAAATGACTCTTGCAACACTGATTATAATTTTTCTTAGATATCTATGTTATTTACATTTTTTGCTGTTTAGACAATTCTTGTTAATTTTTATAAACACATGTGGCAGGTAAAAAAAGGAAACTGCCAGACCAAGCATGCCTCAGCCTCACACACTACATAATCTAAATCAACAGCTTTCCATACAAACCACAGATCATCACATTCAGTACTCTTATCTTGTCCCAAGCAATCATCCACAAAAATCTGTCAAACAAGATGTACCAGATTGTAACAGAACCCAACTTCCCCAAGACTCCTAGCCACAATAACAGACTGCAAAAAATATTAACTCAGTTCACACTAATTTCCTCTCTGCTGTTATTTGCAGCCCTACACAGCTGAAAAATTGTCAATGCAACCTTCAGCTAAGAAAAGCTTATTTACTTCAGCTGTACAATCTGGAGAAGAACCAAAAACACAGCAGACACACACAATGTAAATCAAGATGGAGACAGCTTCCCCTTGTTCTTCCTCTTCTCCCTCTCGTAACCATGAAGGATACTCTGCCCTGGAAAGAACTCAGAATATTTATGTGAAAAACAGAAGCAGCAGTTATAAAAGGCACTTTACTGGTATTTGTTACCTGTATCTGAATCATGTTTCTTTATAATCCACAGGTTATTCAAATCTTTATGTAAGTAGGCAGTGACCTGAAATGACAGGATTAATTATTTTACCTAACAAGAAAAAAGTTGTTGATAGCAGTCACACATTCACCAACAAATCAAAGCCCCAAATGCACCAACACAGAAATCCTGGGATTACTTTTCTGACAGTGCCCCCTAGGAAACAAATTATGGGCCACTGCTTAACCCAGATGACACCTCTTAGCCAGTATATAGCCCATCCTCAGAAGCACTACACTTCATGGCAGTTCACATGCACCATGGGGAACAGTCTCCAAACACAGTCTGACCTCCTCTCACCCTATTTCAGAGGCTCCTTCTACAACAACAGGATATCCACACCAGAACTCTTGAATAATCACTGACCACTCTCTGAACCAGGAGATGGAAGCAGCACTGTTTTTACAGACAGTAGAGATTTGACAACAGGATTCAGCGATAACCCGTTACAGCCACGCATGCTACACAGCTAACCCTTGCCAGCCTGCTCAGCCTCGCACAGAGTAACTACATCTACTGCTACCATGGACATGGGAGACCATCTTATTCCAGGGTGCTGCTCCCCAGAGCATGTGGAACTGTACTTCCTTTACCCATCCTACTCTTACAGAACAGCAAGCCATGCTCTGTGCAACCCTAGCCCAGTGCCACACCTGTGCCTCCCACTCAGGTGGGAGCAGATGGCCCAGTGGGTGGGTGAGAGGCAGAACACAGAGGAGCGTCTGAGGGTGGGGAAAAAGGGAGAGCTGGAGATAGAACCTCATACCTTGAGGTCAAGCCATTAGGAGAGGAGGGAAAAGTGGAAGCAGAGAAATCACTTTTTCCTCTCTAAACCTCCTCCAAGTCCTAAATTCCCTTCTCCAGAGCCCTGAAACTACCCTAGAACCCTACTGCTGTCCTACCATCAGGGCAGGGAGCACAGGGGGAAAATCGCCATCCCTTCCCACTTTCCACAGGGAACTCCCATTAGTGTCCTCTCCAAATTGCCTCTCCCTGCTTTTAGTATCATAAAGCATGATCTGCACTCAAATTTTGCCTGTGCTTGAGCCAGTTTGGCATGACATCTCCATATACTGTCATAAACATTATTGTCATGCTGGAGTATTAGAAATTCTGATTGTGACAAGTAGCAGGAAAAAAAGATTGAGACAAAGTTTTCACTTCTGAAAACTTCCTTCTCACCACAAAGACAGCAGGGAGTTAAAAACCAAACACTTGTGTTTCTCTGGTAACTTTCTTTCAAGGACCTCAGAACAATTTTTAGACACTAATAATCAAGCTGCACAATACATCTTGGTAAAAGTGCAGAAGCGGCAAAGATTTGTGAAGCTTGATGATGATGGACAAAAATAAGTATTCCACTCAATGTTCGTACATCTTAATTAGAGATAGTTACATGATTTCTGATTTCTACTTTCACTTATTGCTTAATCATTTAATGAGAAGCCCTTAGTTCAGATGGTTTCCATATGGCTACATTAGCTTACAAATGTACAGTATCTAATTTAATGAGCAAAGCATTACAAATTCTTCGGTGACAGATGAAGGCAGGAAGGCACAAAGGAGAGGAATTCATGTAAGGTCACAGAGGCCAGTGGCTGGAGTAAAAACAATACACAGCAGTCCTATTCCCTTGCTTTTAATCTACAGCCAGAAGACCTGCAAGATAATGTACTTGCTTTAAACACAGTTTTACAGCCTTCCTTGAGGTAACTTTCATTATGGAAGATTATTCTGAAGTCCTCTTGGACTCCATTTATGGACACTGGTCATGCTATTATAGCAAAGCCTTGTTACTGTAGGTCACCCCTCTGGTGTAACATGGTAGGATCGCTTCAAGCCTCCTTTTTAGTTGGAGTTCCAAGCCAAGTGCACAGCTGTGGTACTGAGAGGGTAACAGATGCTGAGTAAACACATAGCTCCCATCACATCACCCCTAATGCTAAATGCAAAGGGAGTCAGTTACAGGCCATACTACCACAGCACACCAACCTGCTGCTGGCGAGCCCCAATGCCTTCCGGGTACAGGTGCCAGTGGGAGTGAAGGTATCCCCCTGCCATCCGAAGGTTCTTCATTGTGACCACAGACCCATAAGCCAAATCTGCATGAGAAAGAAGGAGGAAAAAAGACATAAGGCAGCTCTCCTGTATCTCCCCCAGCTAGTCTACAGTGCCCGATTAGGCATGCATTCTCCATTGTTTTGATGCAAGTTTGTTTCCTGTTTGACAAGTTACTCCACAGGGCTCATTGCAAGCTTATCTCCCATCCCTAACCCGGATTCAGTGAAACAGTTATGTAACATTTGGCTGAAACACTTCAAACTCTCCCACTGAGTTTTAACAGAAACAGAAGTGCTAAGGCACTCTTTGGTATGTTATTTCATAATGAGAGTTTTGAGATAGCTTTCCCTAAGAGTATACAGTCAAATTAAAACACTGCTGACCCCTACAGCAATACAAGAGGGAAGGGAGGCAAGCTCAGCTACCGGATAGCAGAGCTGATACCCTGGCTTAAGACATCTTCCCTCCCAGCACGTGGGAGAACTCAGCCTTGG
>NW_008239553.1:24494451-24504423 GCF_000691975.1 Corvus brachyrhynchos
GCTCTGGAGCAGGGAACAGGCAGAAAAAAGCTCAGTTAATACCAAAGCTAAACCATATTAAAGGCTCAGTAGTCCCTAGCCAACCTGAGGACTAGGGAACAACCCCAGAGCTTTCTTTTCGCTGAATTCAGATCCATTCTGAATACAACACAGCTGGACCAGTGGCACGCTGTATTACACAAGTTGATAGTTTCCATTTACACATATTTTGGAAACAAAACCCACATCTGAACACTTACAAATCTAAGGTGAGCAGGACAATAATTTTTTTGTTGTCTCAAGCAATATAGAACCAAAGAATAACAAAATGCATGCACACAAGTCAAATCCCTCAAAATGGCACCTTTCCCTCCAGATGGAATATGATGAAACAGCTAGTGACCATGCACTGAACATAGTGGTATTTTCAGCCTTTTTCCTTCTCTCAATACATAAAGCTGCACAGAGGAACAGCACGGATCTGACCTCGACCATGGAAGGCATAATCCACACTGCCCTGCACTGAGTCATGGGAGACACCATTTTTATTTAAGCTCTCATGTACACTGACAACATTCAGAGTGCTTTATTCATTCGGACACTCACGCTCTGGAATGGAGACATTATGAAGATTGTTCCCAATCAGCTGGGACTGAAATGCTGAACTGAAGAAACCATCTCCAGGACCACTACAAGAGAGAGCAAAGAATGTCACAATTCGAAGTCTCACTGAACATGCATACAAACCTCTGCCATGCATCACCAAGTTGTTTTTACAGAAGAAAAATTATAAAACCAGACTAGGCATCAGAAGAAGAAGAGTGGGTGCAGTTCCCCTAGAGGCACACTTCTCTAACGTATATAATCACAGCAGATAGACACAGTCTTGCAGGAAACTGTCCAGAGCTACAAGGGCTTGAGGTCACAAAAATGTATGTGCTGGCACTGCACAAAGCACCAGAACTGTCTTTGGAAGTGTTCTTACAACACATAAATTGACCTGCTGTCAGGACAGATTTAACAAAGCCTTTCTCTGTGGCTCCTGTAGTCTTATTTCTGCTAAGAGGTTAGTGGTAAGACCAGTCGACTTTAACTGGAAAATAACATTTATTTTTCTATTCTTTTTCTACAGTGAAATGCTTATTCACCTCATTTTTTAATGCTGGCATACGGAAAACATTACTTGGCCATTTTACTAGCTCTTTCCTTGTAAAAGCATCCCTTGGTTGCAGGCATCCAGAAAAGAGCCCTCCCTTCAGGCACACTCAGACTTTTTTAATCACTGCCATTTTTCAGGAATGCAATGACTTTAATTACAAAAAGACAAAGAATGGAGTTGAGACATTTTCAGGTCCCGGAAAGAAAGGAGGAAAAAAAAATGAGACAGAAAGTTTTGTTAGGTTACTTGCTTGGCATTTCAGAAAGTCTCAAGCTCAAATTTAATTTCACTGCCAGCTTGGCCAGAGTTGGGGAAGGGAATTAAACAAACACACAGCTTGTGGCTGTGCTTCTGACACTGAAAGTGGAGTACTATATAACCAAAAGCATTTAATTCAAAGCAAAGACAATTAATTCTTCTTCTGGAGAAAACATTGTGAAATACCTTCTATTTAACACTGCAAAATGAACAGCAAACATAGCCATGTAGAGGGCAAGCGGGAGCACGATGAGGCAGAGTACACGAGCCAGTAAATGCTTCCCAAACACGACCTGTAACAAACACAGCCTGGATCAAACAGTGCAGCTGCAGGAACAACTTCACTCCTTATTTCACAAGACTCTGAGCAGCAGTCCTATGGCTGGAGCTTGCTGTGCAAGGAAGCTTACCAGGCTGCAGAATTACCTCAGAAAAGCCCAGAGAGAGGTAAAAACTGAGGCAAACCTTGCTGTGTATCTCCAAAAGCTGGAGCTATGGTACCTTGAAATTTTAGGGTCATGGGAAAAAGGACAAAAACAGGCAATAGAAGAGTTTAGCATTCTGAAGTGCTGAGCATCCCTACCTTTGGCAAAGGAGGTTGGGCAGCTCCCACTGAAAACACTTTGAGAGCAAGGACCTTAACTTGTTTATCAGTGGTACATATCTTGACCCAAAATCCCAGCAAAGAGATGGCTTCCAAAATAGTAACTACCAAAGCTGAGCAAGACAGCAAATGAAAATTTGCTTCCCCAATAAGTCTATGCAAATGTGAATGTAATCAGGACTTCTTGGGGACCTAGATATGTTTCACTCACAGAAATCACCTTGCTTAGCAAGAATGCTCTCACACTGCAACTTCTAGTGCTGCTCACCCAGAAGCTACAGAAAAGTCAGCAGCAAAACCTGTTCTTCAGCTGTCTCAACAGGAAAGCAAAATATTTTATTTCAACCAATTGAAAACGTGGTTTGCAAACAGATGCCCAAGAAGCTATTACATTTTCACATCCTACTGACACTGCTGGTAGTAGAGTAAATAATGTAAAATAGAGGGTGGATAATAAATAACTGTGGAAGAAGAAAAAATATTAAATAGCAAAACCTGTATGCTAAATGCCCACACTAACTTCAAAGTGGATGAAATCAGATGCACTTGCTATTCTCCATATTTTTTTAACATGATACCTATCATATCATTAAGCTCATAATCATCATAATCATTAAGGTAATCATTCTCCATCCCTTAGTACCAGAATCAATTAATTCAGAAGTAATAGAAAAAGCTGAACACACTGCAAAATGCGCTGAAGGTAACAAAGGAAAGAGCTGTTCAGCTCAAGTATTTCAGCAGAACACTTAATAACCACTGGACACTTGGAACAATGCTGATTGATGGTACATAACCAAATATAGGCAGTGGAGAGGCACATGAACTAACCTCCAGTTCCCTACTTAAAAAGGCCTCAAGATGCTTCAATTTTCATGACAAGGTTTTGTTTAACTAAAGATTTCAATGCAAAGTCAAAAAAGAAGAAACTGCATGTGAAAGACAGCAGTGAGCAAACCAGAACAGTGGACCAACACAAGCTGAGAATTCCAGAAATCAAGTTAGTCCCCAAAAAATTGCATGTAAATAATCATAAGTAGCTTCCTAACAAATGCAGAGATAAGTTATTCAGGCTTTCAGGAGATTAATCCTCACCTTTTTTTTTTCCCTTCTCCTCAAGCACCAAGGTTGCCAAATAGCTATTCAGAAAGCATCTACCTTCTGGAGTAAATTTCTTTACATATTCTAACACTTGAGGGTTTGCTGCCTTTGCTGCCAGCAGCACAAATGAAATCACTGTGCAGCCGTCTGCTGGCAGAAAACTTAGACATGATGGATCTGTTCTATTTCAAATGCAATTAACTGACTTTGCTCAAGAAGTGTTTCTCTGGAGTTGGAACATTGAATCTTTGCAGCCTGTATTGATTCATATTAATCAAAGAAAACATTTCACATAGCAGGAATACATAAAGTCCCCCCATGCCCCCACTGTTTATAAGACAAATGAGACAAAAACAGTAAGTGAAAGAAACAGAATTTTCAAGATTCAGAAGAGGCTGAGACAAGAGGAGAGCTGAACACCTTTTAAAAGATGTGACTGAAGAATTTGTCTTCCTGCTGGCTGCAAGACAGCAAATGGTACATCAAGGTATTTCTCCAAATAGCAGATTTCACAGACCACAAACATAAAATGCAATATATTAGACCAGGACACTCAAACCCACTACCAAATTTTTTAGGGCTTAGAAGAACTAAATGTGTGTGAATTCAAGGCTATGGCTGCCTTCTTCTTCTGGACTGGTCATGGATACTGCAAGTTGTAGAGCATTTCTATGGCTCATGATGCTCTGCATGCACCCGCTATGCAGCCCATGCCCCTTTACTCTCATGAAGCAGAGCCTGAGCTCACGCTGCTCATGCAAACTAAGTGCTGCAAGACATGCCTGTCTGCCAGGCAGCACATACTCCTTGGAAGGTCATGTAACAGCGTTGGACAACATCTTGCTTTGGGCCACTGCAAAGCCATTCCCAATGAGCATTTTTAGCTTAGACTGTAAATTCATCCAACTGGAATGGTAACAGTTTCTCTCAGGAAAAAGTAACAATCTTTCTGCTGTGCTGGTATACATTATGTCCTGCTAATGTAAGTGTGCTTGGTTTTTTCCAAAAGTCTGGCAATAGTTTCTTCATTATAACCTTAATCTCTGTTTTTCATCACCCATATCAGATGCCCCTCTTTGCTGCAGACAGAGTATCTCTGTTAGGGTTGTCAAAGACTAGGAGAATTACAAAGGAAACAAAACAAAGAAACCCTTAAAGTAAAGTCTTTGAAACTCACCAGTGACAGGCTCAGGTTCCCCAGCAAGTCCCATAGGTCATAGATTGTGTTCAAGCCAACCAAGAGGACTACAAAAAGGCCAACAAATTTTACCCCCATTGCTCCAGCAAGGTTCACACCGGTCAGACTCAGCCAGAACCACCAGGAAGCAGAAAACGGCCTGTAGGACCAGTAGAGCAAGTCAGTAAATAAAATGATGGCTACATGAATGGGCAGCCTGCGGTCACAAAAATAAATAACAAATCAGTTACCCCACAAAATTCCAGTCCATCTTCTCAGGAGCTCATAAGGAGTGGAAAATCAAGTTTTTCATTTAGTTTAGAATCATGCACGGATACTGGTTTCAGATACAGGCTTGTGAAGCCTTGATACAAGCTTCAGGTACACTTAAGCTGGGGCAACCATAGATCTCCCATTCAAGGATGGAAACACAGACACCAGGTATAAGCTGAAATAGTAGTGTGAAGAAAGTCTGACTAGATGGAAGTTCAGAGAACAGAAAGAAAAATTTTGCTCCATAAAGTGCAAACTTAGTTCTCTCAGAAATTTAAGAACATGGGGAAGAACAAGAGACAAAGAGCAGCCTCCCCTACTAAAGCAAGAAAGTCTTAGTGGAAAATATCTATCCAAAACACAAACAAAAGCAGCAGCAAAAGGCAAGCAAATTATAAACTGACATAAAACTGAACCACAGAAGAGAGATGAGAAAAAATGACAGCAGAATTTAAAACCCTGTTCCTACTGATTCCTAATGTCTTGACACTTATTTTGACTAGACAAAATCCCCATGACCTGCTAAGCAACACAATACCTATAGAGTTGGCTTTTAATTTGCGGAATATCAACTACTTTGCCAACAGGATTATTTCTAAGATACGAACAATAAATTCAGGTCAAGGCACACAGAGCTGATCAAGCACTGCCCCGTAATTCAGTGCTTGCACTCCCTGGGGAACGTGATGTAGATAAGGATGGCCTTGGATAGCAGTACATGATGCTGCAGGCTGCATTTCAGCCACATGAACTGTAGACACAATAAGATTGATATGATCAGTTCTTGAATGTTTAATGAAATAAAAAACTGCTCATATATAACACAGAATTTTGAGGTTTTATGTCTTTGAATTTGGGATACATTTCAAGGAAACTACTCTCTGCAGCCCAGCCACAAAGAAGCCTTTTGACATATTCCAATACCTATAAATCACCACCCTCTCTGGATGGTCTACAGCAAAAATCCTTAGCAACTTGACTACTTTATTCAGGATCATCCTGGCTGTATTTCCCTCTAAGTTTTTGTAGCAATTTCTCTAAATCAAGCAAATTACACTATTTAACTCAGATGGCAGGATTTTTATAGGTGCTTACAGCCACAGATAAGCTGTGTTTCTCCAGCCTGGAAACAAAGTAACTGGTTCAAGATAACAATAATTTTGCCATTAAGGACCAAGGCCTTGAATATGCTACAACCATCCTTCATTCCTCCTTCTCTGACCCATCATGTCCTTTATTAACTTTTTCCCCTGGGAAGTTTTAAAAAGCTTTAACTTTCTTGTTCCAGATTTGTGGTTCCATAAACTGCATAAACTATTTCTGCTGACATTTCCTTTCATGCTAAAGTAATCTATTTAATACTCTCTCAGTGTACCCCAGTCACAATACTTTCTCCCTAACTACACAAACCCTCACAGGAAAAATTTCTCTCCCCTACCAACAGTCATTTTTCACCTTCAAATTTCCTGAAATAATCTCATTTCAGCCATTCACACATCACCAATGGCAGACATTACTTCAACTGTGTGCAAGTTGAATACCTATAGTTTAACAAAATTATCATCTGTATCTTACCTGTCTGCACAGTTGTTACATTTCACCATACTCAGAACAGCTCCCATGAGAAAGAACATTAGAATGGGATCCAGCAGAATATATTGGGACAAAGTAATACAGCCTGTATCTGCAAAGAGACACACAGCAATGTCAAAAAGACTTGCAGTTCTGAAGTGAATCTAAGATTGTGGGAATTCAGTTTCCTCAATGTAGTCAAGACAAGAAGAAGGAGGGAAATTTCAGAAACAGAAGGAGATCACAACATTTCAACTTCTACCTGGGTAACAAAAAACAAAAAAAAAAAAAAAAAAAAAACAACAAAACCCAAAACCAAAACAAAACAAAAACAAAAACCAACCAACCAAACAAAAACCCAAAAAAACAAAAACAAAACCCCCCAAAAATCAAAAAAATCCACCCAAAAAAACCCAAAAACAAAAACCCAAAAAAAAAAACCCCAGGCAGTACTGCAGTATCTGTGAAACACCACTTGGAAAGTGCTGGTAACATACTCAGAGGGAGATTACAGCCAGCAATGATCTACCTATGGCACCGCCATGGTGCCAGAGGATGCCAGAGGAGAAATCATCTTGCATATGGTACCTATAAAAAATTAATATGGTTTTGATATTTTAAGTCTCCATGCCTCAATACCTGTGTGTCCTCACAAAATCCCTATTTGGGTAACTCCATTTGCAAGGTCAATTTCTCCACTTGGCTCAATTCAACATGGAACTTTATTAATTTATTATTGTGAACTCTTCTAAAGTAATGTAGTGGCTGTTAAACATCTCTATAATTCATATGGGAAACATCAATATTTCACTAGTGGGCAAAATCATTCCTGACCATCCACCTTATAAAAATGTTTAAAATTAAGGTGAAACCTAATCCAATACTGTGGTTATGCAAATAACAGAAGTACCTATGAACTAAACAAGACTGTAAAGTTCTCCAATTAAAAAGCCTCATATATATATATATATAAAGTGGAATTACTTTGCTTCTTTGTTTTGAGAGACTTCAGAAAGTCTCTCATTAACCCAAATATCCCCTGGTTAGGTAACACATGATAATCCAGAAATTAAATTATCTGAACAGTTAAGATACTCAATTTTGCTGTAGCAGGAACACCTACCAAAAATAAGGATGAAAGCTGTGAGTAAGGCTGCTGGCAGTGACTTTGACAGTTCCAATACTGTGAGGTAGGCAAAGGGAACCAGGCAGGAGCCAAGGAATGCACAAAACTGCAGGAAAAGATCATGGGAGAAGTTATAACCCCACCCAATGTGAACAAGAGCTCACACCCTCTCCTTTCCTTCATCTTCCATACCTACAACAACAGGAGGTGCTGCAGCAGCTGAACTGAGTCACAAAGAACATCAGACAAAAGCCAACTGAACAAAGACCCTGTTCAGAGGACAGAGGCTTACTCTGTTCTGCAGAGGTGTTAGTAACAAGTCAGTCACACTCTTGCTAGACTACACCAGATATTCATAAAAGGATGTGTCAAGCAGATGCACTACACACCCACTACACACAACTTTTTTATAACAAGATACTAGATTATGAAATCTAAGAACAAAATACACCTGCACCTTATATCTTTAGCAGACCAGATTCCTCTCTCCTACATAAATAAGACCAAGGATAACTGGAGGAGAAAGAGCAGAAATCAAAACAAAAGAAAGCAAGACCACAGTAGAATTTCTTCTCTTTAATGTCTGGTTCCAGCACCTCTCCCACCTTTGGCTCAGGGAAATCTAAAACCATGAACCTCTGGAA
This sequence comes from Corvus brachyrhynchos, assembly GCF_000691975.1. Lineage (NCBI taxonomy): Eukaryota > Metazoa > Chordata > Aves > Passeriformes > Corvidae > Corvus > Corvus brachyrhynchos. The sequence goes on from NW_008239553.1 coordinate 24,502,345, forward strand.
ACTAAACTAAGAAAACATGCCTTCCCAGTTTTCAGTTTTCTTTCTATTCTATTTTCTTTCTTTCTAGTAATTGGCCACTGCTTCTCCTTTTGACTTATCTGCTGTCAGTTATAAGGCTCTTGGTCTTCCTAAATACAGTACAGCCAGGGTTTTAGATAGAATACATCTCTGAATTCTGCCCTGCTGTCCCAGGTTCCATCAGCATACTCAGCTCTGTGTCACTGGTGGTGGCAAACTGCAGGTGCCAGTGGATGATCCTGGCTTTTTGATATCCTTGGCTCCTCAGTAGATTAGCCAGGCACAATGGAGTGAGAGAAGCTCAAACTCAGCAATGTTTGCTTTGCAGAACAGGCAAGATATCTATCTCATGCAGCAGTGTAATCTCACTAATTAGCAGAAAGAGTTGGCCTCAGTTTTCACCTTAGTTTCTTATCTGGCCTCTCACAGCCAGACATTAAGACTTATTCACAATAAAACCACTAATACTTTTCAAAGGAGCTTAAAGACAAGGCACCAGGCTAAATAGGCCTCTGACCTGATCAAGAAGAGCTGTTCTTATGATGTAACACTCTGTATTGGAAGGCACAGGAAAGCTAACCAGCTTGATGCCAGCCACAGAGCCTTACCCCTCTCATTCCTATGTAGTTGTGCTGCTCATATCGATCCCCTGGTTTTTGGAAAGGAAATGTACCATCATATCCACTAAGGTAGCCAGCAAGTCCAATCAGCATCTGAAAAGGAAAGGTGAAAAAAACTGGTCAGGAAAAATGACACTGGAGGAAGAAGTATCCAAGCTAGCAGCACATAAGATTTTTATAGAAGCCACATTGATCCAGAGGACAAATAATTCAGACACATCATCCAAAAAAGAGTTTATTTACAGGAATCACATGCATACATATTGCCCTTTGTCTAAGGCAAAATCAGAATTATTTTGGCTACAGTCTATAAGGATGACTGCAAGCTCAAGAAAAATACCAAGTGTGGAATTGAGCAGAGAGAATTCTGTAGTCTCCCATAGCTCCCTATCCCTTTAGTTTCAGGAGACTCAGTCTGAAAGGAAGATAACCTTGACGAGGCAGGAGGATGCACCTTCATCCACACTACACACTGTTGCTAAAACAAGTTCATTTACAGAACAGGAAATCAGTGCCCTCAGGATACTTTGAGGAAGGCATCTCATCTGCTCACAAGTTATCAGGAACTGTTTGCTTCCTTTAAGATGTAGGCTTCTATTACATATGCCCTCCAAGTGTCACATTGATTTTTTCATGTTGAACCTTTCAAAAACCCAACATGCAATATTGTTTGGTTTTCTTATATTAGAAGCATTTTTGTGAAGACAAAACGTTGCAAGTTGAGGCTCTGGACACAGAATGCAAATTGTTATGATGTTAACAACAGTTAGGAAAGACTTTGTTGTTCACACCCTTTGGCCAGAAGGCAGCCAGACTTTTATTGGCCCACTCCTGTGGCTTCTAAAACATGCAACAGAAAAGCAGTTTACCTTCCCCAAAGGAGGATGGACATCAAAGAAGAAGGTTCGATTAATGTAGTAACTTCCCATCTTCCCAAAATGAGTTTCATCCCAACTGCAAAAAACACACCAACAAAACACAAACCACAATAGCCAATCTGCTATAACGCTGAAGACAGTAAAAGAAAAAAAAAAATACCCAGGAATGTGTTTTTACTTATGCTTTTTATAGTACAGGGGGTTACTGCCATACATTCCATATGAGACAATGTGTTATACTCAGTGGGAAATCATGGACAGCATTTCAACCATTCTAGGAAAGGTCCTTTTTTAAAAGAGTTTGATATTATCACTCCAAAACCTCTGGTTTGCCCTTTTGATTCCAAATTGACCTTAGCTTAAAAAGTCAGCCTGCTACACACAGATCCCCAAAATCTCCCCGGGACCCGGTGCCCTCTCTGCAGCACGTCCCGAGAGCAGCGGGGAGCGGCGCAGGACCCGGGCCGGACCAGCCTGAAAGCGCAGCGCTTCCTCGTGGCCCTCACTGCCGCGGTCCCGTCCCTCCACCTGCCTGGGATAAACAGGGATCCCTCCCACGCCGG
>NW_008239553.1:24505226-24523016 GCF_000691975.1 Corvus brachyrhynchos
ATCTATACGCGGCCACGATCGGCTTCTGGTGCCCCGGCATCCCGGGAAGCCCGGGATGGCGGTTCCCAGGAGGAGTCCACCCCCGCGCACAGCGCCTCTGCTGCCCCGGTCTGCACCCGGGTCTCTGTCGCAGTGGAAAGCAAGGAATTAACCCCATGCTAAATAAAATGCTTTAGCGTGCTAATGCTTTTAGCGGTGGTGCTTACTAACCATATTTTATTCGCCTGCACTGTTCACACCAAGTCCTGCTGCAGAGATACTGAGAATTTAGGAGCAAATCTGTTATTTCTGCCTTACATTTGAACCCAGCAGAGTCTAAGCAGTACCTTTCAGACACCGAGGTGTCCCCTACCCCAGTCCCCAAGGAGCAAGCAGTCTATGTGTGCAGGCTGCTGGGCTTGATGGCTCTCAGGAAAGGTGAGAGATTTGGCCTTTCCAAGTACATCCCGTATATCACCTGGAAAGAGGTGGTATCCAGAGGAGACCATACTGAAGAAGACAGGAAACCTGAGAGGTCAACACAAAGTTTGGAGTGTTTCTTCCATCTTTCACAACAGTGAAATGCATTTCCCAAACCTTTACTCTGGACTGGTATTAAGCCCAAACTTTCCTCACTGATTGCCAGAAATGAAAACAGAACCAAACCAGAAATTGCAGTAGACACCAAGAAAATGCTGTCCTCCTGCTATCATCCCAGCTCCAACCAGTCTAAACTGCAGGTTTTGGGGATTTTATCCCACGGGGTTGTAAATGCAGGAAGTTCGTTCCTGATACTTCTCTGGCCCACGCTCAGCATTTCCTCTGAGGAAGATACAGTGTCACTCTGGGACCTGACTACTGAGGACAAAACATTTCTGCTGTCTCTAGTCTTGACTTAGCTGATTATTTTTGCCTGTGATCTGCCCTGCTGCTGGGAGCAAAACAGCATGAACTCAGGAGATCACTCCAGGCCCACAGCCTCTGGAGACAGTTCCCAGCTGAATGATGGGTTGGTTTCCATGTTCTTTTTGGTGAAATCCCCCAGGCCCTTGAAATTACAGAGCAAGGCAATTATCTTAGCACAGTTTATTCCAAATGATAGCACAGGCTGTAAAAACAAAAAAAGAATTGCAGAGAGGATCAGGAGAAATGTCTCTGCCAGCTGAGAGGCCAGAGTCCAAAACATGTAGTGAAGGACATAAATTTCTGAGCCAAAAAACCATTAGCAAGGTCCTCAGGAAAAGCTAGTAAAATCAGTGTCTCATGAATGCTCTGCTTCTGTTTTGAAGCCATCGTTTCTGTTTCTTTCCCTGCAACTCCGCAGGCTAGACATTTGAAAAACGAACATAGCTGATACTTCTAATGCCCTAATCCCAGGAGCAGAGAATTTAAGAAAATCAGTAAATACTTTGTCCACTCAAGTGTTACCAGTACTGCCATCACTTTCCTCTCAGTTATAAGTAATTTTCCAGTAAATCTGATTAATTTAGTCAAAGACATACCTCATTTAAAGTTATTTGAACCAATCTAAACTGTAAGAGAAGCATCAAGTTTACAAAGAGGACTGGAGCACAAAGATTCTCTGTCTCTCTCTGGTTTTCTGTTGACAGACTATTATTGGGCTTTCTTTTTCCCTGCTTTCTTTTGTCTTGTTGCCAGTCTCTGGAAAAATTTTTATGCATTTTGGGAGGGTAGAAACACAGAGAGATTCACGGCATGTCATGGGCTCTATGTAAGCAAGGAGAGACATGATTACAGGTTTATTTAGAGACATACATGACTACTAACCTCCTGTGTGGAAAGAAAAGACCAGGACACATAAAAAAGAAATATTTTTATTTTGCACAAAGTTGGCCTGGGAGCAGAGTAACAACTACTCCCACATTTGCAATGTTAGAAAATCCCCTGCAGTGGCCAGTAGTGGTGGGAGGAGGGCTACAGCAGCACACTAAGCAATCTCCCTGCAAAGGTAGCCCATTCCAGGAGCTAGCAGTCATTCCTTAGTGAAACAGAAGTTCTGCATGCAGCTTTGGTTTTCTTGCTTTGTTCTCCATGGTTAGATTTCTGCATTGGCAACTGGTGATAGCCTGGGAGGCTCTCTAGATACCTTGTTTCTGGATGAAAAGGTACAGAAATAAGAATGGTTCCCAAATGTCCTTCCAAGCTTAAATCTTGTTAATGGTTTTGATATCAGGGCTGGGAGAGGGTGACTGCAGTGACTGGAGGATTGAATCTGACTGGCTGGCTTTTGTGTCCTGGGCACAGCCTGGGGGGCACAGTCCTTTCCTGATTGGTTTTAGGAGAGAAGCCTTCCCCCATTCCAGCTGAGTTAAAAGGGAAAACACAGAGGTGGTTTTTATTTTGTGGAGGTGACTGCACACACTTACCATGGCATCTGAAAAGGTGAGAGTTTGGCCAGGGTGGAAGCATCTGGGAAAGCTGCCTCAGTGTTATAGTTCAGGTAGAGATGAATTACCTGTCTTTGTGGCTTTCGTCTCAAACAGCAGAGAAGCTCTTCTTATTTGGAAAGAGTTCTGGCTTTTCCCTGCATGGCTGGAAAAGCTAGTTCATGCCATGCAAATACCCAGTGCAGGTGCTTGGCACAATCAGTGCAGAAATAGTTTCAGAAATCTAAGACGGGATAGAAGTTAGCAATATTGGATAGGGACAAAGAAGGAAGCTTTATAGGGAATAATTTCAAGGTCAGTCATGTACTGCTGGAAACATCAGGTGCAACTGAATAACCAGAAGGCTATTATGAGAGTGATGCTACCTGTGTGCCCAAATCAGGAACAGTTACTTTCAGAAAGAAGCCCTCTCTCCTCCAAATATTGCTCTTCCCTGTCTTAGAGTTCCTGAAATTACTTCTGTTCATGCATTCTTCTCCTTACATACAATACTCTGGGACTCTCAGCATATAACCCTTTCATCTTTCTCTTCTCAGCCGATACTTTACAGCTATTTCCGAAGTTCCTGTTCTTGGAGAGTGCGAATCGGTAAGATTCAGTGTTGATCTCCCTTTTTTTGTCCCAGTATTGCAGTATCCTGCCCTTCACTAACCCAATTAATCAATCACTTATTAACAGAGGTCAGCAAACATGAACCTGGAACAGTGAGACATCTCCCCACAGGGAGGGAGGGGGACACTGCAGCTTACCTGGGGCAAGAGGAATAGAGGGGAACAGATAAGAGGGCTTCATGATACCACCTCAGACTCTGGCCTGCCCAGGTCTTGAGAGCTAAGCAGGGCTGGGAATGGTCCCTACTTGTACTGAGACAGAAAGGTTTTACATGTAAGCACATGGCCTTCTGCCCTCTATAAGCTGAATCAGGAAGGGCTGTGCTGCAAAGAGCTGCAACAGGTATTTTGAAAAATGCAGTGGTTTTGCCAGGACTGATCTTTAGTACTTTGGTCCTTCATTTGCCAGAGCACTGTCTTCTCAGTGGACTTAGGCCACCCTCCTTGAGGGATAGGGTCTTTTTTCAAATGTAGATGCTAACATTTCCCTGAGCCCATTACCAGTGAAACTGGTCCCAGTGTACCTGTCTGAAGCTATACACTTTGCTCTCCCTAGCACTGGCTCTGAAAGGAATTTCTTATGACCTGGTCCCAGTGAACCTCATTAAGGATGGAGGACAGCAGGTAAGGATAAAGATACCACTGCTCTCTCCAGGGGTACTGAACTTGGGGATCATTAGGAGACTTGGAATTAGCACTAGAAAGCTCACAGGCAAAGTTACTGAATTCCTCACCACTTCTCTGTAATTAATAGTTGCTTTCAGCCAGTATTCCTTGGCATGTGAAACAGAAGGAGAATATGACTGCAGGAGACTAGAGGCTTTTTCCTCCCTCAAAGATTTGTGACTGAATCCGTAAGGCCAAAGATCTTTTGCTCTTGCTTACTGATACAACCGAATATATCTGGAGCACAGACTTCAGAGAAGCTGCACTGCACTTTAAACAGACTCGGCCTCATTCAGTTAGCACCAGAAAGTGCATGGAGGCAGGGGTAGGGGCTGTCCAAAGGATGCTAAATGATATTGCAGAGGGCTGTAAAGGGCCTGGCAAAAGGAAGAGGTGGGTTGCTGAAAGAGATCTTCACTGAGACCTTACTTGGGAGTTGTGCACCTCGTAGTACCACCAGCTCAATGGGCTGGTATGGAGTTGGAGAGAACTAGGACAGTAATGGTGGTACTGACGCAGGACCACCCATTCTGGGCATTGCAGTGATGCTTTGTCAAGAGATAAGGCAGTCTGGCCCTGGATGCAGTGATCCCTGAGCCCCAGTGCGAGCTTGCTGTAGGCTAATAGTACATAATAGTGCATAATTTCCTGCAAAGATTAGTATTAAGGCAGAGAGAAAAAAAGAGTTAGAAAAAAAATTTGGTAACAGGGTTCTGGGAGAAGAAAACAAGGAAGAAGAATTTCTTATTGCTGTAGAGTAATCTCAGGTTTGTTTCCACAGTTTTCTGCTGAATTCAAGGCACTGAATCCAATGCAGCAAGTCCCAGCCTTGAAAATTGATGGCATCACCATTTCTCAGTCAGTGAGTTATCAGCCACATCCCTGTTAACCTTTCACTCCAGCCTGCTGCGCAATCTGGATGGGATGGCTTTGCCCCGTCTTTCTCCCCAGAACTCGCATCTATACATTGGAAAAGAGATGGCATTTATGATCCCTCTTGGGAACAGAAATAGCACGTAGTCCCTGAGAGGAAACTACTGTCAAGGATTTAAGTTCAGTTCTGCTTTGGTTCATAACTCCTCCTTTCAGTGAGCAGTTTGTAGTCTGACTTCGATGGCTGTTTCATGGTTTGCCAGAAATTACAGCTGGACCAAATGACAACAAGGTCACAAGCAGATGTCAGAGGGGTTATTCTGTTCCTTGGATTGGTAACAAACTGCATTCGAAACCTGTTGTATTCTCTTGGATCAGCTCCCCTTTCCCAGGTGTCCAGGATGTGAAGTTTTCCTTGGCTCTCCAATAACCTCCCATTATCTCTTTGTTCATTACAGCTAGCTATAATTAATTACCTAGAAGAGACACATCCTAACCCCAGGCTCCTGCCCCAAGATCCAAAGAAGAGAGCCCAAGTCAGAATGATCGCTGATCACATTGCCTCTGGCATTCAACCACTCCAGGTACTGCCTAGTCAGATCCATGCAAATGAGAAAATTAGAAAGGATTTATGTCTCTTGACATGCTCGGTCTCCTTAAATTGTTGCCAGCCAACTGGGTGGCAGAACTTCAGACTGCTGTGCTAGCAGATCAAATGTGCTTAACCTCTGCCTCATCTGCCAATGGCAACAATACAGTATTTCCAACACAACAAACCCTATAGCACCCAAGGGTTCTTTCCAGAAAGAGCTGAATCTATATAGTTTTACTGCTGGGTCTAGGACATTTTAGGAAAAAGAGAATTGAGCAACCCAGAAGGAAGAGGCAAAGGGATACCCTGGCAACTGTTACAGAAGGGTAGTGCCAAGAGAAAGATACACCAGGGTGCATGATTCAGTGAAGGTGAGGTCAGGGCTGACCCCAGCAACTCAACTCAGGCCAGTGATTCAGTCTTGGCAACTCCTCATCTCCCCTCTCCTCCACAGGATGACACAGTGGGCAAGATCCAGCCAGCAGCAGTCATCTAACTTGGAGATTGCTTTGCCTTCACAGAACCTGAGTGTCCTCAAACAAATGGGGGAGAAAAAAATGGAATGGGCTCAGAACTGTATCGCGTCTGGCTTTCAAGGTACATCCTACATCCAAAATGATCAGCATTTTGGCTGACCTTACAAAATGCTGCACCACTGGCATTCTACTTGCCTCTTCAAGTAGAACCACAGATCTTCCTAGGTTGGTGTGCTGGGGTCCTGCCTTGCTGGCAGAGACAGTGCTCTTCCTGCCCAGAGTCCCTTGTCCAGGACTGGTAGCTTCCCAGGATCTCAGAGGAAAGATGTCCACAGAACACTTCCTTTGCTGTACATGGAAGAGGGGAAGCCTGGGGCCATCCTGCACACTGCAGCAGTTGATTAATTCTGAAGTGTAAGGGCTCACAGCACTTCTAAAGTGCTACTTACATATATATATATATATACACATATATATATATGCTTTTGTAATCTGACATCTAATGGCAAACTCCCACAGAGTCTAGCAAGTAGTAGAGTATTTCTTGGCCTCTTTGAGAGAAATGGTGCTTTTTGTTTCCTCAAAACCCTTTCCCCCATGTGCTGCAATGACAGGCCCACCTTCACTTTGCACAGACACAAACTGACTGAACCTTTGTATTTTTTCCCGTCCCCAATCACATATTTCTACATTATCCTCGTAGTATTTCAGGTGCATTGTCTGAAGCAGCTGAAATCACCCTGAGCCCAAAAAAGCTGAAGTACTTTTTCAGTCCTAAAAGACTCCCATAACTATACTAAGATTTATGTTTCTTCTAGTTTTTGTCCCAAATTTCTCATTTTTCATACTCTGCTCAGGGTTAAGATGCCCTCATTCATATTCCCAGTCTAGAAAGTGTTTGGTGTCCCTTTCAATTTGAGTTTCCAATGCCTCACTCCAGTGTACCACCTCTCTTGACAGCACTGGAGCAGATTCTGCAGCATACTGCTGGACGCTATTGTGTGGGGGATGAAGTAAGTATCTGAGAGAGCCCTGTGTGCCACTGCAGAACTGAAAACCCCAGTATCTTCCCCTAAAATAGGAAAGAAAAGGAGTTGAGGAGACAAGAACACAACCCCATCCAGTGTCTAGAATTACATGCAGTGCCTTCACCATAACAAAAAACAGCTGCATGGATCCTACTTAGGCCATTACTGACTGGCAGAGAGTTATGGAGATGTTTACTTGTTCCTGCCTATAACCTGCTGATGGCCAGATTATGCAGCTGTATCTAGGATCTGGCTGGTACTAGAGGGTGTGGGAGAAGATGATACATCATTTCATCCTTATGGGATTTGGACTTCAAAGTGACCTGTCATAGGGGCAAAGCTTGGCTCAAGAAACATAGGTTCAGTTCTTAGCTCTGTTCTATGGAACCTCTAACCAACTTGTATTTTTCTGTTCTGATTATCCAGTTTATATAATATGGATGGATTTCACAGAGCTCACATAAAAGCTGTACTGACCCTCACCAAACTAGATGCAGCTCAGGCCTCTTCCATTTATTAGTTCTGCTGCCAGGCAAAAGATCTTTCCTATAAAAGCCTCAGAAGAAAGGAAGGCTCCTGCAATATCCTGGGATGCAGAGGATTGTCTAGTAGCAGCCTTGGTAGGCAAAGGCTACTTACAAGATCTAGTGTTGGAGAATAACATGTGCTCTGAGAGGCACCCAAGGGCTTTGTGACCTTGGGAGCAGGGGAGGGGCAGCTGCCTCTGTCTGTGCAGATAGGCAGCCAGCAGGAAGGCTGTCCTTGAGTCTTCCTTTCAGACTGCAAGTCTCTGAGCCTGTGTGCAGAGGCCCTATCACATATCAAGTCTTGACATTGGCAGGACCTGCTCAATATTCCTGCAGTGCAAACAAACAGAATTTACTTATCTTTTCCCAGCCATGCAAACACCCCCTTTTCCTACATCACCTCCCTCTGCAGCTTGCCAGCAGACCTGTTTGCTCAGAGGCAGTTGCCATGGAAGCACAGTGTCCTTAAGGTCATAATGATCAGCTGGTAAATATAAAGCTCCCTAAAAGCTAATGGCTTCTACTAGTGACTGTTACAAAGTTCTTTTACTTGTACTGTTGCTGTATTATTAATGCTGAATTAAAGAATTAGATCATCATGACAACTCCTCTGTACTGGCTGATAAAATAATTTCTATCCTGGTCTCAAAGCGTGCCACCACTGGGAAGTGTGATGGGACAGGCTCTGAGTTACTCTAACCCCTTTTCTCTTCTACGTTTGCAGGTTTCCATGGCTGATCTGTGTTTAGTGCCTCAAGTTGCCAATGCTGAAAGGTAATTAGGGCTAAGCTTGAGGTGTTCTTCAACACACCTACTTAGGCTGGGCTGTCAGAGCTTACCTTCTGCTGCTCCTTGTGCCTGTTAGAAAGTATCCCTTCTGCCTGCCCTATCCACTTACATTTCTTCTTTCCATGAATTTTCCTATTTCATAAATACTGTCTCTTTTGGAAATAAGGCTCTGTGGTCTCCTCTTAGAGGCCCCTGGGGAAACCTGATCTATGTCCTTAGAAAAGCTGAGGTTGCCCACACTCCACATTCTCTGTCCCTGTTTGCTCTATTCTTACACTGCACACAGGAAGAAAAGATGAATCAGACTTTATTTGTTTTAAGCCTTAAACCCATACCAGTGGCTGCATGATTCCCAGGAAAAGCAGTGCCTTCTTATCTTGTGCTGCACACTACATAAAAGCCTGGTGAAGATCACGTAATCACAGAACCACTGGGGTTGGAAGGGAATTCTGGAGGGCATCCAGTCCAATTTCCCTGCTAGAGGAAGTGGCACAGGATTGCATCCAGCTGGGTTTTGAGTATTTGTAGAGAAAGAGACTTTACAACCTCTCCAGACACTGATTAATCTTTCTAGCATTTGTTTTTAAACTTACAAGGATGAACCTTTTCTGTTAGTGTAAATGCCTGTGAGACTCTCCCACACTAGGCAGGCCTATCACACTGCTCTGCACTTCTGCTCACTGCTGCACTGGCTCTCCAACTCATAGTACTTCACAAATTCTTTTCCTTTTGCAGATTCAAAGTGGACATGGGTCCATACCCCACAATAACCAGAATAAACAAAGCTCTCCTGGAGTTAGAGGCCTTCAAAATCAGCCACCCTTCCCGGCAGCCAGATACTCCTGCAGAGCTGCGAGCTTGAAGCCTTTCTACTCATTAAATCTAGAAAGCTGATGTGATAAAGAAGACAACACCTACAGTTTGAGTAGGACTTCAGTGCCAGTAGGAATACCTAGTACTATTGTCTTCCTTTCATCTGGATGGTAAGAAGGACAGAGAGCCTGGAAATAGCGTGGATGACTTACAGGAGCTATGCCTGTGCTGGAACACCTGCAGCTACTAGTTTTTTATATCTAGTCTATCTCCATGAAGCAGATTAAAGCAGAAGTTCCCTCTGTATGGCTTTGGGTTGGGGAATGTGGCCACAAACAACTGTGAGGCATTGAGCCAATTCTGTATTCCCCACAGGGGCTACTTCTTTCTACCATCTACATAAAGAGCATCAGGCAATCTGTACACAGTGTGCTTATCCTTGCAGCTGCCTCAGAGCCACAGCACAGTCATCAGTTCCATGGATACAAACAATGAGATCTAGTCTCTGATAGAAGCTAGCTTAACCCTTGCTGGGGTCTTGAAGGAGCCAAGTCAGCAGCTCTGTTACCCCTTGCAAGAACAAGAGCAGTCGCACGGAATTTATAAAAGGTCTGCCTAGAGCAAAGCTAGGTGATTGTGCCATAGACAGCAAGGCACAGCCAGCTCTCTCCCCTACACTGAAAATTACGTTCTCTTCTTTTGCCCATCCTCGGATACGGCTCTAGGTGTTTTCCTAGTTTTCAGCTGCAGACTGTTGTCCAAGGGAATCCCACCCCAGATTCCCTCCAAACCAGAATCATGCCTGTACTTTTACTATGAGGACTTTCCAAATAGCAGGAGTAGATCCCACTCCACTCATCCCAAATGAAACCAAATACCTGAATCACCTTCAAAGCTGAAAGCACCCTGGGAATTCCAGCTTAAAACCTGTAGGACAAGAAGGGAACCCATAACCTTGTATCTGTGTTCTTGTGCAGACTCAGCTCAGACCCCACTGAATGTTTTGGCACCTGAGCCCAGATACTGTATATCAGGTACCCTAAGAGAACAATATTCATGGCCTTCAGACTTTACAAACCCACAATCTCTTGTACCAAGGTGGCATTCACCTACATACAGATACCTGGACTGCTATGTTGCTTGGATTCATTTATTGCCATCTATATCTGTATTTAGGCTGGTAAAGAGCCTTGCTGTTCAGGGTCATTCTGAGTATCATGCATTATCCTAGGTCGAGCTGGATCTTGACTGTGCTGTTATAAAAGGTCCCAGCACAGTTGGAGCCCCCAAAGACTAACACCGTGTGCAGGTTCTGCTCCTCTTTGTTCTCCTTGTCCATATCCATCAAGTGGGCAGGAGTCAGGTCAAGCAATGTGTGGCCAGCTCGGGGAACAGAGCAGAGGTCGTGGTGGATCACTGTGCTCCATGAGAGAGTATCTGAAACAGAAAGGGGCTATCAGTACTGACAACCCCATTCCTAGTGCAAGGGATGAGATAAATGGACTAGACCAGGTGTTCAGAAACACCACTGTAGCCCCAGAGTCACCTTCAGCTATCAAAACAGGGCAGGGGAGTCACTCACCTAGGTGGAAAACAAAGACATCATGCAAGGCTCCTTTGGCATTGCAGCCTCCACTGATCAGAACCTTCTGGTCCGACACAGCCAGAGCTGCATGAAAACTGTGACCAAAGCAAAGTCAAATGTTGACTACAACAAAACCTGCTGGGATGGCCTCAGTCAGCAATGGGCAGGGATAGGCAGACTTGATCTGGAGATTGGGAGCTTAAGCGGCAGGAAGAAAGTTGACTTCTGCTTCTCTCTACCCTGACTTGCAGAATAACCCTAAAAGAGATGTTTGTCTGCGTCCGCAGATCAGGCCTGAAGAGCAACTCATTATCTCAGAAGGAGCTATCAAAACTCCTACGCTTTGCTCTGTGTGGTGAGATAGCAGGCTAGCTGGGCTCTGCACTGCTTTAGATCGTTGTTCTAGTGAGCAATTCTGTCCCTTTAGGAACAGCATAGTCCTGGTACAGGAGTTTCTTCCTCTGTGTGGCACAGTACCTCTCCAGGCACTGTGAAGACCGAACAGCAAGCAATACAGTTTACTAGGACACAGCAGAAAACTTACCCTAGCCTGAAAGGCAGATTTCCAGGGAGACTAAGGAATATCCCCCCACACCATACAGGCACCAACAAGGACAGCACAGGAATTCCTGGCCCCATAGCAAAGATCCACTGTATTTTGACTAGTGGGACAGAGATATGCAGCTGGGTCTGATCACAAGCACTGTTTAAACCTGGCTTCAAAGAGAAATGACAGAAGATAGCTCCTGGGTCTGCAACAGAATCTTACCAACGTGCAGAAGGCTGTCCTGCGAGGAGAGGGACTGGTGTGTACTCCATGAAACCTGAAAGCCAGAGAAAAGGCAGGTGAAATGTCCAAAAATCTCCGCCTCATAACTAGACAAAAACTTATACTCTGCTGCATCAACAACCTGCCTTCTCTATTACCCAACCTCTTCCAAAAAAGCCATTGTTTTTTCTTCATTTCCTGCCCCCCCTTACTGCTCCAGAAAGGGTTTTTTTTAACCCATAGTTTTTCATCTCCATTGCTTAGTCAGGAGTTTGTATAATGTTATTGCTCTTTTCCCATTGAGCACACCTCACTCCCAAGCCCCTGTCTTGGAACAGACCTTCCCAAGGCAGCCAAATGGCACAGACTTTCTTACCCAGATCCAGAATGTGCATGTCACTGAGGTAGAGAGAAGTACTCCGACCCCCAAAAATCAGCAGCTTGTTTTTCAATAGAGTAGCTGAATGCCTGGGCAGAGAGAACGCAAGTGAATAAAACATCTTCAGCAAGTTCCCAAAACTTCCATTTTAGCCTTGGCCTCTTCTACTGGGCTGCCATAGTTTCAGTCTACACCTGCCTCTACCCACAGCCACTGCAGCCCAGGGACAGAATTCCATCAGGATTCATAATAGGAGGTACTGAGTCACATTGCTCTAAACACAGCCCTATCTTAAGGAGTAAGTGGTGGAGAACAATCACCTAATATTTAGGAAATCACACTGGTGTGGGAGGGAAGGTGAGCAGAGGTTTCCTGCATTATTTTGGATAGCTGGAATTAGAGCACTCTCACCCAAGCCTAGGCAGAGGCTTCTCCCCTTCTGAAATGGGCTGATACCAAATTTCATGCTCTGGATTGAAGACATAAAGCACATTGCTGCAGGGTGCAACTGCCAGTGATGCCTTTCTGGGGAAAGTTCCTCCAAAAACAAAGAGCTCCTTGTGGTAGATAGTTGCACTGTGGTAGGTGAGCACTGGTATCCTCCCTTTAGCCTAGAAAAAGTTCAATATATAGTTGTTACAAGAAGTGCATTATTTGCTGCATGACCCATAGGAAAGGGACCCACATCATGCAGTGAGTTTGGTAAGTCTCAATTTTCACTTTATTGGCTCCCCAGCCAGACCTTTGCTGCACAGGCAGACAGTATATTCTCTGCATGCTCCACACCACCAGAATGCTCTGATAAGAAAACAAGTCAACCTCCCACACCTTCCTCAGAAGATGTCAGGGAACAGAAAGATCTCATCCAGGTTTACTCTGTAAAAGCCATTTTGTGCTTTAGCCAGGAATGAGATGGATAGTCCCATGCTGACAGGACTCAGAATTCTGCTGTCCTCAGAGCGGTCCCCAATTTGAGAAGATCTTCACGTCAGCATCTGGTGCTGCATCAATGCATCTGGTGCTTCACCAGCTCTTCACGTCAGCATCTGGTGCTGCTCTCAAATGGCACCATATAAAATGAGAAGCCATTTCCCTCTGCTGCTTGTAGAGTACCTCCCACCCTTGGGCTTGGTCAGACACAGCCCTCTGCAGCACCCATTTTTTCACATTGCTTCATTCATTGTAGGCGCAGCTCCTGGTTTCTGTTCAGCATGTGGCTTTTCAACACAGCCTCCTAATACATGTCAAACCCAACTACGCATCTCAGACAACCTGCAGCAACAGTGGACCAAGACTACTGGACTAAGGACATGGGCACATTGACTGCCACATTCAGGCAGAACCTGCCACCCCTCCTGCACTTTTGTCTTGGAAGAGATGCAGTACTCACAGCCACAAAGAGCCATTTCCAGGTGACTGTGTCCAGAATGTAGATCCTGCCGTAGTCTTTGTCCTCCCTTATGCCCCCAAAGATGTAGATACGCTTGGTGTCAGGGTCGTAGGTAGCTGTGTGACCATGCAAGCACGATGGCATGGCATTTTGTAGCTGGAAACCCACTGGAAGCCATAAATCATTGTCTGTGGGAGCAACATCGGACACATGGTATGCAAGTTCAAAAATGCTCTTGATTTCTCTAGATTTAAAGAATATGCCATAAAATCTTTACTCAAAACCTTGCTCCCTTCATCTCCTCCTCTCCTTTGATTCAGGGCTAGAGGGAGCTCATACAGAATATTGTTTCTGTAAGGAATGAAGGGGAATAGCACGGTGAAAAGGACCAGTGAGGTGCAGAAAGACAAGGCACTGGAATTTTATCTCACACTTTCCCACCAGTGACCATGCACAGACTGCAAACTGCACTGTTGCTTTTACCCCCTAAAATCCCCCCAACTCTTTCCAGAACTTGTAGCTTAGCTCCTAGAGGGCTCTCAAGTACAATCCCAGAGCCTCTCAAGGCCCTCTGTGCTGTCAGCTCAGCCTGGTGACATGCTAGATGTGATGCCTTTGCTGTCCCCTCCATATGCACAGATGCCCAAGTATCCCCTCCCATCTGCATGAGCTGTCCTCGAGTCCCACTGTCCCCACTGCCTTTGACAGCCCTAAAGTCCTCACCAATTTCCAGCTTCCAGAGAGCATCCCTGCAGGACTGTTGATTGACACCTTCTCCACCAATGAGAACAGCTGTCCCCAGGTCACTGAGGCACATGGCATGGCACCACCGAGGGCTGGGACTGCCTGGGGAGGAAAGAGCACAGGCCTGTGAGCAGTCAGACAAGACACCCTCAGCGCCCTTCCCTGCTGGGAAGAACAAGCCACCTGAATGCTCAGAGAGAGGAAATGGTAAGGCAAGGGCCCCTGGTCCCTTCCCTCTGCAGGGCAAAAAGACTTACCTTCCTGAGAAGTATTTCCAGTTGGCTCAGGGGAGTAATTGCTGTACTTAGAGAGACCTCAGGAGCAAGGAGTAGCTGGATGTAGGATGCATTCAGGCTGCCACTTCAGACAGGCTTGAATGTCCCCCATTTACTACCCCATCTCCACAAGTGATTTCCCAGTTGTGCTACCTGCCCCACGCCACTCCTTGAGGGAAGGCTACCCAGGGACAGCTTGTCAGTGCCGAAGATGGAACAATCAGAAGCCTGGGGCTGTTTCCAGAGGTATTCCTTGTGCTGCTCTGTTCCTCCTCCTTTCCCCTCCCAGGCCCCTGCAGTTGGCTGAGCAAGCTAGAAAGATACTTTTAAATCAAAGTCTATTTCATACCTTACCTTTTTTCCTCAAAGAGCTATGTACCCAGAGGTGTGTCTGAGATTCAGAGGGGCTAAAGAAATATATTTGAGAGCCTGACAGTACTGGAAGCACCTGTACTGACGGCAACTGCATGAAGAGGAAGAGTGTGTACACACAACCTACTTGTTATTCTTGATCACTGGGGAGATACAGGGTGAAGCATGAGAGGCTTCTGACGTTGAAGGGAAGAAATATCATCACTGAGTGACTGAAAAGACAAATCAGGGTCTAGGAACCAAATCTCACCTTGCAACTCCTTCACCGCCAGATCTGCAAAGGGAACACAGATATGGCCCCATAAAGCAGCCAGCAGACATATTGTGGAAAGTGCTCAGCTCCACTGTGTAGGAGCCCTTTGACCTTCCTTCCTCCAACCTCCAGCACAAAGCTACCTCACTGCAACAAACAAGGTGCAAGACCAAGAATCATGAACTAAGTCTCATCAGAAGAAATGCAGAAGATAGGTAAGAGGAGGGCACACTGACTGCCAAATGCTGTCACCATTGCATTTTACCCCTCTGATCGAAGTTCGTTTCCCCCCTTCTCACACTGCCTGCAGCAGAAACAACTTTATGATGGAGCTGTATTTGCATTTATGACAAGCAAGCCAAGTCCCAATAAGTCATTTCTTATGGGCATCACTAAGTTATTGCCAAACTTACACATAAACTTGGTCACACTCTGGAGCTGACTTGGAATACTCACTCCAGAAGCCTAAGGTTTTGTTTCCAAACCCCTTGGCAGTTACCTTCTCACTACTCAAAAGTCAGTACAATTATACTAATTACATATATTATTATATACATATATTCCTTTTTGTATTCTCTATACTGTAATAATAACCAATGTCTTCTATGGACCACGTGGTATGCTGTTAAGTAGGGGTGCAAACAGACTAATGCAGAGGTTACAGAACATCACAGTAAGTAACTTTCTTGTGCCTCAATTTACTCTTCTGTAAAACAAGGTTAATGATACTTGCCTATTTATAAAACACTTTTACTTGTATGAAAAGATAGGCATTATGTCACAGTACAAAGTGTTGGCACTAAGAATATCCCATGTTCTATTTCTGGCCTTTTCCCAACAGGCAAAAACTCATCAAGCAGCTGATCCAGTAATAAAGAGCATTCTCAGTATTTCAAAGCCAAACATACAAGCCCATCATGCCTTGGAGGTATATAGAGAAATGGACTGGGAAGTTGCAGCCTAGCAGCATTGACAGATCATTCAGACAAGACCTGTAAAATAAAGTTGGAAGCTACCAGAGTTACCTTCTTCATCGAGATCTCTCTCACATGCTGTGGGTTCAAACAAAACTTTCCTGGGCTTTTTGGAGTGGACTCTTGGTGGTCCTTGGTCAGGACTCTTCCTCCAGGCCTCACTGGATTCCACCTTGCCAGCCGGTGACTTCAGAGCACAGGGTACCACCAGGGTCCTCAGTGGTGGCTGGATGTCCTTCTTCACAGGCACGGATGCTCTGGCAGCCACCTCTGAGCTCTGACTCTTAACCTGTGACATGAGTCCCAGTCAAATCAGCCCTGAAGAAAGATACCCAAGGCTACTGTGAATTGCATCTTACTGGGCCAGAGATGTGGTAACTGTTTTCAGGCTTATCCTCCCATTGAGTTTTAAGGGCCAACGTGCCATCAGTATCAGCTGCCAAACGGGTGCTGAGCAAAGCAGCTAGCTGCTGCTGTGTGCTGTGGTCGGCTTTCAGACTGCTGGCTGCTGGGCACAGCTAGAACATGGAAGGGCAAAAAGGCTATATGTACTAGGAATGAAGCTGATCATCCCACCAAGGACTACTAAATTCAACCTTTCAAAAGGTTTCAAACCATTTCAATGGAGAATGTATCTTTCTTCAGCACAAGAGAAACTTTGGCTCCAGAACTTGCTTAGCTGTATCTCCACTGAAAAAATGACAGCAAATGTTTCAGCTAGACATTAACTGAATGGCTACTGGTGAGGGAGAAGATACTAAGAAAAAAGGTGAAATAACAAGGAGACAGCTCCAAAATACACATACCCCAGTAGGATCTTCCAGGTCCTGGCCAAGGGGCCTATCATCCGCTGGGAGCACTGGTGACTGGGTGGTCTCTGGTACAAGGAAGGGATGGGCAGGCGTACTGCTGGAGACACCTCGGAGCAGCTGCAGCAGAAACAGTGACAGAATAAAAGGACCTAAGTGTGCTAGCCTCCATCCACAAAAAGGATGAGCAAAAACATGTCTTGCAAGGGACAGATTCCCTGCAATGGAATAACCTGCCTCCATCTCCCACACCAACAAAATAAACAAGGAAAAGGAAAGCCAGGTGCTGCAACACACTAAATCCATTGGCTTCAGCTCAAGGTAAAACAACTATGTAAGTACCAAAGACTCAGGAGAGAGTGGAACTGGAAGTGAACAGCTGTCTGCTGCCCATCTCCTGCGACACACAAGGTGTTCTGGCAAAACTGTGTTCAGAGGATAGGCCTGGAGCATCACAGCAGTTTCAGGCTCAGCACAGATGTGCATTAACAGATCTGTGATTGTCAGCTCTACCTTAGAGTAGCAGAGAAGGAAAAGAAGAGCAGGGAGAGGAGGTTCTGGGGCTCAGAAATGACAACATTTGGGACCCTGGGCAGGAAGAAAGGAAAGCGTCAATTCTTTTACCTGTCCATTGACAGTCAGGACAAGCCTCACAGGGTTGCCTTTGTCCATCTCTTTCAACGAGGCCATGAAAATATCTGTTCTCCAGTCATCTTCCCACACCAGAGACCTGCACAAGGGACCACAGCTTTTCAGCCCACAAGTGACACTGACCAGGGCAAAATTCCTGCTCTCATAGTAGATTATAACAGCCCAAAGCCAAAAGAGATCCAACCAGGAAAGCAGTCAAAAGGAAGCTGGAGTCATCACTAGAGAGAAACACCATGGTGGAGGACCAGCAGGCCTGAGCAGCTTTTGCATAACACCAGCAGAATCAGGTAGCACCAGAGATCAGAAAGCTTTCCAGGATGCCCCTCCTGACACCCTGGCAGCTCCTGCTGTAACCTGCGGGTGGGCTCCAGCGTGCCGACCCGCTGTGGTGCAACGCCTGGGGACACCAGCACATCCACTGCGATGCTCGTGTCCGGAGAGTAACAGCTCCAGTCGCCCAGCCCGAACACCACCAGCTGCTTTGGCAATGGCAGGGGCAGCCAAGCCTGGAAACCCATCTGGCTGGACTGGCTGTAACGGGAGGGAAGAAGAACGAGAGATAGTAATCAAGGAGTAAAATAAAAGGTGAGAAAATATATGAAAACACCTAAAAATACGTTTATGCCTGGGAAGGGTGAGAGGAGAGGGGTTGTGCCGTTTAAAGATGAAACCATGCAAGGCAGTGGGAAGGGAGAGGCGCCAAGGGCTGGGGCAGCGCAGCCAGGTGGGCAGCGGCATTTCCAGAAACGAGGGCCAGGGCACAGCGTGCAGGTGCCCGGCCCGCGGGGGAGCCCAACCCTGACAGGGACCGGCCGCGCCCGCGCAGC
>NW_008239553.1:24523537-24535968 GCF_000691975.1 Corvus brachyrhynchos
TGGTTGTGCCTCCATCACCTTCCCGGGCAGTCCATTCCAGTATCTAATCACCCTTTCTGTGAAGAAATTCCTTCTAATGCCCAACCTCAACCTGCCCTGGCACAGCTTGAGATTATGTCCTCTTACCCTATCACTGGCTGCCTGGGAGAAGAGGCCTCTTCCCACCTGGCTCCAACCTCCTTTCAGGTAGTTGTAGGGGGCAATGAAGTCTCCCCTGAGCCTCCTTTTCTCCAGCCTAAACAACCCCAGCTCCCTCAGCCACTTCTCAAAGAACTTGTGCTCCAGACATTCACCATTTCTAGAGCCCAAGACACATGTCCCTTTCCCGAGAGGGATAATTTGCTTGCCAATTCCTAAATGATTGTAGCTGTACACATTTCTTGTAGCCTTCATGAAAAAGAGAAGGTGTGAACCTTGCTTCTCTTACTCTGCAGTCGGGGCTTGTATCAAAGAAAGGCAGGATGGTGGCAGATACTCCTTAATAATTGCATGTGTGTATGTGTGTGTTACTACAGAGGTTCCACTGGGTAACTGATACCACCTGTATAACAATGGGTAGCTCTGCTAAGCTTAAAGGCTATTCACCTGAAACAGGGAAGAGCCACTTTCCTGGCAGAGGCAACAAAGGCTGCTGCAAGGCCTTTGCAGAGCACCTCATGATCAGTGTTTCTGCTGCAGCCCATCCACAACAGTTACAGCAGGGAGAAGGGGAGTGGCAGAGTGGGGGTGGATGGGAAGAACTAATGTGAAATGTTGCATCACTTCCCTACATCCCCGCTGTTTTCCTTAGTTTTCCTCTTGGCCATGGGCCTGAGCCAAGCACAAGGATACATAGTGAGTGCATGGTAATTAAGTAGCTGTAGCACTGTTTCTCTTTGGTGTTCTTAAAATGCAATGAAACATCTTTAACTTGGCAGAATCTTCTGTCCTTTGGATCAACTTGGTTTATGATTGCTCCTGCCCATCAATTAGTTTATAAAAGTGCTCTAAGGGAACATTGGACTAGAACAGAGAATTGAACCTCTGCAGCACTTGTCCTACCAAACTTAAAATGAAATAGGTGAGAAAAGATGACTCCAGCTGCAGGCATCATTCCTCATTTTGACCAGCAGGTGCTTCTTTCAGAACATGTAAATAGAGCCTTTGTAGTATGATAAAGCTGATGGGCAAAGCAGCTGTGAGGAGCTGTGAAGGGCAAACACTTTTCTCTAGACAATTTAATGAGTATCTGGTAACTGAAGAGATGTTTTTTGATCCTCCAGATTGAAAGCTGAAGTAATAAAGGAGCTAGGGGATCTCTGCAAATGGAGGTGACAAGTACCAGTATGAAGAACTGGAGGGTAAAGTATTCAAACTCTACCTATGTTCATTATATGGGCTTAGCTACTTGCTTCTTCCTCTCCAATTCCTCAAGCATTCAGTACAATCTCAAGAAAAACATTCCAGCAAGTCATTTTAACAGACAAAAAATTTCCTGGCTGGAACCCTCATCACAAGCTGACAACAGAGCATTTTCCTATCCATTTGTAATCAGAATCTGCTGTACACTGCAAAGTACATTTTGAGTATTTGCCTCTGCTTTGCTCCTAAAACTAACTACATTCTTTTGCTGGAAGGTCTGTAGTTGAATTTTTCATATCAAGATACTCACTTGTTTTAAACAGAAGACAAAGTTCTTGGTTGCATAGTGAAAAGTTTATTTAAAGGGAATAAGTTCCAATATATTATTACAAATCAACCACAACACATCAAATATAAACAATACAAACCAGTTGTAGAAGGAATGCAAGCACACTATAAATATAGCCTTCATAAGTGCCCTTCAGAAAGAGCCCAGTGCCACATTTTGTTAAAATATCCTCTTCTCTATTTAAAACTCACCTCTTGGTGAGCACATGAAAAGCAAATAGTTGGTGCTGAGAACTCAATTTTGAAATCACAAGACATCAAAAATATTCACATCACATAGATAAGGACTGACAAACAACCATCACAGTTCACAAGAACATAGGTCTGAAAAAGGTATGACCAGCTACAAGGTGCTCCCCATCGAAAGCCTGTGCTAATGGCTTGGAGCTGTGAGTGGAAAGGAGCCTGATTCCCTCTGAGGAGAGCAGTTCCCAGGGCATCCTGGAGGTTGCAGGGAGACCATCTCCATCTATTTATCATTTCCAAACACAGCTCCTAAACATCAAGGTCATTACTTGGCAAGGTCTCCTTAGCTCTGAGCTTTGTGGCTGGCATCCTGCTTCTTGCCCAAGGGACTTGACTCACCAGTCCAGACAGATTTAAAACAGATAACCCTCACTGATGGATCAGAAAATTCTTCCTCTCTCCCTTCCCAATAAAGGCTACATTTAATGTATGATAATTCTGAGAAAGCAACATGCCAAATCCAGAATGGAACCTAGAAAAGCCAAGGGGACTCAGATCCACCATCCACCTGGCCTGATGCACCTTCAGCTGCAACAGCACCACAGTTTCAGAATAAGTAGCCAGAGACTCTCTCCAGACAAATGTGAAATATCCCCACAGAAAACTCTCCTCATTGCAATACACATTTGAACTCTGCTGTTTATGTACCTTCTAAAACTTTATTTAATTGGTATTTACTGCAAATCAACTTCTTTAGATAAATGCCTTAGCACGTTGACTCCTGGCTTCTTTGACAGTCTAATTAGCAATGTATTTAACACAATCAGTTCCCAGCTTTTCATTCTGCCAGTTGTGAAGTTCCCATTCATCTACATGACACTGTCACATCCAATATTTTTCCCAGATATGAGAAAAGGAGAAATAGTTTTCTCTTTTACACTTGTAGAAATAAAAAAAATGCAAACAAAAAACTTTGTTGCTTTGGTCTCTCATCCAGCCTCAATATGCATAAGCACACACCACTCACAACTCTGGATTTCGACCCTCTTTTTAGAGAAAATTACGAATGCCCATAAGAAACACTCCTCTATCTAGTGTTCCTCTGGTCCTTGGGTTTAGTGTCAGCATATCAAAAGGAGTACTCCTCTGGTGTTCCTAGACATCTGACAGCAGCATATGAAGGCAAAGAACGTATGGCACCAGGAAACTCAAACACCATTGTATAACTCATCTTACAGTAACAAGGCAGTCTATGAACAGATTAGATCTCCAGGAACAGCCTAGAGGGGCTCTCCATGCCGGACCTTAGCAAGTACCACCCCCTACCCAAATGGGCAGAGAAATAAGAAGAAATCTCTTGTATTAATGACACCTATGGTTCTTATTTCAGACATGTTCTTTGTTCCTAAGGCACCTTGTGATAAATCCTCTGTAGAGTGGCTTTAATAGGGGTAGTGAGACAAGAAGGAAGAATATAAGCAGTGGGGATGAAAGTGAACTCATTTAGGGGTTCATTCTCTACCCTAATTCCCCACAAGAACGACAAAATCTTTCAGCAACTAGACCTGTAATAAGGTTTATCTCAAACCCACCTCACCAGGTCTAGCACCACAATAACTGACCCACTGTAGGCCATAGATGGAGGTTACATGCACACACAGGTACAAAGAGACAAGCTGACAGCGTAGAGCCACAAAGAAAGGCACGTGGCTGCCTTCTAGACTCAGTGCATAGTAACTCGACTTTCTTAGCACCTGAAGTCAGGCAACTAAGCTCTTCTTCTTAACACATTCTCATCTTACCTGTTCATGCATATTAACTGGGTCTCAAGCATTAATTTGCTACAAGCCTGTGTCTGACCCCAGTAACCTTTCCTGAGAACATGTATTACAGGCCTCCAAAGAGTCTGAGCAAATGTAATCAGTACCAGTAGTGGTCCTTGATTTAAGCAATTTTAACTCTCTCTTCTCAGTAAACCACATACATTTTAAACTCCTGCTGCTACGTTACACCTAAAGCAAAAAAGAGAAAACAATTGAGACTTTATTACCTTCTCTGACATAAAAAATGTCCAACAAATTAGTACCATTATTATAGCTAAACACTTATACAAGTCCTTTGCTACAGGATATATCTCTGTCTGAACATATAAACTTTATTTAGATCTAAATTATATTCAAAACAAAATGTAAAACAATTTTGTGCTTTCACAAAAGCAAACCAAAAATGCAAAAGAAGCTTCTTCTGTGATTTAGCTTTCTGAATTTCTGGACACAATTTAGAGGGAAAAGAAGCACATATTAAAAACCTATTTGAAATCTTCCTTCCACAGAAACCAAGAAGAAATTTTTGTTTCCCAAGGATTAATTTCCCTCTCTGAAGTGCAACTGCATTTTAAATTTATTTTTCTTTCTTGACTCAAGGTCTAATTCCAAAGATCTCTATTTAAATAAGAAGGGTTTCCGTACCAGCTAGCAAATCCAGGAAATACACCAAACTGAAAAAATTACGCATGCAAAATAAGATTATTTCATTGAAACAACTGTGGGTTTGATATTGAATGGGAACGGCTGCTGTTAATCACTAGCCACACAGCCAAGCTATTTGACTTATCAGAAAATTAATAAAAACTGTGTATCCTTCCAAAAAGGAGTTGTCATTTGGATAATGAATGCTATTTAAATAGCTGAGAAACAACATACTTGTATAATGTGGAAATATAAGAAAATAAACAAAAATAGGAATTATCCTGTGCAACTATGAAGCTTTCCTGCAGATTAAATATTCCTAAAACTATCTTGTGTTCATAACAGATATCAGATATTTCTGGGAAACTTAAGCAGTGGAACAATACACACCAAATGCTTTCAGTTCCACTGCAGCAGGCCTGTCTGTGGGCAGGCTGCATTTGCAGACCGGGCACATACTCATTCAGATGAGATTCCACATTCAGTGCTGCTTTTGGGTTTAAGTCAATGAGACCAGGTAGACAGGCACAGTTCCAAAAGACTGACCTGAGCCTTACTAAAGATTGGTCCACACTTCAGAAAGCAGGAACTGAACAATAGGTTTGCCATCTACAGTGCAATTTATCTTAACAAAAACCATTAACTAATGGCTTGAAAACTGGCACATACTATTTATGTGTCAGCAAGTGATCAAAACTGGTTGTAAGGCAGGCCTTATTAATTTTTTAAAACATGACAAAATGTATTTCAAACCTTATTATGAGACAGAAGGGGGAAGTAGCTGCAAGCTAGCAACAGGGAGGCCACAGTATAGAGTTTTAAATAGAGATAACCCACTAGCCTGCAACAAGCTGTACAGCTGAGGATCAGTAATTCTGCAATATCTCATGTACATACAAGTCAGAGGTCACTTCAACATAAATAAAAACTAATTAGAAAATGGACTAGGTGCCAAATAGTGCATCATATGTTAACCAGCACATACACACAGGGTTCTGCAGATCTCACAGCCAAAGACCAACAGCAACCATTGAGTGGGGCAATGCTGACATTGTGGTCAGACCAAAGGGTCTATTCCATCTTCTTCTGTTTTGTGCCTAGAGTGACAGTGTGCTCTCCCCTCTCTCTTCTGCTTGAGCAATAGCCAGCCACCAGTGGTGGTCAGGAGGACTGTATCTGGCTTAAGTTGGACTCTGAGAAGGCAGGTAAGAACACAATAGTTAAGGGCCATAAGTCTTGCTCAACAGTAAAGGGCCAGTTGGGCACAAGGAAACCCAAAATACAGCCAGTAAGGAAATATGACTGTAAGTCAACGATCTTACTCTAAATAGTGGACAGCCTAGGGACTGTTACCCTCTCCTGCAGGGCAGCAGGCTGTGCACCAGCATCTCCACTTGACTAGGGATGCCTCTTAGGGTTAACTTCATGAGGCTGAAAGATTCCTTGCTAAGGAATTCTCACTAAGTGCTTAATATCATGCAAAAATTTGAAATCTTAGCTAAGTGAGATACACAATTGACTGTACACAATATCCTTTAGACGTAAACTGCTGACCAAGTCTAGGACCAAGTCTGGATCCAGCCACACATAAATTCCCCTCCAGAAAGGAGATTAAAAAGTAAAAGGGTCCTTTCTGAACCTCATGACTCAGTAGAGGGTCTCCCTAACAGTTTTTGTCTAACCCTGTTCTCTATGCAGTAAACAATTAGTATACCTTGCCATCAAATCTTGTTAAACTATTGTCACATTTACTCATAGAATGGTTTGGATTGAAAGAGGACCTTGAATATCATTTAGTTCCAACTGCTCTCCCATGGGCAGGGACACCTTCAACTAGACCAGGCTGCTGTACCTGCAGGGCTGTGTGGGAGACAGGTTACATGTGCTGGGGTGCTGTACCTGTGGGGCTGAGTGTGCAGGAGATGGGTTACATCTGGTTCACAGCACTGACCTGAGTGCAGGATACCTGGTGAGGAGGGAGAGAGGATGGGTCTGGAAGCCATGAGAACAGCCTCTAGAACATCTGGGGAGAACTGGGCATGTTCCAGTTACTGCTGCATGTAGTGCTTCATGAGGCATGTATGTACTGTAGTCCGTAAGCAGCGGAGGAGCTGCACGTTGCAGCCATGTCAGTCAGTTCTGATGTTCCTGGCACAGCCCTACCTTACAGACCTTGTCTGTCCAAGTATTTTGTACTGTAAGTGTGTGAGCTGACTGACATGACTGATGCCTGCTGTCTGAATGATGCTTCATGAATCTCTTTGTCCCATTTTTAATCAGTAACTTTCATTATTCACAAACCAATACTTTAGAAAGGGTGGGGGAGTAAAATCCCCAAACATACTTGCTTGTGATTTGCTTTTCTAACTCAACTCTCCTTTAAACCAGAAGCTGTTATGAAAGGATACTGTCAATTGCAGAATGTGATGCGTAACTCAGGTGGCCTGAGCTGTAAATTGCCCTCATAACACTCAACTTCTACTGCTGGGTTTGGCTATCAGCTTGTTAAGGAATTATTTTACTATATTGGTATGAATAGCAAAAAAATTATTTTACTATATTGGTATGAATAGCAAAATATAATGAACCTGTTACTGTCCTTCTTGAGTGTTTCAGATTTTATTAGCAATGACAGTTTCAATGAACTTTTAATGAAATGTTTACTTCTTTTATAAAACCGCCCATAAAAAAAATCTCATTTCTTAAAATCAGTTACTTAAACACTTTTCTCAGTCTAAAGACCTAAAGAGCCTGGGTTTTTTTGAGAATTTTTGAAATTTCTGTCTGGATGGGAATTATTGCACTTCCTTAGATTTTCCTGCTTCACATCAGCTGTTACAGTGTGCATCTGATGGATAGAGACCATAATTTTTAAGAATGCAGACCTTTTTCCCTCTTTCTCCTAAGACCCTCTGAAGCTGAAAAAGAAGTATAGTCCCAGCTCCTGACAATTTGGGACAGTTAATTCCAGCACTGACCTTATTTTCAGAGGCTGGCTTGTGTTACTAAAGCATTTACTAAATAAACTTGCCATTTTCCTGTCGTTGGTATCTTTTACTTCCTACATCATCTGTTTGAAGAAAATTATTAGTCTGATCCTCTACTGTACGATTCTACCTGATGCAGTCTTTTAGGTAATGGAACTAAGTGAAATTCCATAAACTTGTGACAGTTGGGAGTTCACAGATTGACTTAAGCTTGTACCCACTTGACAAAAGCACTTCCATGACAAGCATTGAGTGATGAACAAAGGTATTTTTTCCAAATTAACAACATAAAAAATAATATAAGGAACAACCTAGTGAAACCTCTAAGAAGAATGTAATTGCTCTTTTTTATTTCCTCTAACAGTCCTGCAGAGCTTCACCACTGAGTTTCAACACCACCAAGTTTTCCCAGAGCCTGCAGAACAGATTGAGGAACCCTGGCAGTATTGACCACACATGTATGTGGCTGATCCTATTGCTCTGGGACATGACCAACTGTTGTATTTTATGTGCAGCCTCTCTTCTGGCATTGGTCCATAGTGTTTTCTGTGTGATCATAAATAGTTTTAAGGTGTTTTCCAGTGACTCGGTACAAAAGGTTCATAGAATCATAGAGTATGTTGAGTTGGAAGGGACCCATCATGATCACCAAGTCCAACTCCTGTCTCAGGACACCCCAACAATCAGAACATGTGCCTGAGAGTGTTGTCTAAACACTCCTTGAACTCTGGCTTGGTGCTGTGACCACTTCCCTGGGGAGCCTGTTCCAGTGCTCAACCACCCTCTGGGTGAAGAACCTTTTCCTAATATCCAACCTAAACCTCCCCTGACTCAGCTTCATGCCATTTCCTCAAGTCCTGTCACTGGTCACCAAGACTGAAGAGATCAGTGCCTGCCCCTCACAAGGAAGTTGTAACTGCAATGAGGTTTCCCCTCAGTCTCCTCCAGGCTGAACAGACCACGTGACCCCAGCCACTCCTCACATGGCTTCACCTCCAGAACCCACACTCTCACTATCCTTGTGGTCCTCTTTTGGATGGTCTTTAATGGCTTCATATCTTTTTTATATTGTGGTGCCCAAAACTGCACACAGAACCTGAGGCGAGGCCGCCCCAGTGCAGAGCAGAGCAGGACAATCCCCTCCCTTGCCCAGCTGGCAATGATGCCCCCCAGGACATGGTTGGCCCTCCTGGCTGCCAGGGTACTGCTGGCTCCTGTTCAACTTGCCATCAACCAGGACCTCCAGATCCCTTTCTGCAGTGCTGCTCTCCAGCCTCTCATTCCCTAGTCTATACACAACACACCAACTATGAAATGTTGTTAAATTGATGTTTTGTGTCAGCAAACATACTACTACCCCTTTGTTAGGAGTGAAGTGTGTCACTCCATCAGCAATATCTAGGAACTTGATAGACAAAGGATGAAAAAAAAAAACCAAACACCTTACCTAAATTGCTCGGGCCTGATTCAAATGCTGTAGAAAGGCCGCAGGATGGTTCTTCATTTCATCCAAGAGAGGTTAAAGGAAGGAACAGCCTTCTCCAAGCTGCTAAATGAAAGAGCATCTTGCTCTGACAGATACCAAGCCCCTGTCTCCCTGTGCTTGACCTGCTTGAATAAGGCAGCTGTGCAGTTCCCCCCACCCCTGGTGAACACACTCTCTCTTTTGAGGAAGGTGGTTGTTTTCTCCCCATCTCAGGGTCCAAAGCAGCAACAACACTGCTCCTTGCCCACTCCCCCAGAAAGCCACTGTGCTCCAAGCAGCGCTCTTGCAATTTTCACTCCTCCTGCTCCCAGCTTGGGCTGCTCTACTGTACTGACTGCTCCCTCTCTTACCATTTTGACCTACTAAGTGCTCTGGCGCAGTGAATCAGTAAGCAGAGATAGTTAAAAGTAAGAGCTTGAATATGGAGCAAATTGCACAGCATCACAACATATCCTTAATAGGAAATACGCAGCCCTCCGACGAGAGCAAAATCTTTGGCTTTAACAACCCCAAATAATTTTGTCCATCATGTCCTCTCAACAGAAGGAATGGACCAAGTAGAGGTGCTTTACCTGGATGATTTAAAAATAAAACTCAGAACTTTTCTAGTATTACCATGGAAAGTCATTTTGTGTCTCTGCAAAGAGGTATCAAAATGTAAATACAGCAGTATTCTTAGAAAAGAGAACAATTTCAAGTTAAAAGTATTAAAATAAACAACAGTTACAAATAAACATGTTTTAAAATTCATCTCTGATGGATTAACTTCTCCTTGTTCAACTCAGTCACTACTTAAGCAGAAGGTGATAACTAATACCATCACTAGTCACCAAAACATGCCAGGGAACTTCCTAACAATACCTTTGCAACAGCAATAGCAGCTGACAAACTGCATTTCTCTGGGAGCCTTTTCCTTGCTAAATATGTTTGCAATACCAGTGAACGAACATGCTGCTACTAAGAAACATTTCCTGTATATTTATTGGTTGTATTCCAACTGTTTTGTATTCATTCAGCATGGCAGTAAGTAATGTTTTCTGCTTCGCATCTGGATTACAGGAAAAACTTTTGGTAATCACTGAGGTTTTAATCATCTACATACGCCTACAATCAACAGATATAACATCCAATTCTTAATCTGTAGGAAAGCCTTCTTATGGACTATGAGGTGTGCACCCTGCTCCCACCCCGTTCAAACATGAGCTGTGACTGCTATTTGGGGCCCACCTGTTGTAGCACTGCCAAGCCACTGCAGCACGGGCTGCTGCTGGCCAGCTACACTACCACCCATTTGCGTGAGTGAAGGAAGCACAGACTGCTGGTGCCTGTAGTGATGGTAGGTGATGGGGTTGCCCTGGCTAAGTGACAAGCCAGCTGTGCTTCTGGCTCACTGAAGCTAACAACTGCCCTCTAGTGACGCAGATGCAGCAGGAGAGTTGGAAAAGTTATTCACAAAATAGTAACAGATTATTTTCACTTCATTTTGTACCAGCACAACAGATCAGAACCACAACCACCTGAACCTGGCTTCTGGGCAATTGCCAGCTGTGATGTGAAGGTCCAGCCCACTGCCTGCACGGAGCAGACCTCCCAAAGTTTTAGAGAAAGAGCAGCTGCCTGGGAACAACCAGGCAGTCACAACTACCTTTCTCCCTGGGACAGTGGAGAAGGAAGGCGTGGGAAGAAACCAGTTCGTGTTCGAAGAAGAGCTGGCAGAATTGCACCTTCGTTCTGTCACACAGCAGTACCCATCAGGTGGTACCAGGGCTGGGTGGCAGCCTGCTACACTCACCATCACCTGCCTGCCATCCTTGCCCTTTCCCTCTTCTTCAGCTGGTGTAGTAGACGTGAAAAAACAGAGTCTTATTGCGGAGCAGAGAGTACGAGTTATCAAATTTCAGCAGGTAGATGCCCTCGCCCGGGTACTCGTGCCTGCCTGCCTGTACCTCCCGATGGCTGTTCCTGCGGTACACAGGCATGATCTCTCCGTAGCGGCTCCGCAGATAGGTTTTGGAACCCCGCTCTACATCACCTACAGGGGACAGTCCTGAATGGGAGAGAGGAGACAAGTAAGTAGGCCAGAACCAGTTAAGCCAGAAAAAGACTAAAACCAGAATGCAACACAGACGTGAAGCTATACAGAAGGCTAACTGTGACAGCATTACCCAGAGCATCTCCTCTGACCTTTCTGCAAGTAGTTCCCACAAAGTCCAGTCTTCCTTATCATAACAAAGGTCATACCAAGAACCTGTTCCTTTGGGAATACTGATGGGACAGTATTTACTAGACTGCCAGTATTTACTAGACTCCTCTCTTACCTTTTAGACACCTCACTGCTTTTATACACACAACAGCAGTCCCGTGATACAGACTTGAAGCAAAGAGAGGCAGGAAAGCTCTTAGCTGTTACCTCATAGTGTCTACATCCTCAATTCCCTTCTCCAAGAGGATTCCTCATATAGGAACCTACCCCTGTTTACAGGGCCTGCAAAATTCAGATGCCAGCCTCCCAGCTACACTGGTTACACATACACTGAAGCCACAGAACACGCAACATTGCTGTGTATTTCCCAAGTACAGTGACACGGGTAGAGGACATTTCAAATACAGTCAGAAGGAGCTACTGATGTACTGGGGAAAAAAAGAAAACAAGAAAAAAACCAAAAAACAAGCAAAAAACCCCCAAAACAAACGACAACCAAAAAAACCCACCAACCCCCCAAAAAAACAACAACAAAACCCAAAAACAAACAAAAAACCAACCAAACAGAAAACAAAATAAGAACCAACCAACAAACTAAAAAAACAAACACCCCAAAACAAAATCTTTTTGCCTCCACTCACCACCAAAAATTTCTCAGTCTGAGAGTCTAAGAAAATCAGTCAGGTTAAAATTTCAGACTTTAATCTTTTTATCAGGTAGAAGTTGACTGAGCAAATTCTGATTTTATTTTTCAACATGTTCAATTTTAAGAATGCTCTTGGAGAGGACACCCACTGAGATATGCTGAAGCAGGAAGGGCCAAATGCTTTTTTATCACTCTAACCAAGAACCCAAAAGGCTGCAGAGATAGCAAATGGGCTGACTAAACAAAGTAGATGGAAATTATAGCATTTGACAGATATTCTCAGCAGCATGGCAACAAGCACCACAAATTAACCTTTATAAGACCTGCACTAACCTTCAATTTCCTCGTCTTCTTCTTCATCCTCTTCATCACTGGATTCACTGACCTGAACAGTAATGGCAGTGCTAGTAACTGTGGTCCAGTCAAAATAGACTCCAAACCCAATGTCGTAGTCATCCGTAGCAAACTCCCAGCAAATGCATTTCCCATCAGGATGGGTTGGCACACGGACTGTCACCACCTCGCCTCGCTTCACCACCATCCGGCCATTCTTCTCCTTTCCCATCTTGGCTTTGAATTCCTTCATCTTCTCGGTGGTCCACATGGTAGGTGCAGCCAGAGGGGGAGGCTGAGCTGAGACAAGGGAAATGATCACAGGCTTACATGACTTTTCACTACTGAAAAACGGTTACCTGAAAACAGTGACGCTATTTCTGAAAAGGGGCCTGCTCCCAGAAGCTCCAGATGTGAAGTTTTTCCACTAGCC
>NW_008239553.1:24536001-24540724 GCF_000691975.1 Corvus brachyrhynchos
TGCCTTCAGGACTCACCTTTCCTCTGCTCCCCAAGGAGGTCTGCAGTCTCCAGCTCAGCTGAAAGGATATCCACAGCACCAGTGTGATCGGACTGAATCATGACTATATCCCCCACTCCCTGAGGTACATGGTAGTTGGTTACCCGAACAGCAGCTTCCTGCACAAAGCACAAAAGGAACATTGTCACAAAGACCATCCTGGTTAAAAAGTCTCTGCCTGGATTTGAAACAACCCATTAGTAATTCAGGCATCTTTATGAAACCAAGTCAGACCTGCAGAA
The DNA here is from genome assembly GCF_000691975.1 of Corvus brachyrhynchos. Taxonomy (NCBI): domain Eukaryota; kingdom Metazoa; phylum Chordata; class Aves; order Passeriformes; family Corvidae; genus Corvus; species Corvus brachyrhynchos. The sequence goes on from NW_008239553.1 coordinate 24,536,283, forward strand.
GCTTCTATTATTAGTGTTGGCCAGCTCTGAGACACCTCTCAGCTTTGTTTCCCCCACTGCACCAAAGTAATGAACTTTGAAGTAAAACACTGCATTAGTGTCACAAATTACACCCTCCTTGGCTGCCCCAGGAGTCCCTGAGCAGGTGCATTTATGCACTTGCATCAGAGTTAATTGTCACCCCTCAACAAAGCAACAGCCTCATAGATTTAGCTGACTATTCTTGGAAAGAATTCCCAACACACAATCTCTCTAGGGAGAGCCTTTCAGCTCTGTGTGCATCCAGACTACAGCCACAATCAAACTGTCATTGCTGCATCCTAGTTAGAAGTTCATCTGGTTCACTGGGGCCTCTCTCCTCATATATGCAAACTCACAGGTCCTGAACTGGGTGTCACTTGCACAGGTTTTCCTGGCTATCTGTAAGGCAAACAAATTGGCTGCTCACAAGAAGAAACAAGGGACTTTCAGCTCCCTCTTCCATTAATCTGCAAGAATGGAATTTCCAGAAGCACCAGGTAAGAGCAGAAGGTGAGAATTACCTTGAAGCCTCAGTCAGCTAGGAAGCAAGGACTAACTGAAGACACAAGAGGGATTTTGCAAATTAGACTGATACCATTTATCTCCCACGGATGTATAGGACAAAATGTAACTGAATCTATGTTAATACTACTTTTTTCTTAACACAAGCCTTAGAGCCTCAGTCCCATTGTGGTAAGCACATAAGTAGGGTGGGAGAACTGTTGCTGCACTTCTTGGTTCTCAGACATAAGAAACATACATCTACCTTTTTGAGGGACTGGATTTGGTCAGGCAGCTTCTCTTCTAGTTCAGCCACTTTCTGATCTTCCAGAATGCCAACTTCTTCCTTTGAGTGCTCTGTTGTGCCTGTACTCAGGTGCGCCCCAATCTGTGACCTTTTGGAGGAAGACAGTGTACAATTCAGCACTTGCACCCAGGGCACAGCCAGCACAGGAGTCACTGCTCTGGAATTCAAATGAACTGAAGGAACAAGATTCTGTGGTCAGCACCTGCCAACTGGACAAAGAACCCCTCCCCACCCCAGTCCTGCCATCTCTGCATGACTACCTTCCATGTGAGCCAGGGGGAGCAACTTCAGTGGGATTTACCATCCTTTAGATGGCAGAAATTCACTGCACTCACCCCACAGCATGCTGGCTAACCAACACTATACTAAGGAGAGACAGCAGCAGCAACTTTTCTGCCCAAGAAAGGACAACTACTTTTATGCCAGCTACTGCATGGCATATGCATACTCCATCAGAGGTCAACTGGATCAGTGAAAGAATTCAGAACAATTTTGACAGCCATCCTGAGAATGCCCTCTATTTAAGTCACCCATTATGCCATTCCTACTAGCAACGCCAACAGAGACAGAGAGCACCCAGGTGTCTCTTTGCCATATTCAAATACAATCCACAGATAAGCAGTAAGAAATACAAAGGGCAGCACAATAACTTAAGCAAAGAGGTCCAAGTACAGGACTGTAACAAAAGAAAATGGACATGCTAAAACAATAAGAATGGCACATAGCAGGAAAAGAATGGGCAATAAAGGAAACATCTTTGGCATTTATTCTCTGTTGAGGATTTTCTTCTAAATTATATTGAAAAAAAAATTGCTGCATGTTGTCTATAGCTGGACTTATCATCCCAAATGAACTCAGATGCCAGAAGAGTGTCCTCTGTAATGATCTCATTACGTATGTGAAAATTCTATGAGAAGCAAGCTAGTATTAAGTAAGAATAGAAACATTTCCGCTTTTGAAAATCAAAACCTTCTCACAGCACTATAAAACCAACGTCAACTACCTTGCTCTAAAGGATCAGAAACATGAGAACACAGCATGAATGGAAAAAACATGCATTTCTTCAAATGTCTCCTTTCAGAAATGAGAAATACTCTCATTAGCAAGGAAGCAGACCATAAGTATCGTTTGGAATAATTAAAATAAAATATACACAGCTCAATTAAGACAAATTCTGCATCCACAGAGAAGACTTGAACAGGGCAAATGTGGCTTTTGTTTTCAAATTGTTACTCCTATGGCACTACAGAATCTATCCAGAAACAAAGCCATTTTTTACTTACATTCTCTCAACAGTGATTTCCTTTCCTAGAATTGGCACAATAGACCAGAACGTCTGTAAGAACAACTAAAATGAGATGAATAACAGGTTGACAAAATGGCAGCAGATGGACAAGATAAGAAGGGACACTTGGTGGGAACAATTTTTTAAAGGAAGAATTCTTGGACTTCCATGCTGTTGTTTTCCAGCCCATTTGCATTTTAGTTTAGCAGTTGCATGAACACACCTAGATGGGCTATTTGGTCAGTTGCTACCATAGGTGCACACATCTGCTCAAAAAGCTCTCCATCAACACAGGAGCTTACAGCTTGGGAATTTTTTCCTCTAGATACCACTGATACCCAAGAGTCTCACTGAAAGATTAGGAAGAGTTACACAAGCTTTACAAGCAGACTTACAAAGACAGATTCAGCTGATTCCTCCTCACACAAACCTTTTGGACCATCTCCACCCCTTTCAAAGAAGATCTAAATTAAGACAAATTTAATCGGTAATGTCCACAAGTATCCATTATCTACATTGGCCATTTTGCTCACAGTCTGTATTAATCTCTTCAAAGAAAATTAGAGAATATAATAAAAAGATGGAAGAACTCATTTACAGACAGGAAGGCTGATAGAGATGTCAGCAGCATCAAACCAAGATGGCATCAAACTGCTGTTTTAGTAAGAAGGGTAGTTTGATGTGGGGGTTTTTTTTCCTGGTTTTTTTTTGCATCTTTTTGATGAAGTTGTGGTTTACCTACTGTAACTAACTTACACATTTCTGAAATTGTATCCTGTGCAAAAAATGTGTAACGCCAAATGAAGCTTCACTGCACAGTATTACTGCTCCTAACCAATAAAATTACTTAGCTACAAACACCACACGCCCAGCAGATATCAACAAATCAAACATCTGATAACAGGGTTGATCAGCAGCATTAATGGAGAGACACAGAAAACAAATGATGAAAAAAAAAGCCAAAATTTTGTCAAGGAAACAGCTTCCCCCAGATTTATAGACAGTGGGCATGCTCAATTACTGAAGTATCCCTCAGACAGGACACAGGAAATTTTCCCCTGAAAATGTACTAGCTCTTATAATGGGTTATAAAACCTTGCAGGGTTCCTTTCAAGCTGTATGACTCTGTGATTTGAATAGCTGAGCCATGAAGTATGCTTCACAAGCTTTAAAACAACCTTAAAACCTGTAAGAACAGGCCCTCCCATACTGATTCCGGTATATACTGTCCCAAAGCAGGCAATCCAGTCTCCAGCCCCTTCTTTTTACCTGCACAGAACAAACTGCCACACAGGAAAGGTCATGGGGAGTGAAACAGACTGTCATGCATGTGGGGCACAACACACAATAAGGTTTTCCTACCCGCTCTGCGAAGTACTGGACTCCAAAGAATCAACTAGCTGATCTGCAGGCTCTGTCTTTTGGGCTGAGTCTTCATTTTCTAACAACAAACAGAATATATGAAGAGAAGGTGAAATAAATGTTGTTGTTTGTAATACACTGACAGGAAGAAAAAACTGCAGCCAGCACTCAAACGTTGACAAGGTCACACAGCTGTGAAACAAAGAGCTGTGCCAACCAGTTTTTCATGTTATGAGCTGTATCTAGAACCTTGCAGAACAAAGACTTTTAAGGGACTCAACCCTAGGAAAGGGAGAACAAAAATCTATGCATGTTTTTGGTGTAAAGCCATTCTCAGAAGCAGGGTTCATTCAGGAACTACTAATCCTAGCTTTAGGAGGCCAGAACAAGGCCAAATTTCATCACGTAAAGCTGAGCTGACAAAGCCCTGGAAAAAGCAATCATGCAGCAGTTCACAAAGGGCACTGACGAGATGGAAATTGCTAGGTCCGTGCTAAAAGGACTGTCTATAAAGATGGCTCCTGGTCTTCCCCGAGTCTGCTGAACTCAGAGAAAGCTCTGTCCCCATACGACTGCGGGGCGCGCTCCACAGCGCTGCTCTCCGATCGCATGAAGGCAGGGAACAGGGCACGGACAAGTTCCAGCTTTTGCAGGTCGCTGATGCCCCTTGGAGCCGCTGGCCATTCTCAAGAGTCGGTGCGAGAAGGAGGCAGCTCCAGCCCAGGGGCACGCAGCCCACGGCGCAGTCGAGCTCCCGGCTAGACGGGGCCTCTCTCACCGGGGAAAGCACAAACCTCCATCAATCCTCGCTCTTCCCACCGCACCGGGAGGAACTCTTGCTGCAGTTCCAGGCGCCCGAGCTGCCGAGTCGCGCAGAGACCACAGCCCGGCCCTCTCCGCAAAGCCGGCACCGCGAGCGGCACCCGCGGCGCTGGTGTCCCCCGCGGGCGCCCCACACCCCCCCAA
>NW_008239553.1:24541041-24550208 GCF_000691975.1 Corvus brachyrhynchos
GAGCGAGTGCGTGTCAGCCGAGCCGCAGGGAGATGGTGGCGCCTCAGTGCTCATCCCTCAGCCTCCCCCCTCGACAACGCAGCCAATCAACATTTAGTTCTGCAGAGCCGCGGGGCGCGGGCGGCGTTGCAGGCTGACAGCAGGGAGGGAGTGGCGGAAGGGAGAACGGGGCGCACCTCCAGGAAGTGATGGTTGCCAAGGTAACGGGGTCCCGGAAGAACGCGTTGCCGTGGTGGCCGGGGGAGGGAGCCGATGGAACCGCGCCCGGGTCCCGCGGGGCCTGGGGTGGCTGAAGGGCCGCAGCCTGAGCCCGAGGGCGTGGGGGGACCGGGGCCCGTCTGCCCCTTCCTGTCCTGGAGCGCCGACGAGGTGGCTGAGTGGGTGGTGCAGCTCGGCTTCCCCCAGTACGAGGTGCGGGGCTGCCGGCCCGGGCGAGAAACCCCCGCCCTCGGCACCGCCTGGACCGGTGGCCCTGAACTCAGTGTGTGTATGAGCGTGTGCGTGTGTGAGCGCAGGGGGGCCGGTAGTGGCAGGGTGCGACCCGCCTTTCCCTCCGCTTCCCTGCCCAGGAATGCTTCAGGGCCAACGGCATCACCGGCCGCCGCCTCATCCTCGCCAACTGCTCCAACCTCCCCGCCATGGGCGTCACCGACTTCGGGCACATGCAGGTGCGCCCGGCTGCGGCTCCCGGAGCTCCCCCCTCAGCCCCTCGGCGCCCAGCGCTGCCCCTGCCTGCGGGCAGGCGGGCTGGGCTATGGCCTGTCTGCAGAGCGCTGATTCGGACAGCGAGCCTGAAACTGAACAACCGAATTTATACAAACCGTCACGCTTTTAGAGCATAGGTCTATTCAGGTATAGGTCTTTAGCTGGCTGCAGATCGAGGGCTGCTTCTCTGGGGTACCATAAGTGCTTAGCCTTTCTTTAAGTTATGCTTCCCCTCTGGCCCCATAAAATTGCTTAGCAAGATGCACGCACCCTCAGAATTTCTTTTAAGTCATTTTCCACTTACTGATTTGTAGAACTTCTGAAAATCTAGTTAGATATAACCTGCAGCAATTGAGCCACTGATCTCAAGCAGCAAAAGGGCCACTTGTTATTTCCTTGTTTTACGCTTTGCTGGACACAAACACGAGCTCTGTATCTTCCTCATTTTATGAACATGTAATTGGTCTTTTTCTGTTCAAACCTACATATTTTCTTTAGCAAACACTGATAGTTACGGCTGAATTTCGGGGCTACAGCCTGGCCCTCCAAAACTTCCTGAAAGTTCAGAAAATCAACAAGTTGACTTAAATTTCATTACCATCTTTCCCTTCCCTAGTGGAAACCACTGAGGGACTTGGGCTGCATTTATAGAGCCAAATCATCTGTTTTGCATCACAATTTGAAGTTGCTTTCACCAGAAAACACAGGTAGAAGTTCACTCCAGGAAGAGAGAAGAAGCTTTATGCTCCAGTGACTAGACTATTAACGCAATTTGTTTTATTCTACAGTACCAAAATGCAATTTCACCACAGTTCTGTCTGGTTGCACAATCTTAACTGTTTGTTTGAAACTAAATATGCCACCAAAAACATTAACTAGTGTCATGACTTTGCCTGTTATTTTGAGAGAAAGGCATCAATTTACACCAAGTTTTTCAGATCACAACCCTTCATTAATATTTCTGGTACAAGCAGATTGAGACTCTATAGTCATTTGTGCTTTCCAAAAGTGGCAAGAGTTTTATAGCCTTTGGAAGCCTTACCCTCATATTGGGGTATAGGGATTATGTGTGGTGTTAGTTCAACTGCTGAGTAATACTAGGCCATGGGTTAGAGATATCAACTGTAACCCATTCTTCCTCTTGTGGGAACTGAAAATCCTTTAGATAAGCAATAGACAGCCAGGACACTGCCGCAAGCTTGGCAATGAGACTGTCTTGGTAATGTTTTCCAAAGCTTGCAAGTAAACTGGGAACATCTCACAGACTTCAGTGGAACCTAGATGTTCTCAAAGGTCATGCCCTATCCTGCCAGTTATTTGTATTTTAAAGAACTTTAATCTGATAGAATCCAAGCATGCAGAGCTCTGCAGGATGTGGCCCTTTGGGTGTTTCAGGAAGTGTGTATTAGAGCAGGTGAAAAGTTAAAGCTGCAATTTCCCAACAAGAAATATAAACGAAAGGCTGTGAGCAGTCGAAACTGATACAGTTACTATAGAAATAAGAGTGATAGCATCAACTCAGTGAGACAGAAACTGTTTGCAGTTTAGGGGAAATGGCAGTTTGGTAGAGAACTATGCAGCTAATTATGTGGAAGCTATGCTATGGACAAGTGACATTACTGCTGGTTTTAATCCCACTGTACTGGTATTTTAAATATTAAAACCACTCAAGATACAAGTCTGGTGTTCTTTTGCTATAACAAAAAGTAGGGTACTACTCTTCAGAGTCAAGCTAAAGTTGAGGGAAGGTTTTGAGCAAATACTGTGAAAGATCAGTAAAATCTTGCAGATTGTATTTTGAAGCTTCAGTCAAATTAGATGCTTAAATTCTCAGAAGTTGCTTCAAAAACAATGACAAGGGACTGCTCACTCACAGTTCCAGGTCCAACTGGCTCAGACAACCATACACTCATCATTTTCTAAATGAACAATATGAGTTTTTGCTGATAATTTTTTACACCTTTGTGTAGATTGTCATTCACATTATAATTTAACAAACATCCATGATTTTGTATTAAGCAGAAGAGACTGCAGTTCATTCACCCATAACTTGTTTGTCCCTGAAGTACAAGGAGGAAAGCAGAGCTATATTTACGCCACTAAGACACCAGATGTGATGTCATCCCTGATAGTAAATCTGGAGAGAAAGTGATCTGCGCTGCTTTTACAATGTCACATGGGGCTTTTGGGTTCAGATCCCCCATGTGTTGCAACTTCAAGCATGAAACTGTACCAAAATTCAGAATATCACTTCTTTTTCCTGTTGCTATAACATGGAATGGATGGTTTTAGCTGTTGCCCTGTTGTCTTGGTTTGAGAAATGAGAATTTCTGGTGTTCTGTCTTATATTTCAGGAAATTTCACGACACGTGCGAGAGTTGCTGGGGATTGAGGAGCCTCTCTTCAGCAGATCCATCACACTCCCATACAGAGACAATATGGGTCTCTTCCTAGAGAGAAAGGCACCGACAGGAAAGAAAGCAGATGCCCTCACTTTCTCACAGTTTATCCAAAAAGCAGGACTGGAGCCCTATACTACAGTTCCTTCTTTGCAAGGATCCCAGACCATGGTGGGAGTGGATGCTCTCCCTGCATTGCAGGACATGCAGAGGCAGAATTAGAGACTCATGCTGCACTTTTGCCTTTACAAGAAGCCCAGCTGCCACAGCAGACTGTACCCTCATCACCTTGCAGATTGTTCAAGGAAGTACAGTTCCACTTTTTCACAATTCCAAAAACTGCCACTGCAGCTCTTAGACATTTGATTACACCAAACCCATTCCCACATTGTATCTTTTCTGCAATCCTTCATTTGCTTACAGGAACCAAGTGAAGTGGAGGTTGTAGAACAGACTGTAGCATTGTCTGTCTTTCACTTCTGCTTCACAGTTGATTAAAAGAGACCAAAAACCAATCATAGACATATTTTAAGCACAAGCAATTGATAAGAACTTCCCAGATGCTCAAGTGAATAAATTTCTCCCAGGCTTCAGTGTCTGCAGACCAGGCTTGCTCTGAAGCCCAGATGTAAGATAAATGGCATATACAATAACTGGTGTACAGGTGTGGCAACAGCTGCTGTCAGCAATCATAATTAAGCAAGGGGTCTAAGTGCAACATGCAAAACTAATCCTTGGCCTCACCACACAAATGATTTCCTGTGAGGCAAAACCAGGCAGGCAGTGTTTTATCATGGTAAACACTACTGAAACACATGATAGATGGCGGCAGAAAGTATAAAAGAATACTGAATTAAAGAATTTAGGGAGTAAAAAAAAACAGAATATCCAGTTACTTCCTTTTTCCTTGAAGGACATATCATATAGTCTGTGGTGGTGAGGGTGGGATGAATTCTCACCAGCAAGGAAGCAGAAGTGCCGATGAAAGCCTAGCTCAACAGAAAGAGTGCGCCTGACAAAATCATTAGTATGTTGTCAGGATTCAATGGCTTTCTTGAGATCCCTCATGGGGAATAAAAAAATACAACAAACAAAGACTGGGCCTGATCCTGTTTAGTTTGTTACACTGAAGCTGTAGCCACTACAAAATAACTCTGATTTGGTTTTGTAGTTCAGTTTTGTATTGAAGTTGCAATAGAAACACTGTAAAACTGAAGCAGTTCAGAGGCCAAGCAGACTATGTAATAAGCAAATTCAGACAAAAAAAAAAATAGAAAAGCTCAGGCAACCAGGGATAAGCAAGTTTGCTGAGCAGTGTAGAGAGTGAAACTCGTAGAAGAAAATGTGTACATTTTTGGCTGGAATAGTTCAGAGTCTGAGAGTTAACAGTGCTGGTTCTTGCCCTACTTAGTCCCATGAGGGATGAGATCTCAGCAAAGCATTCCTCATGGGCTTCAATATGGTTTATGAGAATTTAGAATCATACTCAGCAGTTTCCTCTGGAATTTTGAGAAACTATTGGAAGCAGCTGTGGAGAATGGAGACTTGTCATCCAATATCACACTAGGTTCCACTACGGCTGAAGTGAGAGATGTCTTGGTGCTGACCAGCCCACATTGCTCTGTAGGCCAATCTCCAGGGGGTGCCTGGTACAGTAAGAGCACCAGGCATCAGATAGCAGCAGACAAGCCCTCTCTTTTCTAACAGCTGGCTAAAGAGATACTTTCTCAGTGGCACAGCTGTCAGGTCAAACCAGTGGAAGGTTCTGGGAAGGGAAAACCAGTGGAACCATTTATGGGCAACAACAGTCCAAAGCAGCTTCCTAATAATGTAACAGTGGTTTTCTTCAGTGTCTGACTACAAGACTCTTTCTTGGGCCTTTGAGAAACAATCAGACTCAGAGACTTGAATATAAAATGTTCCAGGCATCACTCTGCCAAGTGAAGTATAACTGAGACTAATGGCTCTAGAACAGTCCTGCAAAAGCAGGAATCCTTTCCCTCAAGCAGTGTTCTCCACTTAACATCCTCCATAATTTAGTTCATGAACTGTCATAAGATCATTACCTCCAAGAACTGTCCTCTCTAGATATTCTCAGAGGATTTTTTTTTTTTTTTGCATCCTGTGCCCTAGTATTGATCAGTGGCTTCAGACAAGCATGGTAAGTAGCCAAACAGGAACTAGGGGCAAAATAACTCAGTCCAGGTCTTCTATTGCAAATACATCATCTAAGGCAATTCCTCTGGCAGAGATGCATCCTAAGGACAGCACAGAGTTCAGCACCTTCCAACCCAACAAGGCAGCCCATGTTTTATGTGAGATGAGGCAAGTTGCAGAGCAAAGAGACAAGCAGTACCTCAGCATTCAACCCTCTACTTTCTCCTCTTGAGTAATTGAAGGGGCAAAATCTTTGCTGACAAAACTCTTGCACACAAACCTGGGCAGGAAGGTTTTTGCTCTGCACAGATGAGGCAGCATTCAGGAAAGCTGAGGTCATTGCATAGTTTCAGTGCCTTCTGGTGAGGCAAATTCTGCCACGTGATGCTGTTCAGGCCTGCATAAAAAATGACCACCAGCTATTAATGGAATTTTATTTTCCTTGCAGGATGAACAAAATCAAGTATCAGTTACCAGTGTGCACACAGATGTGAAGAGAGAGTCTCATCTCACACTGCTGTGAGGAATCACACTGACAATCAGACCTGTTTGGTTTGAAACCTCTGACCTAGGACCATTTTAGGTGAGGGATGCTAAAACTAACAGTAACAAGTCTAATAGAGCTTGTATTTTATGTAGCTCAGTCTACCGAGTAAACAGAAGTCCTTTACAGGCTGTATATAAAGTCATATAACCATTGGGCCATGATGGCATGGAGAGCACCATGGGTGCTTCAGGCACACTCAGCAATGCAGTAATTACAGGGTGGCTGTTCCGATGTTTCTGGTCCCCTTTTGTAGAAACAATGGATTCGAGTCCCATCCAGTGGTAAAACCCAGAAATTGCAGGTTTGAGTCCTGCAGTAAATCCTGTAGTGAAACTGTGTGGTGAAAGGTGCACTGTGAAGTGTTTTTAGGCCACATGTAAGTTAGTAGCTTTTATGGTGAAATTTGCCCAGATGCTTTGAGTTCTTTTAACTCTAAAGGAGGCACCAATGCAGTATGTAAATAATTTGTGCGTATGTGTTAAGAAGAATGAGGTGTGTGTTGATTTGAGTCTGCCAGCATAAAAAAAATTGACTTGGGACACTCATGACATAGAGCTTGTTTGCTCAAAGATTGTTTTCTATAAATGTAAAAATATGTGAAAAGTCTTGCAAGGGACATGTGCAACTGGAATGATTTTCACTGCACATCCTAGCCAGAATAAAGTGATGCAACTCACTGACATCTCAAAGATAGTGTCAGAGAGTTTAATTTCTTCCCAAGTTTGGTGACAGTTCCAAGCTCTGAAATGACATGGTCCATTTTTCTTACAGGGAGGGAAGGAGGTGTTAAGGCTGTACACAGTGACAGGACAAATGACAGTAGACAGCCAGCATGTGTGACAGGACGCAGCAGAGGAACACAATGTCCTCCTAGGCCAGCAGCTGAGCATTGTTATAAAAGCATATAAAGCTCTGCTTCTGCAGGGCTACTGCACTAAGCAACGAGAAAGGGACTCAAAAGCCCAGAGAGACAGGAGAGGTGACCAACCAGCACTCTGGGCCCTGGAACACAATTACCTGTGCTTTGCCACATGTAGGTGAAACACAAACCACTGCTACCAGACTAGTAGCACTGTCTGCCTGCCGAAAGTGGCAGACAGGGACTTTGGCAGCTGCCCATCACTGTTCTTACCTGGCAAAGGGCAGCAGCAGAGTGACACGAAGGAATAACATACAGAGAGCTCAGCTGCCTGGCCCAGTCCTTGCAGGCTGATTTAAAGTCTTTAGCTGAACCAGCTGAGACTTGGGATCTCGCTAGTTTTCAAGATCTGTAAAAAGCTATTTAATAATCCCTGATTCCTCTCTTCTCTGAGATGACAAGGGGAACTGGGCACAAATTGCAATGTGATGATCCATCTGAAGACACAAAACCACCTTTGTACTGTGAGTGTCGCCAAATTCAGGAACAGGTTTCCTGGAGAAGCTGAGTCATCTCCAGCTGTGATAATACTGAAAACCCAAATAGCCACAGTCCTGGTCTGCGTGTTCTAGGTGACCCTGCTAAAGCAAGAGTAGACTAGATGATCCCTTCCAACCCAATGATTCTGTAAGAAAAAATACAAACACCAACAGAAAAAAAAAAAAAAAGAGAGCTCACAGTGCAACAGGGAGGCTGGAATCCAAATTTACTCTGATGTTTGTGTGACCCCCTGTGGCAGCAAACTCTCCTACGTTAAAATTAATTAATCTGTGCTGATGGCATTGAAGGTGTGAAATTAGGTACTGCTGCAAGCAATGTCACTCCACAGTGACATGCACTGTGCTTTTCAGAACATTAAAAAACACCCTGCAACTCATTTTGTGGGAGGTGATAAATTGCTCAGGATTAGCACTCAAGAGTGACAATGTGCTTAGTGGGGAAAGGAAACAAACAGCCCAAGGAGAAAGAGACAGCTTTATTTACAGAGTTGAAGTGAGGTCTGAAAGGATGAAGCCAACAGTTGCCTGAGGAGTTGTGTTTCTGAGAAAGTGCATTTCAATCCCTCCTGGCATAACACTTTCTGAGAAAAGAGCTGCTGGGGCCAGCAGGTTTGTTGCAACGGAGAGAGGTCCCTGTTTGCTCTCCATCCAACCCATCAGGACTTTGACCACCTCCACACTAGTCTTTCCCTGATAAAGGGATCTTCCAAATGCTGCAGAGTGCTAGCAGAAGGATACTGGCAGAGGTTGTTGTCCTGGCTCTCTGCAGGAGTTCACACACCTCTTTTCCTAGGGTGAGCCAGAACAAACCAAAAAAAAAAAAAAATTAAGGTGCAGCTGGTCCTTTCCCCCAACACTTTCACATGGGGAGAACACAGTCCAGGTAGGTTTTACTCCAGCCACAGCCATGATTAGTGATGCCCAAGCCAGCTTGACTGTTACAGGGACTTGTCAGCACTGTCTAGTGGAGAGGCTCACAAGTGTGACTGACATGTTCCTCTTGCAAGAATAAGCTCAGGCACCACCAAGAGCAAACATTAATCTTGCTGTGCCCAGCAACTTTCCTCCACACACACAAGTGATGCTTGGCTTACAGCCACATCAAAGACAATCAGATTCCAAAAAGAATCAACCCTGATGCATCAGTACCATGGTTTCGCCAGCTACATTTTAGTAGCTGTCTTCAACCAGCCTGAACACCACGCTCCCACAAGCCACAGGCACCCACTGTCACCAACGAACGTTGATCATGCAATGAGTAGGAACAGAGCTGCTCTGTTGGCACTGGACTGGGTTTTGCAGTTCCTTCTTTCAGTGACAAGGCTACGGCCAAACAGGCTGTTTCCCAAGTGCTCAGTTCTTCCACCGGATTTGCTAAAAGAGAGAACAAGACATGACTAACAGCCATGCTGAACATAGAGCCTTCAGGGCCAACTTAGTGACTCCCAATCCCTGACAAGGACAGCTATAGCCAGAGTGTGCCATTTTTATCAGTATAACCATTCATTCCTATCCTGAATGCAACCCCAAACAAAAGATTAGCTTCCCAGCAGGGACAGAAAGTATGTAGGACAGCCATGCCCTTACAACTAATCTATATCTGTTTCTGATGAGTGTCTGGAAGAAAAAGTAAGCATCTCTTACCATGTTGTTGAGAATGCTGTTTATCTTCTCTTCTTCTGCAGAGCCCCGCTCCACCTTGCATTTATATGCTGTCAGCTGGATACGATCCTTTAGATCCCTGTAGGTCTAGATAAAGAGCAAAACCAGCACCCAGCTGAGAGAAAGGGACACTTCCACCGTTAGATGGTGCCCTGCAGATGAGCAGGGCAACTCTACAATCCCCCATCCAGTTCCCAACACAGAACAATTTCACAGCACAAATGCTAGGAGCCACTCTCCTGGCTCATGGACTCCTACTTGGGAACCTTTTCACTCTT
>NW_008239553.1:24550298-24554381 GCF_000691975.1 Corvus brachyrhynchos
AGGACTCCACCTCAATGACAACATCATGGCACTTGTATTTGGTAGCGAGGTTCAGCCGCGTCTCCACATCCTCCACCAGGCGCACATATTCCTGCAGCACCTGCAAGATACGGAAGAATGTCTCAGCTCTCTTCCACAGGTTTTTCCTGCCTCATTCCCTCACCTCAGTCCCAAAACTTTTCAAAGTTGCTGATCACACAGACTTGGCCCCTTCCTTAGGGAACAAGTGACCTTGACAAGACTGCTTAAGATCCCAGAGGCTTTGCCTGCAAAGCTCAGAATCACAGAATAAGCTGAGTTGGAAGGGACCCACAAGGATCATTGAGTCCTACTCCTGTTCCTGCACAGCACCATCCCCAAGGGTCACAACATGTGCCTGAGAGCATTGCCCAAATATTTCTTGAATTCTGTCAGGCTTCATGCTGTAACCACTTCACTGGGGAGCCTGTTCCAGTGTCCAACCACCCTCTGGGTGAAGAACCTCTTTCCAACATCAAACCTAAACCTCCCCTGACACAATTTCAGGCCACTCCCTTGGGTCCTGGCACTGGTCACCCTTCCTCTTCCCCTCACAAGGACATTGTAGACTGCAATGAGGTTTCCCCTCAGGCTCTTCTTCTCCAGGCTGAACAGACCAAGTGACTTCAGCCGCTCCTCATATGGCTTCCTCTCAAGGCCCTTCACCATCTTCATTGTCCTCCTTTAGGTCCTTCTTATATTGTGGTGCCCAAAACTGCCCCCAAAACTGCCCCCAGGACTTGAGGTGAGGCTGCCCCAGTGCAGAGCAGAGCTGATCAGAGCAGAACAATCTCCACCCTTGCCTGGCTGGCGATGCTGTGCCTGATGCCCCTCAGGACATGGTTGGCCCTCCTGGCTGCCAGGGCACTGCTGGCTCATGTTCAACTTGCCAGTGACCAGGATCCATGGTGCTGCTCTCCAGCCTCTCATTCCCCAGTCTGTCCACACATCCAGGGTTGCCCCATCCCACACGCAGAATCCATCACCTTGCTGAACTCCACATGGTTTTGGTGACTGCCCAGCCCTCTAATTTGTTGGGGCCTCTCTGCAGAGCCTCCCTGTCATCTAGGGAGTCAACAGCTCCTCCCAGTTTTGTATCATCTGTGACTTGCTTACTACTTCTTCCAGTCGTGCATCCAAGTCATTTATGAAGATGTTGAAGAGCACAGGGCCGAGGATGGAGCCCTGTGAAACCCCACTAGTGACCAGTCACCAGTCTGATGTCACTGCATTCACTATATACCTTTATGGTTCACCCATGAACCAGATGCTCACCCATCTCATCACCTGTTTATCCAGCAGTGTGCTGGACATTTTGTCCAGAAGGATACTGTGAGAGACAGTATCAAAATCCTCACTGAAATCCAAAAACATTACATGGAGTGGCTTCCCTTGATCAACCGGGTCGGTTACCTTGTCATAAAAGGAAATCAGATTTGACAAGCAGGACTTTCCTCTCTTGAAGCCATACTGGCTGTGACCAGTGACTGTGTTGTGCTCCAGGTTTTTCAATACCTGCCAGAATAATCTTCTCCATAACTTTACCATGCGCTGAAATGAGACTAGCAGGCCTACAGTCTCCAGGGTCCTCCTTCTTGCCTTCTTGAAAACTGGAACAACATTAACCAGACTCCAGACATCTGCGATCTCTCCAGATTCCCAAGACTACTCAAAAAATCATTGAGAGAGCTTTTGTGATGACATCAGCTGGCTCTTTGAGGATTCTTTGATGAATCCCATCATGCCCCATGGATTTGTAGGGATCCAGCTGGAGCAGCAGATCCTGCACAAATTCAGGGCTGACTAGGAGGTGATCATTCTCGCAGTCATGGTCCTCCTGCTCCGGGCACTGAGACCCGCTTGGTTCATCACCTGTTTGTGAGGTGACCATCCTCATCCTGTAACGGGCCAATGTTATTTCTACATTGCCTATTGCTATTAAAATATTTCTAAGAACTCTGTTTATTGTCCCCCACAGTTCTGGCCAGCTTCAACTCCAGTAGAGCTTTGGTTGCATGAAATTTTCTCCCTACAGTGGCATGCAGCATCTCTATATTTTTCCCATTTCATTTGGCCTTACTTCTACACCTTCTTTTTCTGCCTTATTTCCAGGAGAAGATTCCTATTCAGTCAAGGTGGCCTTCTGCTTTGCCTGCTTGACTTCCAACATTTGGGAATTTCCTGCTCCTGTACCCTTAGAAGGTGATGTTTAAAGGGTGACCGATAGACCCCACTGCCAGCAAAAACATTTTCCCAGGGGATCTCACCAATTCCCTGAGCAGCCTGACGTCTGTTCTCCTCATGTCCAGAGTTGAGGTTTTGCTGGCACTTTTCCTCCTATCAACAGTCTTAGGCTACCTCGTTCCTATGGATCAGGTTAACATTGCCAGCCAGATTAAGCAAGAGAAAACTTAACGTAGCAAAGAAAGGTGGCAATTCACATGGGAAGAGAGTTCCCAGCAAACTCTGGGCCAGCTGTCCCTCTTGCAGTCAGAGCTAGGACCCAGCCCTCAATAGCACTCACGTTTCCTGTTGATGCATGGGTTGCTCAGCTGAGTGCTGCGCCCACCTGGCAGAGCCAGAAGATCGGCAAACTTCTCCCACTTCCAGCTAGGAAGCAGCTCACCTGAGGAGTCATTCACACACCAAATCCCAACACAGAGCAGGACATAAGCAGGGGTTCCTGGCTCACCTGCACAGGAGCACTGTTCCTCTGCAAGATCTCCACCACCCGGTGGAAGCCAATAGGTGCCTTCTTCTTGGTATAACCCAGCCAGTTCTGAAATGAGAACCAAACCTATGTTAACCCAAAAGGGCAATCCCTCCAGCCACAAGAAAACGTGGGTTTTTTCTCCCAGTGCCAGCAATGTACTCCACAGCCACCATGTGCAGCCCATGGCAGAGCCCTTCACACAGTGGCTGGATACAGGCTGGCTGCAATCCCATTGGTAACAGAGCTCAGGGGCAGCCCCCTTCTCTGAGCTTATTGCTGCAGCCAAGCCAGGCCCAGCAGAGGTCTTGGGCAGGGAAAGGAGGAAAGTATTGCAACACCCTGCAGCAGAGGCCCTGCTGAAATAAAACCAGTCTGTCCAGTAACTCAAGAACAAGCCAGCTATCAGTAGCAGATACCAGTTATTGGGACTGTGTCCCCAGTAAGGCTTTCTGCAGCTCACCTTGGTGGTCAGGAGGGCATCCACATCACCCCAGGCTCGCAGCTTGGCACGGGCAGCCAGGGCAGTCAGCACATACTGCTTATCAGGAATCTGCAAGGCAGAAAGCTGCAGTCAGAGCAGTAGCACAGCTCCGAAGGTCTGTGTGGGCTGGACATGAATGGCATCTGCCCCAGCCCTGCCAGGATCCACACCAACAGCCAGGCAAACAGCCAAGATGCTGCCTGATGCCATGGACAGCACTGCAGACAGCAGGAAGTGGGGATTTGCAAGCGCTGCTGCAGACAGGGTACATCCATTGAAAGTCTCCACACGGCTCCCACTTGCCTTTCTGAGACTCCAGAAGGGTCCTGCTCAAAAAGGATGCCATGGCCCCCTCTCTAGCTCAGTGCTGAGCCCCTCAAATTCCTCCTACTGAGCCCCTTCATTACATACAGTTTGTCTGTGCATGTTTTCAGCTAGTGCTGCCGCAACAGGGGAGACTCACACACCTTAAATGTTTTCTTCAGGTTGGTGGGGCTGCTGAACATTCCCTAGAGAAAGCAGACAAGTCAGTGCAAACTCAGCAGGGCAGACCACGGGTGGGATTCAGACACCTGTTATAAGACATCTGCCTTTCACAGGGGCAATCTTCTCAAGGTTTTACTGCTTTTTGCTCATGTCAGTGTCACAACTGGCAGAAGAGAGCAACTGTACTACCCTACTAGCTCTCTGGTTTGGTTTACCTACATCCTCAACTGGTGCACCTCCAGCATTTCCAAGACCAGTACCATGCATCTCAGCCTCATGGGATTTATAGAGGTTTCTAGGAGGCAATTCCCTGACAAACTGTGCTGGGTTGAATGTCTTGAAGCACAAAGGAAAACTCCAAACTGGTCCCAGGGGATGAAATATG
>NW_008239553.1:24554411-24556994 GCF_000691975.1 Corvus brachyrhynchos
TCCCTTTCTTTCTTTAGCATGCCACAGCTTGACCACCCCACATCTTGAGGGCTACAAGGATGAGATGCAACCCTTGTCTTCTGCCACATCATCCTCACCTCAGCCTCTGTGTAGTGGTAGAAACAGGAATAGAAGAGGGTGGTCACTAGTGGCATGTTGAGAATTGAAGCCTTGCGAGGATATTTCCGAAATAGCTCTGACTGCCCAGCCATCTCCAAGTGCCGATCATTAGCCTGTGGAATCAGGAAGACAGACAGGGTGACCATGAGCCAGGACAGCTCCCTGTGTAGCTGTGGGATAGAGACCTAGAGAGAGTGTTGTGACAGCAATGTGCAAGCACAGCTCTAACATGCTGTCAAATCTCAGATCTGGTATTTCACAAGTGCCTGGCACAGCAGCCTGAAAAGCAATTACAACTACACTAGCCAGGGCAGGCTGGTTAGATCCAAAGTGGTGTAAGTTAGGGACAGCAAGAGATCTCACAGTCCCAGTCATCTCCTGACCAGCAGAGAAGATTTCATACCTCAATGATGATCTGTCGCTCCAACAGGGTATAATGGTCTTGGATGTGGGAGGTATCCTCAGCTGAAAATGGCAGCCTGGCCAGACATGAAGGAAAGAGACACTGTGACCAACTCTTAAGTACAGAATCCTTCATTTACTTCTAAGTGCACTTCGAAGGATTTTTTTCTGTACCAAACAAGCTCCCATTCTCCCCAGCTTGAATGGCTAGTGGGTACTCAAGTTCCTGACCTGCTGCCCTCTCCAACTGGCTCTCTCCTAGACAGGCTCCAAAGAAATGTTATGTGGCACCTCTCACAGAGCAACCTGAAGTGGATGCTATCAACTTCCTCAAGTGCCTAAACTTTCACCTATTACAATCTGAAGGGTCAATGATCAGAAAGTCCCTTGCAGCATCTTTCCCCCTGAATAAGCAGCAAAAGCTGCTAGACTAGTGATCACCACAAATGCTTCCTCTCTGGTCTACACTGTGTCCACAACACCCCACTCCCGCTAAGGGAAAACCGACATCAGCTCTCAAACCACATAAGCCATGGCACTGGGACAGAGGTCTAACTTTCTTTACTACCACCATCTGTGAAGAATCCACATCCCTCCCAAGCTTTTGCGTTTTTTCTTACCCAATGCAACCTTTCAGAAATTCCCTCCTTTTTTCTACATCCTGGATGTTCAAATGCTCCCGGTACTGAGACAGCTGGAGGAAAAGAGGGGAAAGAAGCAGTCTGTTCTCATGGATTTGGGAGATACAGTATTCCAGAGGGTGAAATGGGGATGAAAAGCTTTTGCCTGACTACCAGACACTCTGCAACCAGCCTCCCCCTGCACTAAGGGAGCTTATGCTCCTGGGAATACTCACAGCAACGTCCTCAGTCCTGTCTAAGAACCTGCAAAAGGGAATTAGCGAGCATTAACTAGGAGGCAGGTTCCTAGCAGTGTGCTCAGTCCTACCACAAGATGCATCAACAGCCTCACCTGAGCAGATCCAGAAGGAACTTCTGCTCACCCGTCTCTCTGAGGAAATGGATCAGATGGCACAAGGCCACCTGCCGCACCTCCAGCTCCCGAAACAAGATCTCTACAGGGGAGAGTGTTTATGTGCAGGTGGGTAAAGTAAGAAAGCAGTATCAAGCAGAGGGGACTTAGCAGGGTGCATGGAGTTGAAAGTGACTGGCAGGATTCAACAGCCTTATCCCATCTCAAATCACAGTCTTGGAGGCTGGAGCACAGAAGAGCCCAGTCACTGGGCTGACAGCTGAATTCACAGCCATGTGCTGCCGCTACAGATTCATTTTCATTCATCCCATCACCACCACCTACCACTGCTTAAAGATCCTCTCTGGAGTCTTTGTGGGCATCATCATCCCCCCTGCCTCCCACATTACACTTGCTACAAAAATACTTCATGCTTAGTAAAACAGCAATACCCCAGATGCTCTCTTTCTAACTTGCATCCAGTGAGAGAATTATCCCCTCTGTCCTTAACTGAAACACAGTATAGAAACTCCAGCCCCAGTCACGCTCACCTCTCCTTAGCGTCCGTTTCAGGAATATCAGGACCTGTGAGCACAGAGAGACAGCTCAGATTTAAGATGGATAAACAAACAAGTCAAGGCCTAGAGAAGCTTTTGCAAAGGGCTCTGAAAACACAGCTCTTACAGCACTGAACTTAATTCTGGTACCCACTACACCCACACCAAGCAATGAGCCTGGGCCACAGCCGCCTAGATGCTTGCCTTAGCTCCTACTCTGGAGTTTAGATGAGTGAGACCAAAATTTACAAAGGAAAACCTTTCCATGCAAAATCCAAGGAATTAAAAGGCCTGGATGAAGGAAGCTCTGACACAATCCAATTTCCTGTCTGATACTTTAAAAGCCAGAAAAACTGGTGAGGCCCCAGATCCCAAGTCCCATATCTTTTGTGCTGCAATGAGCAGATTAAACCTTGACCTTCGAGAAGTAGTTGCAAAAATCTGTAAGGCCGATGGATCAGATTCCTTGTTATTAACATCAATTAACATTAATTCTGCTGAGTGGCAGGGAAGAAAGAAGGAATATGGAAAT
>NW_008239553.1:24557235-24561380 GCF_000691975.1 Corvus brachyrhynchos
TAGTAACTGTTGGGTTTGAACTAAAGAACACCCCCTAGTCTTGCAAGACTGGGTAGCCAGCTGACTGCATTCTCACAAGAGCTCTCTGTGGGGCCACCCAGAAGTCCCAGCCCTGTATTGCCCCAGCTGGACTCACAGCTGTAATGACATTCCCATCATGCCCTGCCACAGCTTCATCCAAGAGCACCAGCTTGTCCTGCAGGGAGCGAAATCTCTCTAGAGAGCAGACCTAGAGACAGAAGAGGAAGAAGTAGGCATGTGGGACATGAGACAGTCCTCAGGCTGAACCAATCCCCAAGGTATTATCTATTCCTCTCCCATAAACCCTTCAGCAACACGAATAACCGCCCTCCCAACGAGTGGAAAAGTTTAGCTGAAACCACATGCTGCATAATCCCTGGAAATTTGTCCAGAGGGGTTGCAGTCAACCCTAATTACTGCCTAGGCTAGGACAGCAGACAACGTATATTCAGCACAAACACCCTTGTAACAAGACAAAACTTTCCCGTACACCACAAACCACTAGCCCTGACAGGAGGGGGGAACTCTGCAGGCCCCTTTCCACAAAGGAGACCAGAAAAGTAGAGTCATAACTCTCTGCCTTCTTCTTACCCCACATCTGTGGCCTCTCTCAACCTTTCGTTCATCTCAGCCTTTAAGGAGACACATGCAGAGTAAAACCACAATCTCCCTATGTGTTCACTGCACACTGAGGCGGCTGAGACTATGATTACAGCTCCAGTGAAACCAAGACCATTTCAGTCTTCCTCCCTCCATTTGCCAGCAACTCAGAATGGAGATAAAGGCCCACCCCCTCAGATTTTTAAAATAAACCCAGCCCCAGGGAGCAGAAGGGGTAGAAAGGGACACAGCAGTACAGATACCTACTGTCAGAGCCTTGCTGAGGGGACAACTCAAGTAAACAAAGCAACAAAACCCTGAAGTTCTCCTGCTGCTCCTGAGCTAGTGTGATCCCATCACTGCCACCTGGCAAAGTAACAGACAGGCACACCACCATCCCTGCTAGGTGTTGCAAGCAACACAGATCCCCTCCTTGCTCCCAGAACAGCCAGGAGCATAGGAAAGTGTAAAGCAGTTTAGGACCACCCACCCTCCATCTCTTACAAGCAGGTGGGAGAGTAAAGTCCTTACCTTGCCCCTCTGCATTCGCCTGACTGTATCTTTGGGGCTCCAATCACTGCTGTAATCCTGCCACAAGAAAAATAAAGCACTCTTAAGCCTCAGATCATGTCAGCAGTCTCCAAGCTGCTTTCCACTTCTGCTGCATTAGTGATGGCCCACATGTAGCTACTCACACTTACCCAGCCACTCCACAGAAGGTGTTAGTAGGATGTGTACGTACATTGTTCAGGTGCAAATGCTGAGCCCTCAGACTCTGCACATGCTGGTGTGGGGGGAAACTAAAGGCTCATATGTTAACACAGCCTTTCTATTGCCTCAGTAAGGTCTGTCATCATATCCTTTATAAGAAGTGCATTGCAGCAGGTTGTCCTTGAAAACTATGTATTTTGTTGCTTTCAGGACAAACAAAATACATGCAAAACAGACTAACCCAAAACTGAGGGGCAAGGAGTCAGTTTCTTCTTACAATTCAGACAGACTTCTGCTGGTGAGCCTTCCACAGCAGCATGGAGAGCGCAGGGACAACACCCTCAGGCAAGCACCTGAGGAGTCGCACAAGACAAGGACAATGTGACAAGGGCATTGAAGCCTGTAGGAGGACCATCTTAAGGTAATATGCTACCACTGCTGCAACGACCAGAATTTTCCCCCTGCAGCCTGCAGACATTACGATAAAAGCTGGATAAAAAGCGATAGTGGCCCAAGCCACTCCTGAACTCAGATACCATAAAGTCATCTAGGTCTCCATGAGGCACTCAAGCCAGTGGTTGCAATTCAGCTTTCTGCCTCAAAAGGCCCAGAGAAAGGGAGCAGCAAGAACCAGCTCTGAGGACTTTTAAAATCCATTGAAGATTTACTGAAAGCCCAAATCTAGGGATAAAAGATCTGACCCAGTCCTATTAGGGGACCTCTGCACATGAGTCTCTCAAATCAATGTACAGCTGAGTTGTCAAATATCCTGAGCACCAGGGTTCCCTCCAGAACCTCTGGACAGAGGCAGCTTCTCAGCCTGTCACTATCAGGACACTTATCAAAAGCTGCCACTAACTTTCCCTTCTTTGTTCCATCCCACTTACACCACGCCTGCCTGCATTTAAGGGGCTGTATAATCCTTCTCCTTCCTGTTTTGCTGCTTCTGCAGGCCCAGAATAGAACACAACACTGTGTATTAATAAGGGCACACTTGTTTCTCCTGCCGTGCTTTGAGGAAGTGCTGTCTGTTAAGTTATGTCACTAATGGCTAATTGACATAAATACACCAACCGGGGCAGGATCAGATGGCCAAGGATAGGCAGACCATGAACCCTAGCAGCTCAAGGATGCAAGTGTCAGCTACTGGAGGAGACTGGGGTCTGGGATTCAGCTACAAAACAAATCAGATGTCTAAGACCAGCTACTGGATGGACCCATAGAGTATGTTCTACTAGTGGAACTGGTCAGACAGAAAGAAAGCTCAGGATCAAGCTTGAGTGGTTTCTGTATGTGTCTGTTCATAAAGGCATTAGTTTCTGTCAGTGTTAATCCATGCAGACAGATGTGTTAGTATTGTACATGTGTGTATCTGTAGGGAATATGTGCTCAGTCCTGTTACTGCCTGGACCTAGGGACATGGAACTACAGCCTCACACCCAGTAAGAGGAATCCACCCAGTCCCAAAATCCTCTATATTTTCCAACACCTATCACAGCACATCTAGTAGACAAACATTCCTGCCAATTGGAACACTGCCTCTGCACAACACCCTCCGTGTTGTCCCAGTGATTCATGAACAGGAAATTTCAAAGCTTTCATGTTTAAAAAAATGTAAAAACCACATGTGATGCCAGTTTATCTGACCCAGCATGAAAGCACCTTACAGACAAAGCACTATTTAAGAATCCTTTCCACAAAGACTGCTGGGCTATTCACTAAAAGGAGTAACCAAGAACCCCGGGAAAACTCCCTACTTCTGAGCAAAAGCAGAGAACACCTAAATTACTGCAAGGCTGCATTTTGCAGTTCCCTGTCCTATTCCCTGCATTGTCCTCTTCTGTCTGAAACATCAATTATTCACTTCCCATGAAACCAG
Source organism: Corvus brachyrhynchos (assembly GCF_000691975.1). NCBI lineage: Eukaryota > Metazoa > Chordata > Aves > Passeriformes > Corvidae > Corvus > Corvus brachyrhynchos. The sequence goes on from NW_008239553.1 coordinate 24,560,447, forward strand.
TGGAGTAGCAAGTCCACTAATCTCGACATACAACACGCACAGGCTGCTCACCTTGTACTCAGCTCTCGGTCTGCGCAGTTCTGGGGCGTAGTTTTTAACTCCCGTGTCAGTGAGGGCTGAGAGGGAAAGGCACAGCTGAGCAGCACATAAAAATTCTGATTCACATCCATTTCCAAACCCATCTCGCTCTTGGTTTTCATGGCAGAAGACCCAAACTTAAGCACCAAATGGCAATACAGCATTGCTCTAACACAAACAGCTGCCAGTTGTACATAAGTAATTACCCCAGATCACCATTCCAATTCTTTAATTTCTTTGAGGAAAGAACCACCCATGATTGAACTTTTAGATAGCACATGATACAGTTTCCCTTTTTGCACTGTAAGGCAGATGACGCTTCCCCTTTTTTTGGAAATGCTTTGTTTCATGTAAATCTGCATCCCTCCCAAAATGAGGTGGGGACCCAAAACTTACCATCTGAAAGGGACTGAAAACTTGGAAGTTTGTTTCGTCCTGAAATAAAAACACTGATGAGAGACTGTCCCTTCACCAGCAACATCTCTTGCACAGGGAATGTAAGTCTAGACTGCAAGCCAGTTTACTGCAGCTATGCCACTGTAGAACAAGCCACTCTGTACAGTGATTAATACTACACCAGCACAGCTGGGGCTCACCTGCTTACACTCTAAGGTGTTGAAGTTGTCTGTGGCATCGCAAACCACCTCACACTCCATCCCTATCTGCTCTCTTGGTGCAGAGGCCAGGAGAGGTTAGAGCCTGAATTCACTCATCTACCTGCAGAGCAGAGGCTCAAGCACATAGCACTGCAACATAGGCCACGGCAACATGGACAGCTCCATCCATCAGAGCTGCGATTTGGATGCCTTTCTACATCACTTTATTGTCCAAGCTGAGAGTAAAAAAACGCCCCAGG
>NW_008239553.1:24561468-24564079 GCF_000691975.1 Corvus brachyrhynchos
CCCTGCGTCTATCAGGTGTTTGCTGACCCGACACCAACAGCAGCCAGCTGAGCTCCAAATAAAGGATAATCAATCTGCCTTCTCTACAGAACTGAAAACCAAATGAGGGCTACACAGGTCAAGCCAGTCCCTTTGCAGCCTGCTCTTTTCCACCAACCAAACAGATTGCCACACAGTGCTGTGCTCTACCTTGCTGTTCTGTGGAACCTGGATTTTAAGAAGCCGTAATCTCCAAAGCCCCTTCCCGTTCCACAAAAGCATGCAATCTACTGCACAAGACAGTCTTCAATTTCTGACCAGTGAGCAATACACTTCCACCCTGAGAAAAGATTGGAGTTCCCCTGTTTTGCAATACATTTCAGATAAAACCATTTACATAAGATAACACAACTGCCCCTTGACAGTCTTGAGGGAAAACACATTTGTCAATATGGTATATAATGACCCTCACCTTTGAACAGGCTGCTTAGGGAGTAGGAAGAAGCTTGTTTGGGAAGAGCAGCATAGGAGGAAGACCCCTTCTGTAGGCTGGAGTCTCGGCCATCCAGGGAGCTAGTGCTGCTGGAGGCTGTCTCTTTGATTGACCAGGAGATACCTGTGTGCAGACAGAGGTCATTTTTAACCAAGAAAGAGTCTGTAAAGAATGAACTTCTGGCATGGCAGAAACATTACCAAATGTGTGCTGGTCAGTTCTGCACAAGCACATCTTGCCAAGTCTGACCCTCAGCACTAAGCAGACGCAGTGCATCTCTCCATGCGGAATCCCAGTCTCATGTCATGCTGCTTGTTAAGCAGTGGCATGTTGTGCTCCAGAAATGGCTGGTTTCAGCAACGTTGTACAGCTGGTTACAGCTTGTGTAAAAAGAATACATAGACACCCCCACCATTTATATATTATTGCATGGGGCAAAGCATAGTCCTTGCTCCGAAAGTACAAAGCAAGACAGAGAGTCCCTGGCCTACCTCAAATTGCAGAAGCCTAAGAGCATGCATTCCTGAACACTGGAAGACTAAGACAGCTTTTCTTCCCACACAGACAAAACAGCTCTCAGTGTGCACATGCTGCTGGCAACAATGCATATGTCTCCCTCCTGCCTGTTCAAGACACAGTTTCCCCTTGTTTTCACACAGCTGCACAACACACATATTTTACGATCGGGATGACAGACAAAAAACCACAATAGGTAGAGAGACCCTGGGTGGGAAAAGAAGAGGGAGAAGCTATAGCAAAGGACAAGAAGATCAGTCTTTGAAGATCCTTTGGGTGATCCATACATAAATTTTCATTGTTTGACACTGGTTAGCAAGTGTCACACATTCTGTGGGTCATGAACTCAAAAGCACAGCACACAGCATTGTGTGTGGGCCATGAGCTTGCTCCCATTATCACTAGAAACACATCTGCTTAATGTTTACAGCTTCCTTTCAAATTTCAAGCGTAAGAATCATTCTATAAACACACATTAAACCTTGAATTATCTGCTTAAAGTGCTGTGGGGTCAAAACACAGAAACTTTAAATAGTGCCATTTCAGGCAGCAGTGTGAAGGAAATGATCACCTAGAATCTCGCAGGCCACCTGAGCATGATGAATATCAATCCACAACCTTCAAAATACCTTCTCGGAGCTTGGCTACATATTAGAAAAAACACAGTGAATTCCCTCCATTTGTCTGCACTCCTCTTTTCTACACAATTTGGGCTTCTGCTCACTCTCTTTTCAGCGGATCTGGTAAATCAAGTAGCTCACAATGTGACCTGGGAGACTAGAATCAGATTAGACATGCAGGATTAGATAGCAAATAATACCACTGACCTAAGTGACTTGACTTAAACACCAATTTTAAACTCCCTCTGTGTCAAGAATAATTTGCAGTACTTCTACACTTACTTCCCACAGGTTCTCCGCTCCAGCTGACCCTCTCGAGGTCATCGTCATCATCATCAACAATATCCCGAAGGCTGTTCACTGCCCGTTTGGATTCCTTTAGCTACACACAAAAGAGTGAGCTTGCATAAGGACCATCAGAATTGCAGAATGCATTTCGTTTCCTATTACCATCAAACAATCTCCCAAAGAACTTTGAATACAGCTTCTTCAGCTTTCATTGCTTCTTCTCGGGGTGGTATTCTAGTCCTGTAGCTGTTCAGCAGACAAAGCAGCCCTTCCTCACCACTGGGAACCCCAAGGACATCTACACAGACATTAACAGCTCAACCAGCGGAAGATGCAGCTTGCTGGGTAGGCGAGGAACCACATGAAATTTCGGACTGGCTAGTGTGGGGGGAGAGACGGGAGCCCTTGGTACCCTCCGCAGTGGGCAGGAAGTGACAATCCACCCACAGAACATCAACCCGCCGCGATCCGCAGGGCCCAGTCCTGGGGTGGGACGGCCACGGAGGCCCTCCCGGCGAGGGTGTCTCACCGCCAGTCGCGGGGTCGGACCCTCCCTACCTGCGAGAGCTCGTCATCCTCATCGTCGAAGGTGAAGGCCCGGAACTTGGAGCTATGCCAGTACTCCTCCTCATCCGCCCGCACCCTGCTCATCTGCAACAGCACCGCGCGACTGCCTCAGCAGAGGGAGGGAGTGGCTGGCTGGGGGGCATCACCA
>NW_008239553.1:24564826-24577140 GCF_000691975.1 Corvus brachyrhynchos
GCCCGAGCCGATGTTGCCGGGGGAATGTGTGGAGGTGGCCTGGAGAAGAAATGTCTTGTGTGCTTGTGTTGAAGCGGGGCAGGGCGACAAAAATCGGGGAACACTGGATAGTCCCAATATATGCTGGTAGCGTGGCCTGTCCCGGATTCTCACCCCGCTCGGTTTTCCTGCAGGACGGAGAGGGATGCCTCCAACTGGTCCACGGAGCGGCTGAAAGCTCTCCTCCTGCCTGTCAGGGTGGAGGGTGAGGAAGGGATGTGTGAGGTGACAGAAGTGAGCAAACTGGATGGAGAGGCCTCCATTAATAACCGCAAAGGGAAACTTATCTTCTTCTATGAGTGGGCTATCAAGCTGGCATGGACTGGTGAGTGAGGTGCACTCCTCCTGTTTCAAGGTCAGATTCATGTATAATATGAAGGGTAAGGATACTTATCTCACTTGGGAAATAAAAATAAAGGGAAGTATTGTATTTTGATACAATACAAGTTTGCTTTTACAAGAACCAGAGTAAGAAAGGTTGATCTGAACAATATAATTATAATTGCAGGCACCTCAAAGACAGGAGTGAAGTACAAAGGTTATGTGGAGATTCCTAACCTCTCGGATGAAAATGACATCAATGAAGTTGAGGTAAGCACAACTGGATGTATGGAGTATGCTAACAGGAATACTCACAGCATTAATATTTCCTTCCCAGTTACCTTTCTTAGAACATTTGTGTAGAATTTTTTACTCCTAGAAACTGTTTCAGTTAATAGAATCAAAGAATGGTTTGGATTGGATGAGATCTTTAAAGGTCATACATTATCAACCTCTCAGCCATGAGTAGGGACATCTGTCACTAGACCAGGTTACTCAGAGCTTCGTCCAACCTGGTCTTTAACACCTCCAGGGATGGAGCATCCACAGATTCTCTGGGCAACCTGTTCCAGCGCCTCACCACCTTCAGAGTAAAGAATGATCTAATCTAAATCTATCCTCTTTCAACTTAAATCCATTCTCTTTCATTCTGTCACTACTCTCCCTGACAGAGAGGCGCTCCCCCACCATGTATCTTTATCAAATTAATTCCTGTCTTCTGGACACGAGGGCTCTATAGCACAAGAAGGTATTTAGGCACACACGTACAACACTGTAGGCTGAGAGATGAAGTGAAAGACGAGTAAAACTTCAGGGCTATTTATGAAAGTTTAGCCAAAGTCTGTGATGTTGAATTGACTAATAAAAGAAGTGTGCACATTTGTCCTTGTTAATCAATGCTTGTCTTTGTTGTTCAGATCCTTGTCAGCCTTGCTAAAGATGAGCCTGACACTAACTTGAAGACCCTGATGAAGCAAGAGGGTGCAAAGAAAATTAGAGATGCAATGAAAACTTACATCAGCACTCTCAAAACGGGTATGTAACTGAGAGAGAGAAGTGTTATGGGAACCCATATGGACTAATTCTAAAGAAGGGATGGGGGTAAAGAGAGGAGTTGCTCACTCCATCTCAACAGAAAGGTGTCAGAGCAATAACAGTAACTTTTCTGTATTTTTGGAAATTGTTAGAATTTGGTAAGAAGCATTTCTGGTTCTAGGCAGTATAGCACAGCCCAGAAAGATTGACTTTGTGATAACCCAGTAATAAACAGTATTTTTGGATTTATATTTTAAAACTGAGAATGCCCTTCACGTGCTGAAGCTCAGCTATAGAGAAAATGAAAGCCAGTAAAATGTGTTTGTTACCCAGTGACACAGTCACTGCCTGTGGGCACAATCTGGCCTTCAGTTTGCTTCTCCCTTTGAAAGTGATATCTTCTCCAGTTTGTGGTTTGTTTGTTTGTTTTTTTTCCTCTTGCAACACTAGTAAAGACATCTAGTGTTACTTAGAGTTTAGAATAACTGATGTCTGGAAATTGCTCTGCAGGTTTTGTTGCTGTCTTTTCATGAGCTGTTTCAGCATCTGCATCAAATACATTTTTTTTTAAGCTAAATATGAGTCCACCAGTTGGAGTTAAATCAATAATGAGCTGTTTCAGCATCTGCATCAAATACGTTTTTTTTTTAAGTTAAATATGAGTCCACCAGTTGGAGTTAAATCAATGTGCTTTGGTTGAGTTTGGCTTTCCTCTCAAATACAGGCTGGGAATGCTACAGTTGCTTTTTTATATCTATTTACCTATATTACACTACATGTTCTAGATATGGTGGGTACAAACCACCACTGATTTCCGTTTTTCCAGGATCAAATTTCTGTAATTTTGGGGTTTTTTCAGGCACTATAGTGTTCAGGCTGGGAGATGCAGTCACCCAGTGAAAAATAAGAATGCTGATCAGGAAAAACTGTATGATGATGTGGGCTGCAATAAATGAGAACAGGTGGGAACCAAGTATTGCAGGATACAGGTTTATGCACATATGATAAAATTCTGCTTTATAATGGAATTTTGCCAGTCTGAATGGATGAAGAGGAAGAAAAAATCAAAATGTTGTATAATTGGTAAAAGCAGAAGTGACTGAGCTGGAGAAAAAGCAAATGTAATTCTGAAAGAGGCTGAAGGTTCTGACTGAATTACAAAAGTGTTGCTGCTGGACAGGGTGCTGGTGAGGCCTTGCCTGGGTTTCCATGTGTAGTTTTGGCATGTGGTGTTGATAAAGATAAATCAAGGAGGGAGTTAGAAGTTACTATTGTTTACTGCAGTGATACAAGAAATGAAGAGCCAGTGTGAAAAGAAATGGAAAAGCTTGGTTTGGTGTGTCTAGGCCAGCAAGGCAAAAGTTCTTGAGACGTGATTGCAATTTTTATTAGAGAGTGAGAGAGGAAAAAAGTCTAAAGCTAACCAACATTAATGTGAGAGCAATGTGTGGAAGATGCTATGTCTAGGCTACGAAGAGGAGGTAAATTCCAGGTTCTGACAGGGCCTTCGGTGGACAGTAGTGAGGGAAAGAATGAATTGCTTGTAAAAAGAGGTCTGTTTACTTTTTCTAAAATCTGTTTCAAGTCATGGATGCTAGCAAGAGCAAGGGGGAAACCAGGAAGCCCTTTTTGATTGTGTATTTCAGAGTACAGTCAGAAGGTTTACTTGATTTTTTATTGGTTTCATGGGCACATTCCTGTCTTTCCAGAATTCACCCAGGGCATGATTTTGCCCACAGTGAATGGTGAACATATGGAAACAGCACCTCAGGTGGCTCCTAAAGCAGAAGACTGCAAGGTAAACAAAACTGCAAACATGCTTTGGGATCAGTGAAGAAAGGTATACTGTATTAGATTCTGGGGCTTACAGGAGCAACCTGTGTTGTGTATAGGATATATACATCCAGGAACTGGCAGTCTGTGGCATAGGTGTCACTTGTTTCCATTGGCAGCACATGATGTTTCATCCAAGCAAAATGATAAATCTGCTTTTTACATCTAAGTACTTTTGTATCTAATTGCATCTTTACCAAGAGGTTTTGTTTTTTCCCCTTGGATATGTGAACCATTTGTTGATTTTTGGTTTGGTTGTTGGTTTTTTTTGTGAAAAAAAGTGTGTATTTGTTTGTTTTCCTTGTTGTTTTGTTAGACGGCTGCCAGGAGCAGTACTGCCCCATCACAGTCCAAATCTATTGGAGTCAAGATCCCTACCTGTAAGATCAGCTTGAAGGACACCTTCTTAACATCTCCTGAGGAGCTCTACCGGGTATTCATTACTCAGGAGGTAATGCCTGGCTTGTTCTGAGAGTTGTTCTTTGCGTATAGGAGGCTCTTCCTAATAAGCTTTTTAAGATGTTCTGTAGGCCACTCACAATCCATGAGAATGGACTAAGAAAGCTGTTCTGCAGAGTAGTTGCTCAAAGCTTATGTGTGCATCTTTTCACACAGTTGACAAGAGGGGATTAATGCCAACCAGAAGCAAGTTCCAGACTGCTGTCAGCATCTATCTGTAGGTGTATCCCTTACTGCATGTGGCCAGATCACTTGGGATTTACAATTGTGTGCTTCTGGTCTGTTTTTGTTTTTTCCTTTTAAGGTTAGGTGGTATCAAAGCGTACTTTGGGAACAGCTTCCACTTTTCTGCACACTATTACATGGTTTAGGAGGAGAGAGCAGCATTGTATCATATTTAAACATGGTCTTAGTCTTTTGTTCCTCCTATTTTGATAAGAAAAATTAAAAAGCAAAGAATATTTTTTCTTAGAATTAGGTTTCATTAAGAAATCAACAAAGTAAATCAATGTGTTACTCAGAACACCAAGCATTAGAAAGCTGGGGGTTCTTTTACTTGGGCAGGCAAAATGTTGCTGCAGTGGCTGAAACCTTGCTTTTCTGGCCAGGGCAGGGGTTTTGTCTTTTGCTGAAGACCTTACACTATTGACTTACCTCCTCTTCCAGCACTTTTGTAGCTGGGTGGGAGGCAATAAGTTTGCAGGAAGATAATGTCAAGTAATACAGGTCTGCTCCTGAATTTCTTTTCAGATGGTTCAAGCTTTCACCCACGCACAAGCCACCTTGGAGGCCGATAAAGGAGGCAAGTTTCAGTTGCTGGATGGCAGTGTCACAGGAGAGTTTGTTGATCTAGTAAGTACTAACTAGTTCAGGTGTATCTTGCTCAGAGGTAGCACTTTTATCAGGCTGTAACTTCCTATCAGTTCTGTAACAATGCTTCTGTTAGCTAACTGTGGGGTTCTACCTGGTGCCCAATAGTTATCTCTAATTTCTGTGGTGATTGAAGCATTCCTAGCAGTATGAACTAATGCACAGGACTTCAGTCTGGGGAGAAAACGTGGCTTCCAGTCATAGATCTCCCCTGGTTTTGTGTGATTTTACTTACCAGGGGTGGGAGGAGTGTTAAAGATAGTAACTGACCCTTTTTCTCTTTAGCCCAATTGCCACGAAAGCCTTCTGGACAGGGACTCTGTCTCAGTGTTCAGGGCTGTACTGTTGCATACCTTTCTAGAAGGGGATTGAAAAGAAAATGACACTTAAAATCTCTCCCTCTTGTGTGTGTGTTTCTCAAGGGATCTCTAAGGATTCATTCATATCAACACAATTCTAGATGTTTTCCATTAGACTGTAGGATTTACAAGAAATTACCACTCAGTCTTTGTCTTCCTTTTCAAGGTTCCTGAGAAGCAACTTGTTATGAAATGGAGATTTAAATCTTGGCCAGCTGGTAAGTAGTCCAGAAATGTACTATGGTATTACTGCCCTTGCCTGTCTTTGAAGGATTCCAGCCCCGTTTGCTACACTGTATTGTGGCTCATGATCAGGGAGCACACTGTTCTCGGAGCTGCTCCAGTGTTATCCCAGCTTCTTATCCCACGTTATCATGTCTGCATCTTCAGCCACTGTGTGATTGAAGTGACCAGGTAGGAAGGATGAAGGTAGCTGCTTGTGCAGCTGTAGCTGCAACTGCTTCAAACCCCAGGAAGAGGGAGCCCTCTCCTACCTGTGTTTCTAGGGACAGGCTACAGCTGCCATAAGTAGATCCTCTGTGAAGGACCTCAAAGAGTCTTTTAAGTGGTGCCCTGTGAAAGGAGGGGCAGAGCAGCCCCTGAGGGCTGTATGTACTGTACTACACACTGCTGACAGATTTGCTTTGGTTCCTCTAGGGCACTTTGCAACCATTACCTTGAACTTCAATGACAAAGGTGGTGAGACAGAGGTGTGCTTGGAAGGCAGGGGCATCCCTGCCAGTGAGGAAGAAAGAACAAAGCAAGGCTGGCAGCGCTACTACTTCGAGGGCATTAAACAGACATTTGGTTATGGGGCCCGCTTGTTTTAATACCGGTTACTGGGAGGCTCTGCCTGAAGATTCTGCCACATGGACTGATAAATTTCTCGCCTGTTCCTTTCTAATCTTGGCCCTGCTGCTGAGTAAAGTGGGATGACAGGTGATGAGGAAGGCCATGGAGCAGCACCACTTTCAGTCCCTCACTGCTTTGTGCATGTCTTGTGCTGCAGGGGATTCTCTTACATGTACATACTTCTATTGCTAAATAAACCTAACTTAAAAAAACACTGTGGAATTTGTGTCCTCAAATCGGCTTGAGTTCAAAGGGTTGGGCGATAGGCTGAGGGAGGGATCTGTCTGGAAAAACACTGATCAATGAGGAGTGCTGATGCCAATGTGATTTACTCCTCACTTCTGGGGCAGTAGAGAGCATGAGCTTGATGCAGTTTTTAGTCTGAGCAGCTGCTCCTTTTCTCTGCTTTTGATCTGCCGCTAGTAAATGTTTCATACATTTTTGAAGGGATCTGTGATCCTGTTCAAGCTGTTCCTTTCCTTTGCACATCCCCTTCTTCAACACATTCATTTCTTACACTTCCACTAGTCTGCTCTACAAGAATGACAATCGTGTACACCAGTGCTAGGGAAACTCCCACCTACAGAATGGTTCTAGAAGGGTGTGGGGCCCAGGGCCAGCTACCTCCAAGAGCTTCAGGCGAAAGCAAACTGGTTTTTTTTCAGAAATAAATCCCACCTCAATTTAGAGTCTGCAGAGTGCAGTACTTTCCACTCATCATACTTCAGCTATTGCTTTAACTGGTGAGGAAGAAAAAAATGGCTTTTTCTCACCTGCTAATACAGTTTAGTTCCTGGAGCTGTCTTCAAAAGCAATAAACTTGTTTATAGGAGGGGTGAAAATCTGACTTATCAGAAGTGTCTATCTGTTTAACCTCAAGGCTGACAGAAGTGCTTGGTTTTCTTTCTGAGGCATGAGCTTCTCTTGCATACTCTGTTTTCTGCTAGTGTTTCCTGCAGAGCTCCCCTAGTAAGCTAGAAGAGAGGAATGTTACTGGGTGAAATTTACTGGTTTGGGGATTTTTGTTGGTTTTTTTTCATTTTTTAAATCTGAATGGTATGTGGTAACTGTTCCCTGCAATAGAAGACAGGAAAAAATAACTTGAGTGCCTGTTTAAAAAAAAACCTGAATGGAGTTGAGTCTCCTTTAAAGAGCATTTTCCCTGTTATCACTATTCCAAAGTGCTGAAGTATGAAAAAATCATGATAAAGTGTGTACAGACAGACATCAAGAATGCAGCATGGAACTCAATTCTGTAGTGTGTGCTCATCCTTGAGCTGACCTGCGAGAGCAAAGGAAGTTGTACAAAGAGGCAGCTATAGATACGGTAGAGCTTCCCTGTGTCATGCAGGGTTGTCTTCCCTAAAGCACTCTCTGGCTGGGAAAATGGATGCAGGTGTTTTGCCAGGATTTTTGTGCACAGATGAACTACTGTATGTACCTGGTAGGCTGCAGGGGGGTGGGTAACATGCTGGAGGCACACTGATGTCACTGTACAGCATGTATGCTTTTCTGTTTGGGAAATCTTGGACAGAAACATGGGAAACCTTAAACAACAGGGCTAGCAAGTGAATTTACAGCCAAAAATTTAGTAAAAGAAAAGCAAAATTATTTAAAAACTGAAATAAGTCTAATTCTAAGTCAATGAGGCAAACGTGACAGCTGAATTGCAATGTCCTTGCCATGCTTCAGCAGCTATGCTGTGGTAGCAGTGCTCGCCTGCTGCAGGCTCTGCTGGCACAGCTGGGCCAGGGCAGCAGAAGGCAGGCCGTGCTAATCACCTGCTGCTGGAAGGTTAGGAAGTGGGACAGGAAGGCAACTGAAGTGGAATTTTAATTGCCTTCCTTTCATCACAAGCAGGGTTTACTTCAGGCATCCTGCTGCTAGTCTAATAGGACACGCTTTGGCCTCAGCCAGCAACCCACATGCATGGGGCTCATGGACTCATGGCTTTGCTCAGAGGCCATCTGAGGGCTCTTCCAGCAAAACTGACTACCCCCAGTTATGCTGGTGCTTCCCCAGCTGGCTCCCTGCCCCGCAGGCTGGAAATCACCATCCCCACAGCAGCAGAACAGGCTGTGTAATGTAGCCGTGCCTTGGCTGCTGTTCACACGTGAATCTCTTGGACTAACCCGGCGGTGAAGGAAAGCTTGTGCTAAAAGGCCAGGCTGTGCACTCAGGCAGAGCATGCCAGGCTGTGCCAGCTCTAATGGGGCACAGCAATGGTAATTAAGGCCTCAGACATTTACTTGGGGATGGAGATCTGAGCCTTAAGTCATGCTAGAGAAGGTCGCTGCACTACATCTGCCTGCTGCCAGCAGACACACACTCCTTCAGCTACAGCTGACCTCTGGTGCAGCTACACGATGCTAATGAGAAACCCCAGACCTTTGCTTTACTTGGAAGTGTGGGGAGACAGGCACAGTTTGCCGTCATTCAGCTATTTGGGGAAGGGAGGGATGTATAAGATTAGGGAGAAAAGCAAGGTTCAGCATACTCTGGCCCAAAGGCTCTTTAAGAACCTGACATAGGATAAGAGGGAAAGTCTTGTGAATTAAAGAAAACAAAGGTTAAAAAACCAGAAAACAGAAGTGAATTTTTCACAGTGATGAAAGTCAGAGGTGGATCCTCAATATGCTATTATAGGCACATGGAGATGAGTAAGGAGCAACCATCAAACAATAAACCAAAGGGGTCTTTGAACTTCTTTAAGACTGTAGGCAGTGCTCTGTATAATCCTTTTATTAGTAAATAAGGGAAGGCCTAATAAAGCTCATGAATCCATTACATTTTGGTATCGAAGATAATTGGTAACTTAACATAAAAAAAAAAACAACATTACCACTGGTGCTGTAAAAGACAAGTTTAGGGTCAAAAATTATCTTGACCAAGTGGAAAAGTGAGGTCAGGAGGACTAGAGCTGAAGACCTGTAATGTGCTGGGGTTTGGTTTTCTTCCAATCTTCTGCTCCAGAGGTGTGCCACCAGCACAGAAGACTAATGTGGCCACACAGCAGGGTGTGTCCCTTCACAGACCAGAACAGGGGTGTCTGAAAGGTTTGTTTCTCCTCTAGAACTACAGTTTTTATTCAAGATCTACAGACCACAACCACATCTTGCTCCTTCCTAGGCTAGTACCAGGCATTGCAGTTCAGGCCTGCTGCACAGGCTTTGGCTAAACTCTCCTGGCATTATCATTCTGTCTTCCCTTTCCAAAGGAGATCCTTCTGGGCCCAGCTGGGCTTTTTGTGTGCTTTCCAAGAAGTGGATTCTTGGAGCTGGAGCCCTGAAAAAAATCACACAGGTACTGGGATCTCTGTTGTTGTAAACATGTTCCTAGAAAATCTGAAGTTCATCCCTGAGAGATGGGCTGTACTCACCTCACCTGTGCCCCAGCAAAATCTGGGCACAGCTCCTTTTGTGTGCAAACAAACACCACTGCACGCCGGATGCCAGGGGACTGGTACAGCTCAGCTCCAGCCCAGGCTGGCAGACTACGACAACTCAACAGCAACTGGTCAAGAAGTTTTGTGTTCAAAGCCGCAGGCAAAAGTGCAGGTTAAGACTGCCACAGACTCACTCTGTGATTTCAGGTGACATCTCCAGGTCCTCAGCACCTGCAGAATTAGGGCAGGAATTCTTCCTGCTTCCATCCTCTGGCTGTGGGATTTCTATATCCCACGAGTTTCACAGCAGGGCTCATCATCCAACACAGCAAAGACCTTGTTACAGAGGATAAAAATTAGGCATGTTACTATACACAGCAGTAACTGTTGACTGCCCCTCCAGGGAAAAGAGTGATTTTCTCTGAGCAGAGTGGAGCGCAGCCGGCTCCCCCTGGCTTGGGCTCCATCCAACAATGTTTTTGATGTTGCAGAAGGCCGGCAGGAAGCTCCTAGCATCCTTCACTGAGAAGTCACCTGCTCCCCCTGGGCAGGGGCCGTCAGCCAGTACCCAGCTCTGGCCAGGCTGACCATGGAATAAAACCCGAGGTCAGGGCTGGGGCACAGGCAATGCATTTGCTTCTCAGCACTGACCCTGACGGTCTTCTTGTAGGAGGCTTCCTTTGCTGCAAGCAGAACTTCACATATTCCATGATGTGATGGCCTCCAGCTAGTCTTTCTTACCTGTGAGTTTTGCAGCCAGACAACTTCAAATGCAAATGTTACGGGAAGGAAGCAAAGCCATCAGGGCCCCAACTGGGGTTGGGAACCCAAGACATATAGCTAAACAGATCATCCCTCTCAACCAAAATAAATAGCAACATATGCTTCAGACACAACTGAATGACATCAGCGTGACATATATATATATAAAGTGCTTTATTGCAGCATCAGATTAAAGAATTCTTCTCTGTGAAATTTTGTAGGAATAAAAGACATTTTATATATATATTATACATAAAAAACCACAATAAACTTAAGGAGTGAAAGCTTAGAGATTCAGCACTTAAATAGCAGTGGGCTGGACAGAATCTTTGACGGGATATAAAAATAAACACTTGCTTAATGCCTACTTTTCTCATGGTGTTCTGCAAAGCCTCACGGTGTGTAAGGTGCTTGTATGAAGAACAACACTGCTTTTTTCTCATGCTCCAGTTTGTGTCTGTATTGTCCAAACCACAGAGGCAGCAAAGCAGAACAGCTACTTGGCTCTCAACTAGCTTTTGTGGGGGTAGTGGGGAATGGGGGGGTATCAATGCAATAGATTTTTCTACCTGCCCTTGGACAGGAACTCCAGTTATTACAGAAATTACAGGGTTTTTTCTGGGGGTTAGACTGGTTGACATAGCCAGTATAAAGAGGAGGAGGGTACAAATCCTGGGTAACACTTATTGTAAGAACACTTCCTTAGAGAGCAGCCAGTCTAACAAACAAATTGGCTGAGCTTTTGCAAGTCTTCAGGAAAGGCTGTTTGTAGAAGTCCTGCTTCCATGTGTGGTCCAATACTGAACACTAGGCACGTTCAATAGGACGTTGCTTTTAAGAAGTCTGCACTGATGGTAAATAAACTCCTGTGAGAATCTGATGATGTTAATGATAGCATATGGTATGGGAGTGGAAATACGCTCTGCTGAATGACTGCTGTTAACAAGCTCTTTCTTCCACGGCTTCAACCGCTCAATTTGTTTGCTTCCATGTCTCTTGCTGAGGCTCCCTGGCTCCCAGAACCAAGCCACCAGATCACTGTCACCCCCTCTTGACCACCTCTATATGACCTATCTCTTTGCCAGAAACTAGCAAGTGAATGATCATCTGGGCTAGAGAACATGTAGTGATCATGATAATTTTCCAGGGTCTAGGTCTCTATCCATGCTTATTTGGTTCTCTTCCTTCTCACCATTTACAGAACACTGGTCATCTCAGACTGCATGCCAGTTGGGAAATGGATGATGTCTGCCTGTATTTTGATAGAACCCATAACCAGAGTCTAGGGATACAGGGGTGTAATAACAGTTGAGTAAGAAAATTCAGTCATAATTTCATGGATACTTTTGTTTTACCAGCTACAAAGTCTTAGGTATGGATGACCAAGGATGCAATCTTCTATCAGTAACCAAGGCAAAAGGATCAACATACACTCAATAGATACAAAGACACCCCCAAAAGATTCCCCAAAGAGCTTTCAGACCAAGGATACTCACTGATGCTGGAGAAAGCTCCCATAAGCAGGACAGATAGCACAGGATGGTCAACAAAGGACCTCTGCAACCAGTTTTTTGGTTCAACAGTGCCCTGCAGAAGTACACGAAGTAGCTAGCAGCCTTGTGTGAAACCTCTAGTGTAGAAATTACTCCATTCTTCTTTATGTGTGCTTATTTCCCCTGATGCAACAAATTTGTTAAATAAAAGCTATAAATTTTCTGCCAGTTCAGCAACTGAATGTCCAGGGACAAAGGTGCTCAGCCTAGCTTCTCTGCAGAAAAGCCTCCAAAATATGCTGTGAGACACTGCCATGGACCTGTGAAAAGCTGAATAAAACCCAGGCAAGACCAAAGTGCCAACAGAGAGCATCACAATTCATGATCTGTGGACACCAGGTATTGACATTATTAGCATGTGTGTGTCTTCCTCCTCTGGAGCCACACTTGTGAGCCTGGCCCGGAAGTGAGCCTGAGGATCCATGGCTCGGTTTGTCTGGCCTGCCTCCAGCTGGGGACCTGGGCAGATACAGAATGGAGAAGCTGGGGACGTGGGCAGACAGCATGGAGCAGGGTCTTGCTTGGCTCAGTGCTTTTTGCTCCTCGCCAGCAATGCCATGAGCAGTGGCCAAGGTGCCTCCTGCCCCTGGCAGGGCTGTGAGTGGGAAACACAGGACTTTCTTTGAGGCTGTGTCACAGGTGCTCCTGAGACCTTCTGGGGACTGCCAGGGGACCAAGGACTGGTGGAGGTCTAGTGCTGTGACTTGCACAGATGCTACCACCCTGCTCCCCTCCCCCAAGCACCAAGGCAGAGGGGCTGAAATGCACACAAGGTGGTGTGTCCCCATGCTGACCTCCTCTGAGGTCCATCTACGCGCAGCTGTGGCAGGCAAAACTCTGGTGGCA
>NW_008239553.1:24577342-24590912 GCF_000691975.1 Corvus brachyrhynchos
CCCAGGCAGCCAGTCTCCTCCTGCCCCACAAACCCCTTCCCCGGACCCATGGACCCTTCTAAGTCCTTCCCTGCTCCTTCCCAACTGTGCACACACAAACCCAAGAATAGGGGAGGCCCTGCTCTGTATGTGTGGCTGGGACAGCCCTGCACTCTCCAGGAAGACCTATCCCCCGTTTCAGACATAAACCAGCATGTGCCAGGGCAGGTGTACAGACAAGGGCAGGCAGCCATGCCTGCAGCAGCTCCTCAGATGTGGCGTGAAGCCAGCAGGAGCTGAGCCCACTTCACCCTGTGCTCAGCTTACAGGCTGTGTTGAAAGGTCATAGAGAATAAAAGCAGACAGGAGCAGCCCCTTGTTCCCTTCATACCTCCCAGCCCCTGCTGCTCCCCACATGCCAGGCCAGGAGCCCTGGACTGCAGGACTGCCCTGGGTGGCATGGCAGGCACTGCACCACAATAACCTCCAGCACCCTCAGAAATCAGAGGGGGACTGAGACACCTCTCTGAGGGGATGAGACAGATGGCGCATCCTCCCCGTTTTGCCTGGCACCACTGACCCATGAGCAGGGTCAGGGCTGGCCAGGCTGCGCAGGGCTGCAAGCCAGTGGTGGTCGTGGCACCTTGGAGAGTGGCTGTGGCTAGTACTCCTTGGCCTCCTGCAGCTGGGAGAGGTACTCCTCCTCGGTGGGGTTGTCAGCACACCGTTGCCCATTGTTGGGGGGCCGGACGGCGTGATACCGGCTCCAGTCGCCCTTGCAGAGGATCCAGGGCAGCATGTCCACCTTGTAGTGCAGCTCCGGGGAGAACTCGGTGCTGATGAGGTTGGGGACACCGGCCCCCTTGCCACGGGTGATGAGGCGGGTGTGCTCATCATAGCAGCAGTGCTGGGCAGCCAGGGTGGTGCTGTCAAGGGAGAGCATGGAGCGCAGGCAGAAGCGTGCCGTCGGCTTGTAGATGTCCAGGCGCTCCTTGGGGCCGCTGGCATCCCGCCATCGGAAGCTCTTGCCCTGCTGCTCATCCCGCAGGTTGACGGCACTGTAGACGGCCTCCAGAGGGTAGGAGCAGGGGCAGCTGGGCAGGTCCGTCAGCACCTTGCTCAGGTACTTGGTGAGGAAGTCGCTCTTGCAGTTCAGCCACTTCTCACAGCTGTCCACCTCTGGGGGGAGGGTACCAAAAGGGTGAGGGCATGCACATTCTGCACCCCACTTTACCCAGCTGCCATTTGCCTGAAGCCATGCCAACACCACCAGTGGAGCCTGCAACCACCAGGCAGGAGCAGCCAGGCTCTTGGGATGAGCTGGAGCCAGGCTCCACTCTCGAGGCAGTGACAGAGGGAAGGGGTTGTGTGCTGGGGCCAGGCTGGCAACATTACCTCATGGTAGAGGGCACGTGGCAGGCTGGCCTCAGTCAGTGAACCATAAAGCAGGACAGTGTTGTACCACAGCTGTGGGAGCAACTGGGTTTCCCAGCATGACCACTGAAGCCTGCACAATGTAGTGGTTTGGGTGGCTTAGGTCTGGACACCAGACACAGGACCCCTTGGCAGAGCCCTGCCCACAAGCCAGCTATGACCCTCCCAAGGTCTGTCACTGAAGCCCCCAGTGCAAGGCAGAGGCAGAGGCTGACCTGAGTTGAACAGCTCTGTGGTGTTGTCGCTTTTGAAAGGTGTCTCCTCTGTGGGGAAGACCATTTCTCCTTCTGCTCCTTGAGACAGAAAAAAAAACAAAACAAAGAGCCTGGTTGAACACCAGGAGGAATGGTGTTTTTTTCCTCTGTATATGCACCAGACACCATCCGTCTCCCAGAGCCTCTCCTGCCACTTCTTTGGTAACATGGCCCTGTGTTTGGAAGGAAGGGCCAGCAGCAAGACTGGCCCAACGGACCTGAGGCTGTTATGTAAATCCCAGTGGATAGAGCTGGCTCTCAATATGTCAGGAGAGGATTTCAAGCTCCCAGTGTGAGAGAAGTGCTAGAAGTCACACACCAAGCCTGATGCCAGCTCTACCACCCCTAGGCCCCACACAACTACCTGGGGAGCCATGAAGCCCAATCATAGCTTCTTTGTGGAAACAAATCCCCATGGTCATTAGCCCTGATCACATCAAACATACCTAATTCTTGAAGCATGAGCAATGCCCAGCCTGCAGCAGTGGGGAACCAGCCCACATCAAAGTCAGTCAGACAGTCCCCAAGGACTGATATGGCCAGGGGCTCACCAGGGCAGCGTGTCAGATCGCAGGTCCTCGACTCCGTTGCTGTGCAGGCATAGCCACAGGACCGGGTCCTCTTCTGGTTGCCACGGCCACAGGTGATGCTGCAAGGGGACCATGGGCTCCACTCCTCCTCATCTTCATAGTCTGTGCATGGCAGGGAAGAGGCAGAGAGTGATGGACCTCAGCAAAGCTTTAGCAGGAGGGGAGACAACAGCCACCTGGGACCTCCTGCAGCTCTGCCTCCATCCCTGACAGGACAGTGCTGCCTGGGGCACAGGGAAGTGCCCAGCCATGCAATGCCAAGGGCCAACCCCGTCCTCGCTGCCAACCCCAGGGAAGCATCCCTGAGCAAAAGCTCTCATTCTCACAACTTTGCTTCCATTCATACCAACCCAAACAGGTATTGCTGCCCATCCCGATCCTCACCAAACCTGCACAACACACTGGCCATGATGCTGAAGCATCATCATGTGTTAGCAAAGGTTGGCTGGTTTTGAAGTCATGGCCAGGAAGCTGCAGGAGGGAGCTGCTGAGGTGCCCTGGCCCATCTGCCATCTAGCCCTCTGCAGCTCCTCTCCTGGGGGGCACCCAGGTCTGTGGAAAAGGCTTCTGGCACTGATGTCACTACAGGGACCTGAGTCAATGGCAGCAGCACTTGTCATAAAACATTTGCACTGTATTTCTCATGTGAGCATGCCTTCGCTAGAGCCCATGCTCCAGTGTGATTACATGCACGGGCAATTCCCGCCAGGACACTGGCATGTCTGCTGGCAGCCCCAGCTGAGTGCTGGCCTTGCTCCTTGGCACGCTGGCTTATTTTGTAAGTAAGAGCTGAGCACCAGCGTGCTGTGATTGCTGGTGCAGGGCTGTGGGCCAGGCAGGACAGGGGAGGGCAGTGCTGGTCTGCAGGGCAGCTGCACATGCCAAGAGAACTCACCGTAATTATATTTTTCTTTAAAGATCCAGTTCTTCTGCCCAGGCCATCGCTGGTCCCAGTTACCTCCTACTCCACTAAGCATGGACTCCTCCTCCTCATACTCTGTTGTGTAATCTTCCTCTTCATCATCATCCTCTTCTTCTTCCTCCCTGTCCCCTACATCCAGGTTGTCATCCTCTTCCTCCTCTTCCTCCTCCTCTTCATCTTCCTCCTCCTCGTCCCCCTCAGCAGGGTCAGTGTATTCCCAGAAGAGGGGCCAGAACAGGTCCTTGTGAGACAACCACTCAGAGGATGTCAGAGACCAGTCATTGCTTGTCTCCTTCAGCAAGTCCATCTCCATCTCAGCCTGAGGATCATCCACCACTTCAATGGTCACCTGGCGGGCAGATACAAGGCAAGGCAGTGAGCTGGGGCACAGCCCTTGGGCAGGCCTACCAGACCATGCACTGGTTCCCAGCCCGAGAGGCCAGAGACACTCTGGGCTGCAGGACCGTATGAGGAGCGCAAATGGTCTCTCCCCATCCAGAGGGACGGACAGAGCGGGAAGCACAGGGTGGCTGGTGGTCACCCACAGGGGCCAACGCCACCCTCAGAAACTGAGGGGTCACCCACATAGTTTGCTCCTGCTCTGTGGAGAGGGGTTGGGGGGGGCCAGGGAAAAGGCTGTGAGCAAATTCCTCAGTCGAGGATCTTCTCCATGCCAGCTATTTGCAGCTGGTAGTCACCAAAAAAACAGGTGACAGTGGCCACACAGACCCTGCTCATGAGATCCTTTCTCTTAAGGAACCAAATGAGGCTGGAGAGCACCACTTTCAGCACAGTGCTCATGCACACTCCCTGTAGCCTTCCCAGACCCACTCCCCACCTGGATGTTGGGGTTCTGGGCACTCAGGTCCACATTGGCCAGCCCTGGCAAGTTCTGCAGATCCAGCATGAACGGCAGGCTCTCCTCCCGGCCAGCAGCACCGGGCTGGGGCAGCGCTGGGCTCCTGGCAGGCTGCTGAGCCACCCCTCTGCGCCTGTGCCGCCGCGGGCCAGCCTGCCCACTCCGCCTCAGCCCCCGTGCCTTGCCCGATGGTGGCAGCTCCTCGTCTCCTGCCGAACGGGGGCTGGATGATGCCGAGACCTGGAGAGGGAAGAGGCAGAGAGAGTATCTCTTGAGGGTGGCAGTGCAGGGCAGGGAGCAAACTGCTGCCCTGCAAGGACGGGTCTGCCCCAAACAGTTCCTCCACCCCATCTTATTGCAGCATCAAGATAGCAATTAACATGTTAATCAATCAAGTTAATACCAAGTGCCCTGTGCTGTGCCAGCACTCAGTCCCGCTGCACCTGAACTTACAGGTCTATTCAGACTGGTACTGCCCAACCCCATGACCACCCTCTCTGCCATCCCACTGCCCATCTCGCCTGGCTTTCCAGTTCTCACTCTCCCTTTTTGGCTATTTCTCAGTCCCTGCAAATGGGTTAACAGCAAGGGCTGCTTCTGGTCACAGAGTTACCGCAGCTCAAGTTTAATAATTTTATGTATTTATATAAAAAGTTTACAACAAGGGCTTTATGACAAAGGGGAAAACCTCACCCAAATAAATAGTTCTGTGGCATTGGTATTAGGGCAGATGACTTCAAGCAACACAGGTTTTATTGAGATTTCTGATGGTGTCCAAAGGCTACCACAAAGAGGGAAAGAAACTGCTGGCAGATATAACCCAGCTACCTTTAGCTCTTCGGGAAAGGGAAGATGCCCAGCCAAACAAGTCAACAAAACTCATGAGTGCTGCCAAAGGCTGGAAGTGCTGCTGCCATTCCAGGGGCACATGGCATTTCGCAGCCAGCCCTCCAGTCCCAGGAGGAGCAGCGGCAGCAGACAGGGAGCCCTGGAGGAGAGGCAGCACCAGCCATCCAGAGGGCCAGGGAGGCGGCCAGCAAATGCTGCCAAATGACTGCGCCCGCTCTGAGTTCCCACGTTCCTCGTCCCGCACTCCGCACTCGGTGCGTACTGGCACGAAAGACCTCGACTCAAGGGGCCAGCAGGCTCCAGTGTGCCCGAGAAACCCGAGATGGGAACAACTGGCAAAGCCCCCCCTGCGGCACGGGCGTCCTTGGGAAGGTCTGCAGGGCCCCGCAGCTCAAGGCTGGGAGCAGAGGTGCCCGACCTCCCAGCATCTCCGCCAGCGGCTGCCTATTTCTGGCTGCCCAGCTGAAACCCCCTTTTGTTCCCAAGCTCTCACCCTTCGCGTCAGCCCAGTCGAGAGCTGTGGGATTAATGAAGAGCATGGAGTGCCCCCTCCCCACGGCGCCGGGCAGGGGGGATGCAGAGAGGCATTTCTACCTGCAATTAGAGCCAGATGGTTTGGGGAAGGACTCCCCTCCCTTTCATCCTGATCACTGGAGCACTTCAAAGGCAGCTGGAGCCTAGCCAGACTCTCATGAGCGCACACAGCCTGTCCCCAGCCCTGTCCCTGTACATCAAAGCCCACGATCCCTCCATCCCCGGGGGAGGGAAAAGAGCAGCAGGGACGCTGCTGGTCCCTTGGCTGCTGCCCAGAGCAGGCTGAACGCAGGGAAGGGCCGGTGACAGACTTCACCAGATGGGCCCGGAGGAGAGAGGGCTGCAGAGAGGAGAGAACCTGTGCTGCCCAGAGAGAGCGTTTGGGGCTTGCCCCTCTCCCTGGCGCCTGGAGGGCTCCTGTGGCACTGCTGGTAGCAAACATGAACAGAAACACCCCCCTGCATGCATCTTCCCCTCCAAGCGCCCTCTGTCCCCATCCAAACCACAAAGGTTTTGGGAAGGATGCATGGGAATGATGCCTGGCTCTGTCTCAGCCCATCTCCCAGGGCCTTAGCCCCTTGCTAAGTCTCCTGTCATGCCCCAGGACTCCTTGGCAGGCCGCAAGGAGCCCAGGTGGAACAAAAATAGCAAGAGGGGCTGAGCAGGCAAACCTAGCCATGTCCCAGTGCTGGCTGCATGACACTGCCTGCTGGTGCTGGGTTTGCTGCCAGCTGCACATGCCCAACACAACCCCTGCACAGGAGACTGGCAACAGCCCTGCAAGGCTGGAATTCCTGCCCAATTTGCCAAGAGCTTGTTGGGCCGGGTAAGCTCACTTCACAGGCAACCCAAATTTAATACACATGGAAAGGGAGGTCTCCTCTTAGCAACAAGATCCGAGCTCACCCAAGGACACCCAAGAGCAAGCAAGCCAGGAACAGACTCAAAGTCTCCAAATTTACACTCAATGCCTAATTCAGATTTTACACCCAAACAAGCTCAAGAAATTCAGAGTACTGTTCCCACAGGGAAAATGTAAAACTGCTCCAGGGGAACTGGCTGCAAGAGTGTTGCAGGGCAAACAGAATCCCCTCAGCTCCCAGATACTCTGGAGGCATAAGGACGACAGGGGTGGCTGCCCTGGATGGCCCAGAGCCCCTCAGCAATGGTCACTACAATGTACCACCCAATGCTTCCCTCCTGTTAACGTCTGCATCTGAAGCTTTGCTGGGCTCAAATTTGTCCCTGCATCAGATGTCCCTCCTGAGTAAGGCTCAGTGCCCTGCCCCAGACAATCAATCCGTGGATTTAACAAGCTCTTAGGAGGCCCAGTGCTCCCTCCAGGTCAGAGCATCTATGGTATCAGATGTGTCTTCTCCAAGTCATCAAGGGTCCCCTGACAGCCATACAAGCAGCTGCCCTTGAGGTTTGCACTCCTGCTGTGTGACATCCACCCTCTCCTCTGCACTGGCCAAGGAGCAGCTGGATAAAGCCATCAAGGCTGGAGCTAAGCCACTGCAGTGGACTAAGGGAAGACTTTGCTTGTCCAGAGGGAACACTCTATTCCACTGCTCTCTATAGAGCACAGGAGAAAGGCTGCAAACCAATGCAGAGCTGGTCATCAGCAGCTCCCTTCTCCTTCCACCATCATGGAAGAACACTTGCTACCACCCCACAGAAGCAGAGTGCAGTGCTGGGAAGCCATTAATGTCTGGCAGCCGAGCTCCAGCCTTCTCCTGCGACCAGCCAGCACCAAGCAAAGGAAAATGCTGAACAAGGAATTGCCACAGCTGCTCCTGCATACACTTGGCATATCCTACCTGTCTGGGAATAAGGATTCCCAGGGCAGGAACCTGAGAGAAACTCTGGGGCAGCACTCGGGAAAGAGCATGCACTTTCCATTTGTGAAGATCGTATTTTGACTGAAGGCTGTAAACCGGCTCACTCCTGCCTACCTACCAGTCCAGGAGCCCTTCCCACCTAGTCCAGGCTCTCCCACATGTAGGACTGATCACCTAAACACCCTGAGGCACAACCTTAGAGGAGATGTTTGGAAGGGGAAGTAACCAGTTAGCAATTCACCCTGGTGTCATGCCTACTTTGTACATAACACAGGCAACAAGGTGTGTGGAAAAGGTGTGGGAAAAGGCCACACATCATTGCTCTAGAGACTAAAGGCTGACATTTTTCCCTTTCTAGTCCATACATCTCTATTAGAATTGCTTCAAAATCTGGAGATGATGAAGAGAGCAGCCACAAAAACATTTCACGGGATGGAAAGACTTTTTGAGTGAAAAACTTGTACAATTCAATTTGTTTGTCATGCTGAAGAAAGAAAGCAATGACTTGGTTTTCCAGTTCTTTAAGGCAGTAATCCATCAGGCACCAGAGACTCTATAATCCAGAACAGAAACACATAATAGGAAACAATGTGCCCAAGTCAAAGCCAGACAAATTTAACTGAGGAATAAGGATCGGGCTTTTAATGCCATAGGTAATTAACCACAGGAACAATTAACAAGAAAAATGACAACTTCTCTCGTGGAGACTGTCAAACCCACGTCACTGGGCTCAACATGAGTACTGCAACTGCACTAGGGAAGAAATTCAAGGCTCTAGTAATTTCTTCTGCTCTTAAAATTTGTAATTTTGCTAGAAATGTCTCTAAGGCTTTGAAAGCCTTAGAAATGTCTCTAAGGTTAAGAAAGCAAATGGCCAATGTTCATGTGCTGCAGCTCTTAACTAAAAATTACTAGAGACATGACATTTCAGATCCTACAGCAGTTTAAAACCTGAAAACATCAACGGACTAGTTCCTGTGCTGTACTGCACTTCGGCAACCAGGAACACCACTACACTGCCACTTAACCACAGGTACTTGTCCCTCCAGCACGTTCCTCAGCATCTCTGTAGGCATCTCAAGTTGCCAGAGCACCCAACAGCAGTGCTCTTTGTAACTACATACACTACTGAGCAGAGCTGCCCCTCATCATGGGGTTAAGCCAATCCAAGTACCTTTGAGAGAACTCCTCTGGCAGCAAAGCACTGCTGGAGGTTGTGCATCAGCAGCCAGTGGAGCAAGCAAGTCACCGGCATAGCACAAGCTCAGAGGATGCAGCTTCTACCCACACCTATCCCAAGCCAATTATAGAGCACATAAACTCATTCAACTTGAACCAAAGAAACCTGTGCACACAGCAGTCAGATCAGAGGCAACATTCAGGCTGTGCTTTGGGCTTGTTAACACTGCAGTGAGGAAAATGACGTATTTGCTAAAGGCCGGTATCACACTGAGCTATAATTATAAGGAATGGGCGCTTTTGTTGCTTAATCATTACTGCTTGTGTTAGGTTTCCTTTGAACAGTTTTACCATGCTGTATTGAAACAAGAAACCACCAGAAGAACTATTGATCTTTTCCTGAATAGACCTTCCTTCTCTTTCCCCCAAGCTCTCTCCAACATTATTTTAAAATCTGTCCTGCAGTCTGTTGCAAACTTGCCCACTTATGAATTAGTCAAGTACAAAATTTTTTCTTTTTTTTTTTTTTTTACCATAAAACTTTTCTTTTTATATTTACCTAAATGAGCTGCAAGGATCTGGAGGAAGTATTAAAAAAATACATCTTTGGATTGAAACTGGGCGGGAACAACTCCAGAGCAGGATTTTACTACAAAGCCATACTATAAAGCTATGGAAGTAGAGAAGGCTGGTTGGTTGCACTAGAAGGAAGCCCAGCATGTCTGGGGTTAGCTCTGGGGCTGCAGTTTGCAGAAAGGCTCATGACAATTTTTGCTGGTGGGACTAGGAGAAAGGAAGGTTCTTCTACTGCTAACAGAACACTGTTGTCTCTTTAAAATAAAGGTTGAACAGCAGGGTAATCACCAGGAACAAATGCAGTGTGCCATGATGCCTCCCTCCCATAGTGCATGCCTTCTCCTCTATGAGGCACTGCTCAAATAAAGGGCTTTTTTAGCCCAGCCAGCTGAAACCACTGCAGCCTCCTGAGGGCTGTAGTTTGATCCTCCTGGCTCATAACCCATCCACCAGCACATAACCTGTCTACTGGCAGTCTTTCAGCCAGATGGAAAATCCATGGGATGCACATTAGGCAAGTGACCTCTGCCAGCCATCAGCTCATCACCCACTTAAGGGATTTCCCAGAGCCGTGACAGAGCACAGCAGCTTCTAGAGGTGTCAAGAGCTGGGTGGGTACCTACGAGATAACAGGGAATGCAAAGATGCTGCTCAGTTCCTGTTACTGTCTTTAAGACCTTCTGAGCCACAACCCCAGTCATCAGACACAACACATTTAGACTTATAGGCAGGTGGCTTAGCAGGAGCTATCACTCAGGATTTTGACATGTGAGCTCCGGAAGATCTGCCAGAGGTAATTTAAACAAGTTAACACCTCCAGTTGCCTCCCTCTTCTTGTGCCCTGGGTTACACTCCTGCCCGCAAAGGGGCTGTGGCACAGGTGAAGAGCAGAGCCATGACTTCCCAACTGCTGTACTATCCGGTCGGCCTCAGGATCAACTTACGTGGGTGCTGGGAGGGGGGGTTATTGGTTTGTTTGTTTGTTTTTGTTGGCTTGTTCTTTTCTTTTAGTAAACACTCCCTTTAGGTTTTAGGAGAGTTCTACAAGTGCTTACAGAACAGACAAGGCACTTGGTTATTACGTGGGCAGATCCTGTTTACGACACACCAGCAGGAGCCAGCAGCAAACTGTAGGCTGTGCAGATAATTATTACGCCCTCATGATTATAATTTTCATGCAGTTATCAAAATACTTTAGATCATACGGTATCACTTTCTTTTCTAACTAGCTTCATCCCAACTGTCTTGGGTAGGGAGCTGCAGGAGGCAGCATCAAAGGCCTCCTCATGTTTCACATTTATTTTCATGTCTCACAGTTGCAACAACTGTAATCTCAAAACTCTTTCCAAGGTTGGTGACTCAGTTGCCCCTGAGGCAGAGCCAGCCCTGGAGCAGAAGACACCACAGCACAGAGAAGCAGCAGCACGCAGCACCATGAGGAGCAAGGACACAGCATAGCTGACTTTGTGCAAGACCAGAAATGAGGAGGTTGCCCAGGCTACTGAGAATGCTCCTTACCATGCATCCCATTGGCACAGCCCAGGCCCTCTCATCCCAGTCGGCTCTCTTGTGGGTGTGCTCATGAGTAACTTGCCCATGGCATCCTCCCACCCCAGATCACTTGTGACATAAGGAGGAAAAGTAGCAGCCTTGCGGCCTTTCACCTCACCATGCCACACTGTTGCCCTCCTCATGCAGATCATTTCACTGGCAGATGCTTCTCTACCATAAATATCTTTTCTCTCTTTAACACTGAGACAAAATTCTTTGTCTGCAAAACTCCCATTCTGCAGACAAAGAAAATGACCTGCTCCTCAGGTAGCCTCCAGCAAGGCAGGATACATGCGGGTCTCCCATGTCGTACTTGGAGAAGACTCTCAAGAAGGTTCACCACAGCTCAGTTTTTCCTCCCCACTTGCCCTGGAGGAGGGACTGGTCTGCTTTCTAGACAGATGAACCACACAGGCCTTGTAGTGGAGAAGCTGGAGCATACAGTTGGCTCTGCTGATACGTCCCAGCACAGCAGATGGGGCTGTCCTCGCACCAGAGACTCTGTCCAAGTGCACAGGTCCCAAGGGACAATTCTTGATGGGTGGTGCCTGCTGCAATGACACCAGCTGGTGGCAAGGCACCCATTACTTGAAGACCTTGAGACTTCTGCTGCAGTCTTGGTATGGGAGAAAGGAGACTGCATGGAGAGGTCCCCCCAGAGAGATGAACAGACACACATCCACACCCTCTGGTGCTCTCTGGCAAATGCTCTTGCTGGGGCACATGGTTTCTGTTAACATAGTTGAGCAGTAATACACATAAGCTCCTAATGCATCAGAGGGAGTCGCTGCTAACTTGTTCCAGCTCTAAAGCCCATGTGCTTCAGTAACCATTAACTTGTTCCAGCTAATGATCTGCATTTGCTAGTCTGCACACCGTAACTCTCCCACTGCTCCAGCTGCGGCTTTCTTGCCTGCCACAGCCCAGGCAAAACTGCAAAAGGAAGAAAACCCCAAACACTGCAAAGCAGGTGTAGAAACTGACAGGACCAGATCAACACCAGCCTCCCCCTGCCTGCTAGAAGAGGTGGTGGAGGGGATCACAGGGCAGGAGGGAGTGCAGGGGGCACCTGCTCCCCTTGTCCCACGCAGGGCGCACAGGCTGCCCCTCCGTGCAAGCAGCAGCACAAGGAATGCAGCCAACCAAACAAATGCAAATCCATCAGGGATCCCTTCAACAAATGGGCACCTGAGCCAGACTCGGAGTATCTCCATGCCCTGCACAGGAAGGCATCCAGGCAGGGATGCTGCATCTTGTCTTCCTGAAGAGGCAAAGCTGGGATGACGCTCAGCCAGCAGCCCCTGCCCCAGGTGCTTGGCTGCAGCTCCCCAGCCTGGGGTCAAGCTCAACTCCTCTCCCCAGCCAGCTTTGACTTTCAAGGAGCCAGCAGCCTTAGCATGTAATAAAAACACACTTTCTCCAGAGGGGAAGGTGTTGGGAACTGCTAACATGAAGACATCTGTACAACACCTTGTCTCGATGGAGGTGCTGCATGGTACGGCACAGTGCAGCTGGCATTCCCTGTGATTTTGGCTGCTGTGGGAATGGCTGCAGGTGAAGGGGAGGGCAGGGAGGGCAGCAGGAGGGAGTGCTAAAGTGGTAAGGAAAAAAAAAGGAAAGAGATCGATTTTCCACGTGGGGCACCTCCCAGAGCACCTCCAGGCCATCCAGCAAATAGTGCCTCCTCAGCCAGCAGGGCCCTGGGGCTCAGCTGCTGGGAAAGAGCTGGGGATGCCTTGCTCACCCTAGGCTAGGGCTGCCAAGGCTGGGATGGAAGGCGGCTCACCTGAAGGGCACGGTACCCATGCCATGTGCCAGTCTCCAGTTGAGCCCTGCATGATAGTGGCAGTGACATGTTCCCACACCTGCCCTGCAGCCCAAATCCTGAGTGCTAGATAAGACCCTGACAGAGCAGGCCAACCATCAGCTCCTAATCCAAGATAAACCCACGCCTCACCACCTCTTCCCTGAGTGCATGGGTGTTTCCTGGCCTTCTGCAGCCAGGTCTCTACCTTGTGCCCATCTTGTGGTGCCAAGGGACAGCAGAAGGCAGCAATTTACCGCATTTTGTTCCCTTTGAAGTTGTATCCTTGCCCTGGAGACTAAACAACCTGAACCTCAAGAGGCATTGGTGCCCTTCATGCCAAGGGCCGCCCAGGACTCAGAGCCAGGTAGGTCACCATTTTTTTGCTGTCTTCATCTCTTAAGTACTGAGATGAAAGCACATCTCAAACAGCTTCTCAGACAAGCCCCCAGAGTCCCTACACAGAAGGAACATGGAGCAACGGAATTGCTTGGAAGCAACACCATGCAGGCTGACATTTACAGCTGACCACATAAAAGCACCAGGCTGCCCAATGAAGGTTCCTTACAAAAACATTCTACCAAAACAAACAAACAAAAAAATAGTCTTTACACTGCACTTTTGCAAGCTTCTGTCTGAAACAAAAACGATTTAACACTGAAATATGCTGCAATCTCTTCCTTGCTCCAGTATATTATACAAAACCTGAGCCTCTGGCTGGTAACATTTGCTTTGAAGGAGCTGGACAGCACGGGTACACCTTGTGGGCCTGCCTGCAGCTCAGACTGTCCCCAAGCTTCCCTATGGGAAGTATCAGGCTTCGTGTTTTGAGGATTATTCTGAGAAGAAGAGTACTTACTGCTACAGTGGACCAGTGTGCACTCCCTGTGCGTAAGACACTGACAAGAGGAAAGTGGGAATTAATCTCTAGCACACTCCCTCTATCACCCCACTGGTCTGAGAAAGATCATGGCTGGAGGCAGGATGAGTCCCCCAGCTTGCCTGTCTTTTGAGGAAAGGGTCTGCACTGAGTCAGACAATTTTGGGAACCCAGAGAGAGTGCAGGGCCATACCCTGTTGGGCGATTTATGCCTAATCTCTTCCCCTTACATGTGCCTTTTACAGGAACCCCTTTGATTATAACAATGGGGACGCAGCAGACCTATTTGTGCAGTGAAAATGGAAGAAACCCCCTTTT
>NW_008239553.1:24590932-24592279 GCF_000691975.1 Corvus brachyrhynchos
CGGCTCTCCTTGGGTTCTGCTGCTGTCTCAGCCCCAGGGCGGGAGGGTTTTCAACTGTGTTGACTAAGATAATTTGGCACTTCTCAAAAGGAAATTTGCTACAAAGGGCGAAGTACCTCCCTGCGCACAAAGAGCCCCTTTCAGAGCGGAAGGATGCTTCAGTGAACGTTTTGTACCCACAAATCCGACCTCCGCCAAGGACAAAGCCAGGGACAAGAACGCTTAATTGCTGAAGAAATGAAAAGGTAAAAAGCACATCCTCAGGCAAAATGACTCTGCTACTGACACAGCCCGCAGTGGCGGCGGGGATGTGGCTGCGCAGGCAGCCAGCACCGATCCAGCTGCCCACTCGTACCCCAGCGGGGCTCTCCCGAGGAGACGGGAGCCCGGCAAGGTGCTCCCCGCAGGGCGGACACGGGTGACAACACAAGCTGGGGATCCACAGCAGCGTGAGAGGGTGCGACCGCTCTAGGCCAACTGAGATCCTCTCCTTGGCCAGAGCCCTAGAGGAGTCAAGAGGGAGCAAGAGCTGGGGGAGAGGCACAGGGCAGGCTCCCGCAGACCTCTGTGCCTGTCCAGCCCATCACCCCAGTGGTCTCCCCAAACCAATGTGTCTAGGCTGTGTCAAGGCTCCCAAATGACAAGGCTACCCCGACTTAACAGTCTCCTGACAAACTCCACTCAAGCCCAGCTGATATTTCTTTCACTCTTCTTATGTAGTACAGCCACACCATGTCACCTTGGAGCTCCTTCGCTCTCTGTCTGCTCTCTCCAGCCAGGCATCACATCACTGCTATACATTTAATTTTTAAGCACTCTCACGCCCCTATGCACAGGGCAGATTGATTTCAATCAAGACTGCTAGCAATGATTTTCAATCAGGTGTAGACCTTCAGTTTTACATGTAGTTTCCCACTGCTATTCTCACTGCCTGGTTTAACCAGTAAATAATGTGTTGTGTTGTTGTTTCCTTATTTCTCAGGGGCCAGGAGCCAGTCATATCAGGTGCTGCACAAACCCATTGATTTGTAGCCAACTCAGCCTTTATGCTACGATTGATATTTCTTTTGTTGCCTTCCATTATCTCTTATCGCAGATGCCAGATTTGCTTTGCTCACAGCCTCAGACCAGGGGAAATCCAACAGTAAGTTCCAGCCTGGATTTGACCCCTGTCCCAGCTCTGCAGTAACACCCCGGGTGCTTTGGGAAGTTTGCTGACGTTACTCTTGGGCCCCTCTCTCAGAGTGGTTCCCTCCTGCAAAAGAGCACCCACCAAGCCCACCAGAGCTGGACCCTCCATAAAACAGTGTTGGCTTGTTCTGCCTCACCCTGTCAGTGCCAGGATGC
>NW_008239553.1:24592293-24593446 GCF_000691975.1 Corvus brachyrhynchos
CTGGCACTGTTATTCCTGTGCACAACTACTGAAGCTCTTGTGTGGGTTCACACAGATCTAATCACTCCTAACGTTTACATTTGCAGCATGTTAGGACTGTGGCTGTTTTCTGTTTACCAGGAGAACACTGGAATTCATTGGCATCAGCTGGAAAGAATCCAAGCATCTATTAACTATGTTCAGAGCTAATATTTTGAAATCCAGTGAGTTTATCAAAACATATTTTTCATTTAAACCTCCTGACTTCATAAATAAATAAACTATTAAGTGATGTGATGAGCTGTATCTTGTCTCCACAAGGGACACAAGCTTTTCCAACTATTATGTTACCCAAATCTGAAGAGTCACTTAGTGGTCAGTGCTCCATCCTGCCACATTTCTGCCCACATCAAAGTATGATGTATCCAGCCTGCAAAAGCCCTTCTAAAACCCCTGCTGTACACCTGTCTGCTGTTTCTGAACCCACCTGCCTTCTCAAACGTCACCAACAAACCTCCAAATGAGCAGGTACCTCTCTTGTTAGATTTAAGTCACAGTTTGGAAAGAAAACTGCCTTTCAACTTTCTCATTCTGCCTTTTCAACTTCTAATCAAATAGACTGAAGAAATAGCAAAATATTCTCACTACATCTGTTGCTTATGCTGAGCACAGTATAATTCAGGCAAAGCTTTGCTGACCAGTGTCATTGCTGAGATAATGTAAATGCAAGTACTTGCTCCTTTGGTAATGCTGGAAATAATGGATCCTGACTGGGGTACAGAACTTTGGACACACTGATAAGGCTAGCACCTAAAAATAAATCATGTGTTCTCTCCATCCTTCCTACAATAAGAAGACTTTCTATCCCAAAAAACTTACTGGAAAACTTGTTTTAATTTTTCTAAATTTTTTTAGTATAGGAGTGCAACTCTAAGGCTCAGCACAGATTACAAAAATTCCCATTCAATTCTAAACCAAGGAAAAACATTTGCTTTAAACAAAGTTGTTAAATTAAAATAAATCCAAGTTATGTAATTGTTTAATGGTTTCGATTGTCTATCTGCTCTGCTCTGTCATTTCTATTTTTCTCCTCACAGCCCCCTTCATTCTACCCACATCTGTAGGGCATTACCCATAGTGTAACCAATACTCCAGCTGTGGCTGGCCCCCTGCC
>NW_008239553.1:24593594-24595352 GCF_000691975.1 Corvus brachyrhynchos
GGCTGTGGCTGCCCTGCTGCCATAGAGACAGGACGTATCAGTGCTGCAACAGGAACCATCTGTGTGTATGACCCAAAATCACTCTGGATTTTTTTTAACCACCATGCTGCTGCGCTTGTGCTCTCTGCTTTAGTTCAAACAGCTGGGCATGACTACTCTAAATTGTTCCCTGCATGCACCAGAAATAGAGGATTTCATCCCAAAACGCAGCTAGAAGACATATGCGAATACCTACTGCTTCCTCCCTGCCATGAGAAGTGTGTGTGTATGACCCAAAATCACTCTGGATTTTTTTTAACCACCATGCTGCTGCGCTTGTGCTCTCTGCTTTAGTTCAAACAGCTGGGCATGACTACTCTAAATTGTTCCCTGCATGCACCAGAAATAGAGGATTTCATCCCAAAACGCAGCTAGAAGACATATGCGAATACCTACTGCTTCCTCCCTGCCATGAGAAGTGTGCCACCAGTACTCTGAGGGATGCAGGGTGCGCACAGGAGCACCGCCAGACTCCCAGAGGAATCCATTCTTCAACTTCCTCCTTGCTCCTAACCTCCACCCTCAAACCTTTGCCTATAACCTTGTTGTATGTTTGTATTTCTGCAAGAAGCAAAGGTCCCGGGGACAGAGGCCGCGCTGTGTAAGTGCCGAATGTGATCTTTGGCTGGCCGCACAACGCTCCCCATTCACAGCCATTCACAAACCGCGACTGACAGCAGCTCACATGCTCTCCCATGTATTTTAGATGTCAGATAAAAAGGAGCCTGAGACTGTGCCGCAGGATCCCGTAGTGGGGACGTGCACAACTTCCTAACATACAGCTTGTCCCCACCCTTGCTCCCTGCCACAGGGGTGCAATACCTTCCTGGATTTCAAGTGTAAATCCCTACTCCTTCTGCAGCCGGAGCCTGAGGGCACTCTGCCTGGCATTCGTCTGGCAATTGAAGCAGCATCTACATCTATGGTTGAAGTTTCACTAGCAAAGATCAGCACCAACATGGTATTACCAGCACTACAGCACATCATCCCCAGCAGTTCTTGCATCTGCTCAGTCCACACGCCACTCAAAACCATCACCAGGCTTGACTAGTGGTACTTGGCTGGGTGCCAAGTACTCGGCCCTCTCTTGCCCCTTAGCCAAGCATTTCATGTGGCAGACTCCCTTCTCACACTTGCGCCCTGAGCTTCATGCTGGCATGGAGTTTAGTGCATCCGACAGGAGCTGCCAGCATGACTCCTCCACAGATCAGACCCTGTTTTGGCATTAACTAGCAGTAAAGTATATTCCCATCGCTTCGCACCTCCTCTGCCAGTCTGACTGACACTGAAGATCAAACATGTTGCTTTCCATACTCCTGTGTATCGCCGGCGAGGACTGAGCTGCTCTGACCCTGTCATGCTCAAACTCCTCCTATCGCCACCTTTCCCAATCATTCCTTTCCACCTAGTTTTAGCAGTAGCATTATTTGAGAGAGTACTTTTTGAACACAGCTCTGCTGGCTGAATGACTTTTCCTCCAGAGAACACTTTCAAGATGGAAACAGCTTGTTTTGACCATCCAAGAGTCTTTCTTACCACCCGCTCTCCCGGTAGTTTCTTTCCCATTCCATTCCTGTCATCCCCATCAGGTCCCACCAGTTGGCTCCCAGTCTGACTGGACCCTCATTGCCTGCTGAAGTCTCCCCTTCCACAAACCGCGTTCGGCAGCGAGCGCGGGACAAGATCCGGCACTCAGGTAGCCCCGGAACATGCACCTCA
>NW_008239553.1:24595583-24596258 GCF_000691975.1 Corvus brachyrhynchos
GGATGCGGGCCGCCGGGGGCAACGGATCTTCCCGGGCAGCGGCTCACGGCACTCGGCCCCGAGCTCAGCAAGCCTAAAGCATCCCCTGTCTTTCAGCCTCTGTGCAGTGTGAAGACCTGAGGCTGCCCAAGAATCCCGCAGGCCGGGAAAGGGCTCTGCCCCTCAGCGGGTGAGGAAACAGCCCATAAGAGGGGGCCCCCAACCCCTGCTTCTCCCCGCTGCTGCTTCTCTCCCCGGAGCTCTGGGCGGCCGGGCCGCGGGACACGTGTTGGATGCTGCTCCCGTCCGAGACGCACAACCACGTCCGAGAGAGCCCCAGTGACCACCCAGGTGACCGGCTGTCCCCCTCAGCTTTCCCGGGCACGGGAGGGGGTGCAGAGGCTGAGGAAGAGCTCGTCCTAGCACCCTCCCGGCTCTCTGTATTTCCCCAAAGATCGCCCTACCTCCGCCAGCCTGGAGCTCCTCTCCTTCGGGCTATTGCTGCGCTGCTTCCCCCTCACGGGTAGTCCTCTCACCGCGGCCAGGAAAGTTGTCAGGAAGACGAATCCGAGGATGAGCACGACTTTCCCTCTAATCAGAGGCATCTCTCCCTTCCTCTCTCCCCACCACCCACGTTCAGGGCAGGAGGTCCGGCAGCACGCCCGCCCTTAATGCTCCAAATCCTGTCCGCCGAAG
>NW_008239553.1:24597140-24632863 GCF_000691975.1 Corvus brachyrhynchos
GGGGGGGGGGGGGGCTGGCGCCCCCCCCCCGGGGGCCCGGCCCGCGCAAGGCAGAAACGGGGCTCTGTGCTCCCCGGTGAAAGCCCTGGCTGTTCCCGAATTGCGGGAGAGTTTCTACCGCTCAAAAAAAGTCTTTATTCCATTATCTGCTCTCTTCTGCGCCGGCAGCATCTTATCCAGTCCTTAAGGCCTCTTGGAAACGTGGAGTGGCTGTTTACTTGGGGTCTAGAGAATTATCTTTTCCAGGATCTCCACAGGCGTTCATGAGCCTGGGAACAAAATTAGGGAAAGGATTATGAAAAAAATTATTAGGGAAGGACACTGAAAGGAGGTTTTGCAGCCCGCTAATGAAAAGTGCCAGTGCTGGCACGGTCCAAAAAAGGGAGACGTGGAAGGGAAAACCCAACATTTCTACAGCAGCCTTAGCACAAAGCTGCAAATCACCTGGGCCCATTTGTGTACCCAGCTAAAATCAGGACCTGCACCTCCTTTTCAAATGCCAACATGTGGTTTATGCAGACCTAGGGCATGGAAAGAAATGTTTAAAACAAGACACAGACGGCAAGACAGATGTGAGGTCAAGAATCCCCTGCGAAATGGATCAAGAAGCCTTTTCAAACATCTCATTAGCAGCATGACAGCTGAGAGCAGCCTGACACTCTAACAGCACCCAAGGGTAGCAGCCTGGTTTTCAAGCACAACAGCATTTTGGGGCCAGCAACGAGCTACAGAACGGGCACTCATCGTGGGAGTGCTGCACATCAGGAACAGCAGCTACCACTGCAGGCGTCTCTCCGCAACAGAAGTGGCTTTTCTAGACTGCTCATCAAAGCTGCTGCTGTACGATGGACTGGAGACTGCCAAAAACCAGCTAAGCATCCATCTCACATGCAAGGTTTCCTGGCTCTGGAGTACAAGGCCAGAAGGAAACAATGATCTGTCTCAGCTCACAAACAGGCTATGGTTTTATCCAGTCATTCCAGTATGAAACTCGTGTGTTGAATTTTTTTGAGGTTTTTATTTTGGGGGTGGGTAGGAGAGGGAGTGGGAAGGAAGAGGAAGAGGGTTCGGTCTCCTTAATAGGGAAAAGCCTCATTAAGAAAAAAAGCACCAAACCCACAATATAGTGTTTTTTTAAAGTCTTTATTATGCAGAACATAGAATATATTTGAATGAATTTTTTTCCCATTTTTTTTTCTCCAGTGTTTTTTTTTTAAAACATGCACTGTTACCTTTTTAAAGCCAATGTACCATTCATTTATCTTTTTCCCTGCCCACAGAGCATCCATATTCATGTTAATCACAAGTGTAAAAAAAGTTAGACATCTGGCATAAAATATCTTTGGGGGGAGCCCATTTAAAAATTTTATCTAAAATGTCTTATCTACAAAAAAATCCAATATATATGTACATTATAGCAACACAGAGGCATAAGAATACAGTGCAATTTAAGATGAAATGCTGTGACTTGGTAATTCTGCCCAGGGCTTGTGGAAATGTGGGCCACCATTGGCTTTAGGGCTGCTAGCCTAAAGCCTCAGGCTCCAGCATTCCTCTGTTCTCTCTCAAATGGGTCTGAAGTTGATATTGGGAGGCCAGAGATGCATTAAACTTAATATACCATTAGGGGGTAGCAGAAATACTGTCTGAATGGGATGAGCTTTGGCAAAAAAAGAAGAATGTTTACAACGGTCAGATGGGTTTGGTGCACGTTTCACCTCACTGTGGGTATCTTTGCAACGGCACCAACCCTTGGCATATTCATGTGAGACCTGTTCACCTACTGTTGAGGAAATGAATTTGCTAGCTGCCACTGGTTCTGAAGACCCTGACCCTCTCAATAAGTTTCCCACTTTCAGCAGCCCAGGAACAAATTACCGATGGAACTACACAGGAACCATGTAAGCTACACAGGAACATCAGTGCAGAGAACTGCAACTACTTCTGGCTCCCACGTGGAGATATCTCCTTAAACAGCTGCTAGCCAGGGTCACACACAAATTGAGTTTTAAACCTCTCCCTCCCAAGAAAATAGCAGTACATAACTGCTTAACTAAGAGCACAGAGTATTCTTCCATGGGTTAAAATCCACTGCATTCTTCAAGGCCAGTCTTAATTTCAATTCTTCATACCAAGAATCACAGTTTAAGGCCTTCAACACACACCACAGTCATCATCTGCTTCACCCAGCCCCTTCTGGGGATATGAACACAACAGCTCCAATGTCTGCAGCAAATGCTTTTCTTTTTAGTGAAAGGTAAAGCACAATACTTCACACAAACACTTCATGTTTGTGCTCTAGTATGATGTCTGAATCCTTGAACAGGTGAACAACTGGAAGGCTGGGGATGTTTTCAGGAATACAAAGCCATCCAAATGGCATCAGAGATTGTTTTTTTTCTTTTAAAACCATGTTCAGGTTACGCAGGTCAAATGACTCCCAGTGCTTTTCCCAAGTAGGGGTCCAATGCCACTTGGGTGTCAGGTCCAGCACCAAAGCCAACAATGCACCTGCTGAGGGGTCATACTAAGCATTCCTGAACAGCTCAGGACTTCACTAGTGCTAAAACAGAACAGACTGCAGGTGCCTCAAATCTCCATGCAGAAGGTGCCACCCACACCATGCTTGACACTTTCATAGGCTAAATATAAACTGTAAAAATAATATATATAAACTGCATAAATTCTGACTGAGCATTGTATATTGGGATACATTTCCACAAGTTTCCTTCTCTGTGATGCAGCAGGGGGGCTCATGCATTGTGCTCCAAATCCAATGCTGCAAGGTGTTCTCTTAGATGAAATGAAGAGTCATGCTCACACTTTCCTCCAGCCTCTCCTATGATCTCCCTGAACAGGTAACATGGATTTTGAATGAGCAAACAGCTGTAAGCCAAATGCTTTTCAGAGGTAAAGAAATCAAAATTTGCAGAGAAGGAGAAGTATTTACTTGGTGTGGAAAAGTTTTAGAGGAGTGTCCATTTAGGCACTGAAAGCTGCATTCCTGATTTAGGGATACTTGTTCAAGTAGACATGGAAGATCCCTGTACAGCTGAAAATAAGTGATGATTAGCTACCCCTTTTCTCCTCCTCTGCTGTATCAGTCCTTCATCCACACAGCACAGAGTTGCTGAGTATATGGGCACACTTCCCCTGCCTGTTCTTTGTGAAGGTGCAGCTCTGATAGTGAGTACCACATCTGCACTCTTAGAGGAAACAGCAAGAGGAGGATGGATAATGCAATTCCTTCACTGAATGACTTCATCACAGAAAGATGTTTGGTCAGCTTGCTCCTGAGTCTTTGCCTAAAGCAGAAGCATACTACACCTGTAACTCAAGAACCAGAACTCTTCATTAAGGATGCTACTTAGAAGGGAAAAGATAGAGCAACTAAAGAGTTAAATATACCATGTACATACTATACAAAAGTTTGTGTTGTGTAAAAAATAAAAATGAAAGCCCTGAATATTTTGACACAAAAAAATTAGTTTCTTCTCTGCCAAAGAATGAAAGGAAAACTATGCATCAGGCTCCTTAAGACAAAGGTCTGCTTGGGAAGGCCCATTTCTAACAAGAAGCACATCTCCCACTCTTTGCTGATGCTCGGTAATAGGAGCTTCTCAATTTTCTTAGGAGTGAAAGAATATAGCCATTAGCCTTAAAAACAGTAATGGTTCTAAACTCTCCACTCTGCTCAACAGAGGCAACAACTTGCTTGCTAAGTTCTTCAGAGAGCTACTGAGATGGTAACTATTGTATATTTATGAGTAAGTTTAGCCAATATACAGTACAGGGCAAAATCCTTTGTTCAAAAGCAGCCTTCATTTTCTTTTGAATTTTGCATCTCTTAAGAAATACCAGGAGTCATTTTCAATTAGAATGTCTCTGAAAAGTTGGCAGGGACTGAAGTCTTATTTCTTAAGCAGCTTTTCTTCCTTTGTGATCTCTCAAGATTGGTTCTTTCATTCATTTCTACTGCCAGGAGAAAAAGGAGACAGATTTCTGGTCAGTACATAAATATCAAAGCAGCAATCCATCCTAGACATACCGTGACAGCATACATGCTGTAGGTTTGCCTAGCACAAACCAGTATTGGAGATTTTTTAGTAGATGCAAAAAGGTTTTCCTGGCTTTCAAGCTCAGTGAATTACTGAATTAAAAGCATGAAATCTTGGCCTTGTAACTCTTACTTTTTCAGAAGCAGTTTCAACAGGTTTCATTATTTTTACCAGACTTTGGCAAAACAGGTTCTTTTAAACAAAAGGCCTCAGAGAGAAGTGGGGGGATTTGCTTCCCAAAAAGGATATGACAAGGCTGAAACGTAACCAAGTTAACTGCCAGAGTTATTTCTGAAGTGTCTTTGCAACCCAAAATTCAAAGTTATATGCAGACAGTGTGACACAGCAGAAAGATACGAAAAGGCAGAAGCTTGAACACAATTTCCTCAACAAGTGCAACTAGAAACCAAATGGACACTAGTAATTCTTAAACACTGACCATTTCAGAAGTATTACACAGGATTTATCAATATTATGAAGATTTTTCCAGATGCTTTTCTCCCTTCCAAAGACAAGCTGCTCTAAAACTGATTCCCAGAGACAAGGTTAAGATTCAAGACTTGTAGAATCTATGATAACCCACTTCTAACCTAATACATCACAGTTTTCAAACTGACTTGACTACACAGCAGACAAACACACTGTACATTTGTGAATGCTTAAAAACAGCTACCTACTGACCCAAGCCTTTAAATTGGTCAGATTTGTCTGCTCTTAAACCATTCCATGATCAAGCTAATAGGATCAGGGCTGAAGTCAGGGCTTCCTGTACTAACTTCCTCTTGTTCCCTAGTACAATCCAGAGAGAAAAAAAATCAATAATTCTTTGAGGTAAAGCTTCTTGAAGTGAGAAAGCAGGTCATCTGCTGGAATGTTAGAGCTAGCCCTGGGCAGAACACAGGCGAGAAAGCTCAGCTAACTGAGGTTTGTTCACTCTGTGGCTGAACATGTGAGACTGTTTCAAAGCTATCCAAGCCGCACATACAGACTCCCCAAACTCTGCACACACACAGCTCCAGAAGAGGAGCCAACCAACATTAATGGACTAAGACAGAAATAGTTATTTGGACCTATTTTCAAAAAGTCAATTTCAGTTCTTCTCATATAATTAAATTTCTGAAATTCAATGGTAAAAAAATGAACCAGTGTTTTGAAGTTCCATTACATTAAAATGGAACAAGATCTATAAATGCATGAAGTTAGATATTCTATTAAATAGAAGCCAATTCTGCTTTAAATCACCAGATGTATTTGCAGAACTACTTGGTTCTAGTGGCCAAAGCACTCCTTCCTTGTTAGTTGCAGAGTGAACATAAAAGAACTTTAAAAGAATGATTTTTTTTTTAGCACCACACAAAGAGCTTTGAGCTGCCCTCTGCTTTAGTATGATGATGGTGATGAGTCGGTTTCTAAAACCTCAGTCACCTGCAAAAAGCATCTTGCTGACCCAAACTGAAGAGCTGTCCCAAACCAATTGACACAATGTTAACATTTTACTATCTTTGCAGAAATCATATATGTCTAAGTAGAAAATACAGAAACTATACTGCAATTGACTCCTATTTAAAATTTTTGGTACCTTTTTGTTGATCCATTCTGTTCTCTGAAAGAATTCAAGATGTAAAGACTAAGTAGCAACCATAAGGTGTGTTAGAGCAAAGGCATCTATTTTAAACAGAGGGACAGTATGAAACTTGCAAATAAAGACTCCAAACAGCAACTGGCTCAATAAACACTCATTTGAGCAGTGTTGATCAGTAACAGAAGTACAAAAGAATAAAGATGTCAAACTAAATGCAATTGTGAGGACATTTTCTCTCTTCAGGGAAGGCCTACAGACATGCAGCTGCCATTGGAGACTTTGCTGGCTAGCCAAAATGTAATGTATGATTACAAGATTCAGGTTGTCCGTACATGTAACAGGGCCAGTGAAGAACACCTCATGGATGACAAGAAACAGTGAGTTAGCATGGCAAAAGGCAGCAGTCTTTCACAGACTTAAGAATAAGCACAAGACTTGCTCTAGTTTACTCGCACCCAAGAGCACCCTCCTAGAACTTAGCAGTGACTTGTTCATGACTTTATGATAATTCTAAAGCAAGAGAAACTAACCTGAGGATGAGAAAGCAACACAAACACAATCTGTATTTTTCCTTTTTTTTAAACAGAAGTATTAAAAACAAAACAAAACAAACCCCTCTCCATCACTTACCCTCTATCAAGGGGACAATTAGTGTCAAAACCAGGAGACAATCTGGTATCCATACTGGGAAGGAAAAGAGGCTACAGTTCCAGAAGTCCTTCTGCCTGTGGCTTACAAAACTAAATAATGTTTGGGAACAATGGTCCTGTCAGCAACATGTCAACAACACATTTATTTTAAAAAGGCTAAATTCAAGTTTTAAACATAAGTAACTGCAAATGAAAAAAACTACTTTGGTTGATTATCCATCTTGTTAAATATGTCAAAGTTAGCAATCAACAGTTTCTCTAGGAAGTCTCCAAAAACAGACAGGTCAGCTCATTCATTATTGGGAAGATCAGACACCTAGCAGTGACACTGAAAATGCTGCCATGCCAGCATCACACATGCTCACAACATCTCAGCCAGCATTTGGGAGGCTAATGGTGCATACAAAGTCTGAACTAATCAGCCACAGCCAACTTGGGTTGCTGTGAACTCATTGAGACAAATAAATAAAAAAAAAGCAACAAGAGAAAAATAAAGCCAAGCACCTCTAGGGCCAGACCCTGAAGACACGGGAATCAAAGAATTTTTTTTCTCCTCTCCCTATTTACAAAATGCCATTTGGAGCTGATGTGGCCACTTCAGTATTGTGAGGAAATGTCTTTTATACTAAGCAGTCCTAAGTGTGTTGTTCATGGATGCTGTGGCCTGTGTGCCACGGAGTGTCCCATGGGGTGTGTCCCTCCCACTGAGGCACATGGAGGGAGTTCAGTCTTCTGTTTCTTCGTATGTTGTCTCGTCAAACGGCCGGTCCAAGAGAGGTACCAAACGGCGACGGGAATATTTCAGTTGCAAAAGGTCCCCAACTTCATTGATTTCTTTTAAAGCCTGACAAAGAGACCACAGTAGATCAGCAGAGGAGACAGATGCAAGTTATCAGCACATCTTCCTTTTTGCATGCCTGCAGACTACTCTGACAGCCATTTTACTTGAGATTTTATTGTGCTAGAAGCCGGTACCTTCAGAAGTGCATAGGATTTTTTTTTTTTTATTTTAGCATTCAGAAATTTTGAGACCACGTAAACAGCACTGGTCACTTAACTGAGACTGCCTATGCATCCACCTGACTATTCCAGTTCCAAAACAGGATCATAACATCCAGCAAACCCCATGACTATTTACAGATAGAAAAACAGAGAATAATGTTCTTCCCTTCCTGGAGATAATGAAGCTGA
Organism: Corvus brachyrhynchos; assembly: GCF_000691975.1. Taxonomy (NCBI): domain Eukaryota; kingdom Metazoa; phylum Chordata; class Aves; order Passeriformes; family Corvidae; genus Corvus; species Corvus brachyrhynchos. Next base: position 24,604,622 of record NW_008239553.1, read on the forward strand.
AGTAGAAGAAAATGTACATGGAGGTTTGGCTCCTCTTTATGTATCATTCAGTTTGAAAACAACCTGTGTTAGCATACCTGATCTACCACATTTTTTAAATTGCAAAATAGTGAAGACAAACTACAATAGTGAGCTAACAAGTTCTATAGATGCATTTGTGTTATCTACATTTGGTTAATTTGCACTGGCCATATACAATTAGAGATGAAAGCTATGTATCATAAACTACATGGCACAGGAGATTTTTGCCAGACAATCCAAGGAAAGAAAAAGTTATTCTGGGTAGGACCCCAAGCATTTTCTCCTTGGAAAGCAAGGCCCACTGAGGTTGCCACAAAGGCCACACTCAAGCGATTGATGACCCAGAACACTGCTACTGAATTAGCACAACCTTTCACCATTTTGACCTGAACTCAAATATTATGAAGTTTACCAGAGATCAAACATCTGCTTGTGTAAGAAATGAGGAAAGTCCCAGCTCAGTTAATCATGCTTCCATTATGTTGCAATCTCTGATAAGACACTGTCCACAATAAGTTCTGTTCAAAGCCAAATCCTAAACTTCATTTCTCTACAGAGCAAAGTACAAAATCAGTTGCTGCAAACAAATCTGCAATAGCATGTGATGCCAGTTATTTTATATAGGCAAGTGACAAAAAATGAATTCAGAAGATCACTTCCAAGTCCAATGTGATTTTTTGGATTCAAGGGTTGGCATTTTTTGCTGCCTTGAATTGTACTACATTTATTTGAGATAGGTACATTCAGCATTGCTTCAGAATGTCACTAATTCAGCATTAATGCTCCAATCTGGGTCAAATGCTTGTCTCTTGAGGACAGTTGGCAGATGGGCATTGATACCTCTACATGTTTTTTCTTCCTAGATGGATAGTTCAAGTTTTTGTTTCTTTAAACAACGGCCCTTCATGCTTGTTATATCTGGCAGCAAAACCCTCTGCACTCTAAAATCTCAGGGAACGACAAACCCAGAAGTTGGACCTCGGTAAAACAAAACAAAACAAAAGCGTGGGCACAGTCTGCTAGAGCTTTAAGTAAAGATCCCATATGGAAGCAATTTAAAGCTGAATTTCTGTTGAAAGAGTATGTTAACTGTTATTCTTGAATGCAGATTTAGGATTTTATTAATTTAAAACAAAAAGAGCCATGTGACCAGCAAAGACTACAAAGGAAATGGCATTGGTGTACTCTGACTTTAGGAGAGTGCAATATATTTTTCATCACTGAAAAGAAAGCACAGCCCACAGGGATGCAGGTTATGAGGGACTTCACTCTGATCCTAAGCCAAATATTTTTAGGCAAGGAAGTTTTATTTACATAGAACAGTTAAAGTTGTAACTAAGAACTGTTCCTCATCATGTGGGTGTATTCAATAAGAACAAGGAAGCATTACAAATATCACCATTTGCAAGACAAGCTTCTCCTCCCTATGCTTCAAACCTGGGTAAGTTTTCTTTTAAAAAATACCACAAGAGCCCTGGTTAGCAGCCATGAATACACAGATGGGATACCAAGTTATGCTCTGTCACTGACTTGAAGAAGCTGTCTGCCAGCTCTCCCCAAGTCCATTAATTTTAGTTCTTCCTCTTCCTGGATATTGTTGCCACAGTTAGCAGAGGGATTAGATCTGAGGGTTGCCTTAATGATTAGCTGCCTGAAATCAATCCCCTTTCACTGCATCACAAGAAAACACAGCACAAAGTCACTGACAAAAACACTTGCTCCTTCTTAACTTCTCTTGCCAATGCTCTGGGTTTTGAGCATGCAGCTATTTTGAACCTTAAAGGGGGTTACACTAACTTGGAACAAAGCCTCTACATACTGAGCTAAATCAGGATTTCTTCATTCACTTCAAAATTCACACCTCATTTTGCTCTGGATTAATTTTCTTAGGCAGACAAGCTCTAATATATTGAACAAGCATTTCCTCAATTTAGTACATTTAACACTTACAGAGGTACTCTAGCAATGAGTCTTATGTTAAATGCACAAAATTTGAAACATTTTTTGGAAAATGCAGTAAGAATTGACAGGAAAAGAGGCTTTTAAAGCAGAGTAATAAAAGTTACAGATAGATTTTGGAAGAGAACAAGTGTGGTACTTATACAGACCCTACAAAAGCAGCTTATTATGGCAAAGGCCCCAGCTAGTCACTAAAAGAGAAGATCAAGAACCTAACCAACTGTAAAATTGCATGATTGCTCACGTAGTGCCCTCACATCAAGTTTGTATGGTTTCAGTTTTAGCTCAATTTGCAGCAGTATGATTTCAGAGACTTCAGTTTTCTTTATTTTCCTTCCTCCCACCTCTTATCCATTCATCCCCACTCCATGCCCACCTGTCCAGAAGTTACTGCTCCCTCATTTGTGTCAATGAATGGTCTATTACCATGCTCTGAGCCAAGTCTGATACTATTCATTTTATACATGGGGAAAGGAAGCGAAGGAGAGGGTCTTCTCTGAACATACTGGTTCAAAACCTTTACTTGGAACAGAAAACTGAATTGAGATGATTAAGGCAAGAGTAGCAGAACAAGTAGCTGGGAAGGAACTCCTTAAGCAGTCTGTTGTTGGAGTGTTGTGTTAGGGAATCTCTCACAAGGCAGGAACAGCTCAGGAGCAGCAAGTACAGCACCACAGATACACAGCAGGTTAATACTACTCAATGACACTAAACATACATTATGAAACTGCTCACATCACTCACTGCCTTACTAATTTTCCTATCAAAAATTAAAAAGTGTGCCATTTGAAGCTGTTGATTTTTATGTAAGTTCTGCAGCAGCAAAGAGTGAAAAGGTTGAGTCTGTATTTTTTTACAAGACATTAGTAAATATCTGTCATATGTCCCATTTGCTGTTCACATATTGAAGTGTTCCCACCTGATCATATTTGGACATTGGGCACGATTTCCCTTTCCTAACTCCGTGACCACTCTCAATCATGCTGTCCACAAAATGTTCAAAAATAGTTTCAAGATTTTTTTTCTCCACAATCTTCTCAATATAAAGGTGTGTAGATGTTGAAAGGGCTGGCAGAGAGATTTTCCTATTTTTCACAGCCGCCTGTGGAAAGTCTCCGTTCTCACGCTAACTAGCTGGGAAAACGGTTTGAGGTTTTGTAAACTATATTGCAGGTGCAAGCTGTTTGTGTCTTTGTTTCCCACACTGGGAAAAATATTTTGGAAATGGGTGTTATGCCACTCTTGCGAACAAAGCTATAGAAGCTGATTTATAAAATTAAATATAGCCACTTCTGGCCTTTGAACCTGATCCTGGACTGTGTCATTCTTGGTATAACAGTGACAAAGGGAAGGCTTTTCAACCTGCAGTTCCCCAGATTTTTTTGCCCTTCTTCAAGACGAAGGTGGAATTTGCCATCTTCCAGTCCTCAGGAGCCTCCCCCAACCACCACAAACTCTTCCTCCAAAGATGATAATCAAGAACGGCCTTGCAGTGACAACCAGCTCCCTCAACACTTGTGGATGCAGCTCATCAGGTCCCATGGACTTGTGCATGTTGATTTTGTTTAAATGTGCCCTTATTGGAGCCTCCTTCACACCAAAGGTAAGTCCTTACTGCTCCATACTTTTCCACAAATCTCATGGTCTCAGGATTCCTGAAGTCTCACCAGGAGACTGAGACAACAAAGGCACTGAGTACCCTTGCCTCTTGCATGCATTTGTCACCTGATTCCCTGTGCCATTCAGCAGCAGTCCTCCACATTTTCTCTACTCTTTCTTTTGCTACTAATACCCCCATAAAAGCTCTGCCTGCTGCATTTCATGTCCTTTAACAGACTGAGTTCCAGGCAGGCTTTAGCTTTCCTGACCCCATCCCTGCATGCTCAGGACTGTGTCTCCATTCTTCCTCGGTCACCTGCCCCTGCTTGCACCTCTTACACACTTTCATTATATATTTTTGTCAGTTTATTTATCCATGCAGGCTTCCCACCACATTCACTCTCCTTTAAGTCAGGATAGATCATTCTTCAGGGAAGGAGTGGGGAGGAAAAATCAACTAGCTGTCCTGGACATCTCTGCTCTTTGAGGCTGTATCCTATGGGATTCTTTCAAGTAGGTCTCTGAATAGGACAGAGTCTAGTCTCATGAAGTCCAAATTCATTACTTAACCTAGTTTATATTCTAAGTCACAGACCCTCAAAGTGGGGAAAAATGTGCAATGCAGAACTTTGGCAGTGCATAAGACAGCCCATGTACACATGTACATCAAAAAAGATTATTCAGAAGACTCAAAATTGAATGTAGTTACCACACCAAGACTATTCTCAGTATGTCAGGCTTATTCATATAATCCTCTTTCAACTCTATTAGTCCGAGAGTAACCACCATCCTTACTTTTTGAAGGCAGCATCTCCTAACTGTGATGCAGGCCTCCTTTGAGGGGACTTCCATTCCCTCTGGAAGTGCTGGTAAGAGTAAGTAAGGCATTGCATGTGGCACAGACTCACTAGGATTGGTTCATTTAAGATACAGTGCTCTGAAGCTTTAAACAAGAACAGGAATAGTAATCTTTGGAATAAAAATTCTCACTAGTGCTTCCTTTTGAGAGGAATATAAATGTTTTGGAAGATCTCAGGCCTTTTTATTTTTTTTCTTACCATTAGCATCTAGGGTCAGAAGATGCAGAATGTTTCTTTCTAACTAGTTCAATGCAAGGTACAGCCTTTAAAGAGGGGAAAAAGCATTGTCTCATAGGAATGAGACTGTCTGCTTTTAAAACAGGACAAGAAAAGCTCGGAGACTTAGTCTAAGCAGCCATTCTGCACTACTGAAGCAAGGAAAGAGATGGAGTCACTGCCAGCCCTACTACAAAGGGCTTTGAAGATTAGGTTCAGCTAGTTTGCCTACCAAACATTGAACCAGTGTACAAAATCCAGACAACTGTTGTATCTGTTTATTAGCAGGCATGAGCAGGAGGAAGACAAGATGAGACACTTACTGTATCAAGCATCTCTTTGGTATGAGCTGCAGACAAACAGAATCTGGCTCTGGACTCGATGATGGGGGTGGCAGGGAAGCCCACAACCACAACACCGATGTTCCGCTTCAGCATCTCACGCCCAAACGCACTGCCAGAGAGAACGAGATCGTCACAATTATTCCAGTGGTGGCAAAGCAGAAGCATGAAGGACTCAATATGGTAACCCATACAGGCCTTTGTTGAGGCAAGGCTGTCAGACCACAGTTTGGAGCTTCTGGTGCTTTCTTTTTAGAGGCAGAAATGCTTGTGCACAAAAGCCTTTTTTAAATTCAATCCCAAGGTGGTCCTTCTCAAAAGGTTTCAGTGTATTAAGTTCTAACAAAGATGAAAGATTGTATGTGGCAGAGACTGGTCTTTTAGCAGGCTGTTTCTAAATGGATTTGTAACCTAAGCTTGGAAATCCTTCCAATAGGAAACAGTGATTTTGGCTCAGAAGTTTGACTATACAAAGGAATCCCTCATGTTGCAATGCCCCAAAGTGGATGTTTCTGCAATTTCAAGATGTTTTGTTTTCATGAATTTAATTTGATTAAAGTACATTATTGCATCACAGAATGTACCACTTCATAAGTATCACGGGAACCACAATCACCACAGTAAATTGAGATCATCTAATATGATACCTAATATTTTTAAGGAAGGTGCAAAAATATCATACAACTGTCACACACTACCTTCAACAAAACCATTTCTTAAGGAGATTAAAGAAAGTAGTGGCTGTGACTTATGCAATGAGAGGCACAAAGATCTTGATCCTATCTGTAATGGCAGTGCGGTTCTGGGTGTTTCTACAGGCCACAGGAAATGGTTAATCCTTTTTGAACTGACCTTGTTGTGAGAAGTAGCAATGAACTTGAGGCTTATAAGGACATATAAAAATAACATTCTTTTAATAGGTTTTTAAATTTTCTTCCACAACTATTTTCCTTACAAATATGTGCCTCCTGATACACTTCATTTTGTATCCATTTAGTACTCTCAAACTATTTTAAAAACAGGCTACAAGGGACAAAGAAAGGATCAAGTAAATCTGATGCTCTCTGTTCTTGCTCATTTAAAGTAAGATACTGGCCCAACTGCTCAGCTAATAAATATTTCCATGAATATTTCCAAGGAAAAGATTGTACTGCTTGGTAGAGAAACTGGGCAGCAGAAACAGCTGCCTCAGTGTGTGGGACATGTACTGTGCAGCACCCATAAAGGTAACAGGCCTTTTAAAACTGTGTTACACTGAGAAGGGTGGAGAACGACTGTATCTAGCTCTGTAAAAAGTGCCAGACTGAAGCCTGAGCTAGTAAAGCACTAGAGATGCTCAGCACAGCTTAAAATGAAATTATGTTTTCCAAATTTGAAAGTGTTGATTGAGCACTGCATTACACAGACACTAAAAAGTAGCAATCAAAGCCAAGCTGTCCTTGAAATCAGGTTTTTGTTTATGTTGCACAAATTTTTAATATATACATTATATAGCCTCCTTGCAGAATTTTAGCCTTAATTATTCACACAGCACCACACAAATCAGCAAGCATTTATAAACCTATGTGCTACAGTTGTTTTAGTATTTACAATACCAATACCCGAGTGATTAAATCTGGACTTCTTAAAAACTTGGGATTCATTAAATACATGTTGTTGGCTCCCATCATGTCTTGCCCCCCTGCTTTTCCTTTTTTAATTTTCAAAGTTCATCAATGGAAATACTGGCTCCTTCTGATCCAGGAGCTAGTTGAAAGACTTCTTCCAGTGACTTTTAATGTTCATTTCCATTCAATTTTAGCTCCTCTTTAGCACATTTATAAACTTTACATATAAATATAATGGAAACACACAACCCAACCTTTAAAGCATGACACATAGAGGCAAAATTGCTTCCCTGAAGTGCTTTCTTGATGCCCCAAGCTACAAGCTTCAATTTTCTCAAGATCACTTACAGAAGTTTCCATATTTTATAACACTCAGTAATGTTCATAAAAGCAAAAATCAAACGGGTCTTTTCTTATATTTAGAAAACTCTTCATATTCTTACACCAACCTAGCTTTAAAGAAGATGGGTAAGAAGTTATGCTGTCAAACGTACCCAATTTTTGCTGGCATGTACAGCATCAGAGGCACAACAGGGGAATCTTCATTTCCATAGATGATAAAGCCCATCTCTTTCAGTCGTCTCCTGAAATATCTCGTGTTCTCTGCTAGCTGCTGCACACGTGCTCTCCCTAGAAAAGAATTGAAGGTGAGACTGTGAACTCAACTGTTGTAAGTCACATCTGTAACTGCAACACAAGACCTCAAACTAAAATACAAGACATTAATGTCCTGCTTGTGCTTATGGAAGCGTTAAAAACAAATGCAAATTGGGATTTGCAGTTTCTTCTCCTTTATGTAACCAAGATTAATCATGCATTTTCTGACAAGTCTGAATGGACCAGGACAAGCACAGCTATCAAGTCCAAGCACTGCCTAGTTTTTCCATACCAGGTTTTCTTTCAATCAAGAGGTACCTGGCAAAAAAAGGGCAGTTACCTGCTTTTAAACAAGATTCAAAGTTTGCTCAGAATTCACTAGTAACTGCATCTTGAAGAAGAGTTTGCTTACACTTTGAATAATTAATGGAAAACCTACTGAATCAGCTGGGGTTGTTCACCATGTTTTATCCTGCTTGCTTGTATTATTGTAAATTACTACTTTCCTCTTTAGATCTCTTTGCTGAACTACCGCATGGCTGCTCCCTAACCTTTCTCAGTTAAAATGATCTAGGTTTAAATTAAACTGATTACTTCTGATAATCCAGATCACTTCACTTAAGTGGCAGCAGCCAAGCCAATTTATTATGTATTCAGCCATTTCTGTAGGGGTACTTCGATATTTGTCAAAATTAGAACACAGGACATTAGACAGCTAGTATAATTTAAATATTCCAGATGTTCAGATCTATGCATAGAACAACCTATTTATCAGTTAATTAAATTCTAGCCTAGCACACTGTACTACATTTCTGTATTGCCCAGAAAAAGGTTCACGTCATCTCACTTAAGCAGATCATAATGCATTTCTGATCAACTAATAGTCTAATGTGCTTAAGAGATTAAGCACTATGCCATTGATGAGACTATAATAAGTAACACTTAACCTTTCTTGTCTCTGGTCCACAAAGTATATTTCTGGGTAATTGATTACCCAAACACTGCCCTGCCCAGACGGGTGATTCATAAACTGAACCATTAAATGTACAGCACACAGATCTATGCTACGTAGTGAAGGTGGCTGCTAGACATAATCGTCTTCCTTTGAAGCTGTAGATAACATTAGGTCATTAACTAAAAGGAATGCCAGGTCTCAAAGAAACATCCAACACCCACATAGCTCTGCTCCAGGCCAGAACAAATGTAATTTTAAGAACCTATATAGTATTTGCTACCAAGAGTATCAGACATTCCACCCACAACCAGACAATCAAAAGCAAAATCCCATCAAAGGCACAGTATAAGAAAAAAGGGTGAAACCTGTTAAGTTTGCAAAACTTGGCCTATCATTAGCGGGTAGAAACTGGTATTTTTAATAGCACTGACTGCCACTTAAGACATCTCTTCTTTTCCATTAACAGCATTATTTCTTAATCTTTTCTCCCCCAGAGTTTCTCCAGAAACTTAATTCCTCTTCCCCAAAAAGCAGTAAGATTTCACTAAAACACAAAGGCTTCTTGAACTTACAAAACTAAATTTTTAATTTATTCACATCAGATCAGATCCTCTGCTGCAGACCCAGCTTTCTCTTATGTTTTCAGACCAATTATTTGAGCATTTTAGATAACCCAGACTGCAAAATGAAGTTGAAGAAAAGAAACAAACTCAGTAAAATTAAAAGAACCAGGCTTACTACAAGACACTAAAAATAGTGGGCCAAAAGCCACTACTTGCATTTCTAATATTGAGGCAATCAATAAACACACAAGTGTCCACAGCAAACTACATGCAGAAAAGAAGCTATTTTGCTACCTTCTGAGAAAGCTGCATCTGCACATCTCCTACAGAGAAATGCACCAACTTCTGATATGTCAGGTCAGTGATGTACAATCGCATCAAAATACAAATCAGATTTCACCACTATGGAGTAGTAAGGTAAAGTACACAGCTGCTGTGATCAGCCCCTCTCCCTGACAAGGAATGCAGCTTTTGCCATACATACATCTTCTCTGTGTTCCCATAAAGCATGGAGTTTACAGTTGAAGCAGAAGGAACTTCATCACCTTTATGGTTTTCCCCTCTACACATTCACACCCTCTTGTATGTTGTTGAGAGCCTTCCAGACTAAAGATTACAGAGCAATCTTAATTTGTAGCTGGCAACCCCTTCACAGTCTTCCCTAAACTCCTACCAATAAAAACAAGTTATGATTCTAGATTTGTCCTTATAGATTGAAGAGTGCTTTGCAATGTAAACAAGTCTCAAGAACAAGTCTTTCAGTACTCTACAGAGATGTAATCACCTATTAACAGCAACTGAGAGATTTGGAAGATGCCTGCCTTCTTCAGGTTTGTGGGTCTCAAAAGTCTATCAGCTTTTACTTCACTCTAGAGCCATCAAGTCATTTAATGAAATTATTACTTCTTTAAAAACTTGTGGCTACAATAATATACCAAGAACTTGAAAACATATTCAGTGGCATCTGCTCACTACCCACCACGTCATTACCATCTGAAGAGAACTGTCGTCGTGGTGAAGCAAAGCACCAGGAATCAAACAAAAATTGAGCACAGGTTCCTTGTCCTCTGCTTGCCTTTCTCCCTGCGTTCTGTGCAACTACTCTTCTCTGTACGTCAAGATATTTGGTCTCCTCCTCCACTATAAAATCCTGCAATTGGAAGAGTGATGCCACATGCTAATTGAATAGGGTTTGTAATACTATGCAACAAGCATATATCCAGTGTTCAGCTCTACTAACATTTGCTGGTTCAGCCCCACTGCTACACACTGGTGTAGCAAGCTGTTAACTGCTACTACAGTTCCACCATGTTTTCTGGGACCACAAAGACAAACTAAGCAGTGCTAGAAACAGCAGCGAGTAGGTACCATTGCTAATCCCACTCACAATCCAAACAGTGCTTGAGCACTCAAACAGGACCTCTAAATCCCTTCCCACCCCAAGCATCTTCCAAAGCTCAGAGCTTTGTCCACAACTGCTCAACTGTAGTAGGCCTAGAAAAATTGTCAGGACTGCAGCAATTCTCCAGCAACTGGCTTTTTTGGCAGTATGCAGCTGCATTTTTAAGACCATAAAAAAGGCCAGATCAGACACCACCCTGCCAATTGTTCTTGCATAGGAGTTGTGCAATGATTCTGGTAACATCCTTTCATCTAGGAAACTGGAATGTGATGACCTTCAGCAAAGGAAGGAAAGGGGGAAGAAAGGGATGATTACTGGAACTGAGTTCTTCAGAAGGTTCAAAAAGCTAGAACTGTTTATCAGATCAACAGGTCTCAAGTCCCTCATGGGTCCTGTAAATGGCTTAAACTAGCTACTGACAGAGCAACATTGAAATTAGAGGATAACTAATAACTTTTCCTGTACTTCTTCTATACCCTTTTACAAGTTTACTGCAGTCATATCAAGATTGCTCTTACAATTTAGTAAAAAACTTCTTTGCTTGTAGTAGCCTGGTCATCATTTAGTCTAAAGTGCACATGTATCTCCTAAAGCACATGCTGCCATTTTATCAGAAGTAAAGGTCACACACCATCTAAAGGGGAGAAACACTCTCAGGTCACAAATATACAATGCAAGCAATATTATTTTAAAAATGCAGCTAGCATATACCTGAAAAAAAAAAAGAATAGAATTTCCACACCCTAGAGAAAGTACTCCATTATGAATCTGAAAGCCCATGAGATGCATATTCCTTGTAACCACTAGAGGTAAATTAGTGTCTCCGCCAGGACAGGTTCCCACAGGCTAAAAGAATGACCCTGAGATTAGCTCAGATGATTAGAGCATGGTGCCAATAACGCCACAATTGCGGGTCCGATACCCGTATGGGCCATTCACGTAAGAGTTGGACTTCATGATCCTTTTGGGTCCCTTCCAACTCAGAATATTCAGTGATTCTGTGAATAATACTTCATCACTTGTAAAGGTGTCTGCTTTAGAGGTCATAATGCTCAGAAAGGCAGAAGTTATAATGAAAGCAGGAAGCAGAGAAGGCAAGAGTTACTGAATGCCTTCTTCGCATTGGTCTTCACCAACAAGAACAGTCCTCAGGAATCTCTGGCTGAGAAGACCAAGAAGGGTAAAGGAGTATTGTAAAGACTCTCCCCTGGTGAAGGAGCACCGAGTTAGAAAACACCTAGCCAGACTTGACATCCACCAGTCCATGGGCCCTGATGGGATGCATCCATGACTGCTGAGAGAGCTGGCAGACACCACAGCAAGGCAGCTCATGATCATCTTTGAGAAGTCCTGGTGATCAGGAGAGGTGCCTGAGGACTGGAAGAAAGCAAATGTCCCCCTGGCCTTCAAAAAGGCAAGAAGGAGAGCCCAGGAAACTTCCAGCCAGTCAGCCTCACCTCAGTCCCAGGAAAGGTGATGGAGCACCTCATTCTGGAGATCATCTCTGTCCTCATGGATGACAAGAAGGGGATCAGGGATAGTCAGCATGGATTCAGTAAAGGTAAATCATGCTTGGCCAACCTGATTGACTTCTATGATGAAACAACTACCTGGATGGATGAGGGAAGAAAATGGATATTGTCTACCTAGACTTCAGCAAGACTTTAGGTACTGTCTCTCACAATATCCTCACAGGTAAATTCAGGAAGTGAGGAATGGATGAGTGGACAGTGAGGTGGATTGAGAACTGGCTGAATGGCAGATCCTAGAGGGTTGTAATCAGTGGCACAAGGTCTAGTTGGAGACCTGTCACTAATCGTGTCCCCCAAGGTCCAATACTGGGCACAGTATTGTCTAACTTGTTCATCAATGACTTGGATGGAAGAGATAGATGCCTCCTCAGCAAGTTCACTGATGACATGAAGCTGGGAGGAGTGGACAATACCCTGGAGTGCTGTGCAGGACCTCAAGAGGTTGGAGCAATGAGCAGAGAAGAACTGTCTGAAATTCAATGAAGGCAAATGCAGGGTCCAGCATCTGGGGAAGATGGAGCCACAGGAACTGGTATAGGCTGAGGGCCAACCTACTTGAAAGCAGCTCTTTGGAGAAGGACGAGGGGGTGCTGGTGGGCAACAAGCTGTCCATGAGCCAGCAGTATGCCCTGGCAGCTGGAAGGCCAGTGGTATCCCGGGGTGCATTAGGAAGAACACTGCCAGCAGGTCAGGGGAGGTGATCCTGCCCCCTCTACTCCATCCTGGTGAGGCCACAGCTGGAGTGCTGTGTCCACTTCTGGGCTCCTCAGTACAAGAGAGACTTGGAGCTCCTGGAATAGGTCCTTTGGAGGGCAACAAAGATGCCAAGGGAGTGGAGCATCTCTCTCTAAGAAGGAAAGGCTGAGGGAGCTGGGCCTGTTCAGCCTTGAGAAGAGACAACTGAGTGGGGACCTCATCAATGCATAAAAATATCTGAAGGGAGGGTGCCAAGAGGAAGGATCCAGGCTTTTCTTGGTGGTGCCAAAGAACAGGACAAGGGCAATGGGCAGAAACTGATGCACAGGAAGTTTCACCTGAATATGAGGAAGAACTCTACGGTGCCAGTGACTGAGCACTGTAACAGATTGCCCAGAGAGACTGTGGAGTCCCCCTCACTGGAGATCCTATAGAAATGTCTGGATACAATCCTGTGCAAAGTGCTCTAGGATGACCCTGCTTGAGCAGGGTGGTTGGACCAGATGACCCACTGTGGTCCCTTCCAACTTTACCCACCCTGTGATTCTGTTATTATATAAGAAATATGTAAGCCCACCTTTTCTTGAAGTAAAAATTGAGTTGATATTGACTATAATTATCAGCAGGATAAAAAGGGAGCTGCACATTCCACCACAGCACATCTAAACTCCTTTTGCAATGGGTTTACCAATGGCACACATCAACAGAGAAACTCACCTGTATTTAACCTCACTCTCTCATAAAGGCTTATGCTTAAACTAACGGTCCAGATACTTAAGAATTCTCAAACAACCCAGATTTACAAAACTCAGTTTAATAAACAAACAACAATTGCTCAGCAATTAAAAATTTTTGCAAGGCCAGGATGAACTTAGCCTTTGGAAAAAAAAAAGAAGACAATTCTTAGAGCTAATGTCTGTGTAACTTCTCAATTCCATGTTAAAAAAAAAAATCATCTCTACAAAGAACCCCAAGAATTTGTGGAAGTTACTCTCTCACAAAAATCTAGTATTTATAACATTTCTGTCATCTATTAAGGTTGATAAATAAGCTATCATAGATAGTATTGGACACAAAAGAAAATTCAGTTCAACCTGGACGTACTTGTTTCCCTCCCCCCGCCTTGATCTCTAAGCAGTAACTGGAAAGCAATCACAAATCTGTTCCAAACAGTGCAACACTTAATCAGCACAGCTTCTTGAGAAATAAAAAGCATGTTGCATTATACACAGACAGACTACCAACTGACACTGAACTCAGAGGGGCAAACCAACTTCAGATAGGCAAAAAACACACACAGGCAGGATTTTATCTGCTTGTCACACTAGGGATCACTGTCTCCTGGATCTAAAACAAAGACACTTGCTGCAATATAAAGGAAGCTTTACATTTTAAATTGGTTCTTACAAAGACTTCAAAGCAAAATAGTAGGACATATCTTGAAAAATGGTTCCTAATCAGTGAAACTGTAAATTGTATGCACAAGCTCTTGTTGGTCAACAAATATCAGTTCACATTAGGCAGCTATGATGAAGTTACTCTATATTCTTTCATTAACCGATCTTGCAGATGTTCAACACTAATATGAGAGTTTTATTATTGCAGCCTTAATTTAACCTATTTACTTTGCTGTCAACATGGAAAGAGAGGCTAAACTAAGCCATTTCATGCCTTTGCCTTACATACTGATTGAAAACTAACATATTTGTTCTTAATGATTAAATGAAAAATGTAGAATAAAAAAAACCCTCTTGATACAAATAGATTGGAATTCAGTACATGCAGAATCATTCCACTTGTGATACATATTTATTGACCCAATTACTCAGTCCCTCAGTAACAGCTCATGCTGTAACACAAACACCTTCAGGTTCAGTTTTCATTATGTGATCAAGGAAATGAAAACATTTATTAGCAGAGATTTGTAAGAATTCTGTAAGAACTTGTGAAGATGTAGTCTGACAGTAGCACATGGCCTCTGCTAAGACTTAGTATGTGTCTAACAAGAAATAGGTTTTGTTAACAAGATTGTCGGGTACATATTAAAGATGTTTTAAACCACTGTAGGAAGATTATAGCAAGTTAATATCAGATCCATAAGGCATCTTTAAGATGAAAATACTCTATTAATTCTTTGTGGAAAATTTGCTTTCAGTCTCTACTGTAATCCACTTCACACTGTTTTCCAAGCTGGTCCCATCTTACGAACTCTTGCCAGGTGTTGGAGGTGAAAAATATTACATTAACTACTGATAGATGTGCCATCCTTAATTTGTGGCAGAATCATTTCTCTTAGTAGAGCTTATTTCAGCCAAGGAAGAGATTCATCTGGCAATCGGTTTACCCTGACAAATACCACAGCTTTACTGATGCTAGCATGACCTCTGCAGATTTACTTTGCTAGGGCTATGAGTTTTATAGGATTGCTTACCTGGGCAGGTTTCCTGTCTTCTCCTCTCCTGACAGCCACAATCCAGGGAATATAATAAAACTTTTCCCTCCCTTGTACAAATGCTTTCCCAGAACTAAACAAGTTTTGGTCTTTCTCAGAACTAAAAATAAAAATCAAGCTAACTAAAAGAAGGTACTTGGCCAACTAAATGCTTATGGGGATTATGGCAGCTCTGAGTGCATGTATACACAGAATGGGGAAGGAAGGGACCAAGGTGGGTCATTTTTTCACACCTCCCTGCCCAAGCAGGGTTATCCTAGAGCACTTTGCACAGGATTGTATCCAGACATTTCTGTAGGATCTCCAGTGAGGGAGACTCCACAGCCTCTCTGGGCAATCTGTTACAGTGCTCAGTCACTGGCACAGTAGAGAAGTTCTTCCTCATATTCAGGTGAAACTTCCTGTGCATCAGTTTCTGCCCATTGCCCCTTGTCCTATTCCTTGGCATCACCGAGAAGAGCCTGGATCCTTCTTCTGGCATCCTCTGTCCAGATACCTGTGTACATTGATGAGGTCCCCACTCAGTTGTCTCTTCTCAAGGCTGAACAGGCCCAGCTCCCTCAGCCTTTCCTTCTTAGAGAGAGATGCTCCACTCCCTTGGCATCTTTGTTGCCCTCCAAAGGACCTGTTCCAGGAGCTCCAAGTCTCTCTTGTACTGAGGAGCCCAGAAGTGGACACAGCACTCCAGCTGTGGCCTCACCAGGGCTGAACAGAGGGGCAGGATCACCTCCCTTTACCTGCTGGCAATACCCTTCCTAATGCAGTCCAGAATACCACTAGCCTTCTTGGCCATGGGAAGGGCATACTGCTGCCTCATGGACAGCCTGTTGTCCACCAGCATCCCCTCATCTTTCTCCACAGAGCTGCTTCCCAGCAGGTCAGCCCTGATGGAAAGAAGCATGCATATGGTGTCAAAGGAGATCAAAGCAGCAGATCTCAACCTACTTTTTCAGGAAATAATGCTGAAAGGCATTTTATAACCTAAGCATTAATATTTACTGACTGTTGTGTGGAATAAAAAGAGCTTGTGGAAAGGGTAGGTTCTGTAGCATCTACCATTGTTCCAAAACTACATGACCACTCTATAACCCAATTTTACAGAAATCCTTGACCATGTAAGCTTACTACAATTTTTAGCAGACATGTATGCAACTAAAAGTCCTCCATCACAGAAAACAAAATAACAAAACAAGAGAAGGAAATCACAATCCACTACAAAGGCACAAAGAACAATGTGATGCCAGTGTGTCCTGTTTCTCCAAACAAACATTGGCTAAATACAACCTACACAGAAAGGATATGGACCAGGCTGCAATACTCTGTGGTTGCTTTTCTGAGAGCACCAGCATCAATGACACAGAAGATAAAGTACTACTTCATTAACAAGGACAGTGCTTTTTCTCCATATACCTTGCTATCAATGGGCCAAACAAAAGAAAATAAGATAAAATTTCTACTTCAAAAAGCCTGTATTTTCAGACATTGGGAAGTGCTTAAATCAAAGTAAACTGGCGAGGAAAACTTGGTTACATATATCATTCTCTAAAAGTTTGTTTCTTCAAGTCAGAGTGACGTTATTATACAATCAAGCTTGTAAATTTTTCCACATTAAAACCCCCTTGTTTTTGCAAAGGCTTATACTTTCATTCTGTTTATTATTCCTACATTTCCATCTTTTGGTTGGCTGTTTCAGTGAAAGACATAATTCAGCATATTCTGTTTTGGAAACAAGCATTTTTCAAATCTCAACCAGGAATTCAATATTCTTTTGCTGATTTAACAGATTCTCCACTAAGCTTTCAGAAGCTAAGTTGCCTCCCAAGGGCTTATGAAGATCTTTTGCAATGTTAACATAATAAGTCAAGTTGTTTTCTGGACATTATACTTGTAAATACCTCATCATTAAAAAACCCATACAACAGCCAATTTTTCTTTTTTTGAGAAGACATAAAAGCACTACTACCCTTTTACTGCCATGAACATGTTTTTCATAGAAGATATAGAGAACTCCCCTCTTGAAGGCTTCTCCTGAAAAGCACAAGTCAAGCAGGACATCTAATAGTATTTGCATGATGAAAAAAAAATAGCAAAATGTTTCTGGATTTGCTAACTAGCAGAAAGGACAAGCACAACTAATGAATATCTGACTGGAAGCAAGGGTTAGATTAGAAACAAAGTAGTACCTATTAAGGGTTACAGTGAGTAACCTAAAACCAGAGAAAGTTGAGTGAGATTTTAAACCAAAAAAGATTGGAACACTAAACAAAATTCCACTTCAACAATGATTGTATGCCAGAACTTTTACCTTTTAAGGAAAAGTTGCACTAAGAGAGACAGAGAGAGCACAGTGTTGTTAAAAATGCCGTAATGGATGCTTAAGGACCTAGCATGTGCTGATTTCGAGATGCTTGTAACATCATTTGTGAGAAAGCAGACTCATGACACAAACAAAGCAGAAAGAGGGATCAACAGTGATTCATCTGCACAACCCACCCAAAGGCATCACTCACGCACAAAATAAGGGAGAGGTGACCCCCTACAACAATCTATTCTGTCAGCCTAAAAAAAGTGATTTACAACAGCTCATAAATAAGATGAGGGTAAAAAGCAAAGTTTTGCTGGTTTCTTCTGAGAGATCACTCTACAATCGATAATAAAGAAAATTTTATTATACATTACCTAAAGATTTCTTATCTTTCAGAATACTTTTCCTATCTCATTATTTAAGTTCCAGGGACAAGGTGACTCCACATGTTTCACTCTGCTTCCTCCAAGTTTGCTCATGTGAACACTGTGTCACTGCCAACATTTGCAGTAAGAATTTTACATCCTCCCCTTCAGATACTGTCTGCAGATTTTCATTATAGATCTTCAGAAAAGTACTGTAGACAATTATAAAATGTAACCTGAGATTGCACAGAGATATATTAAAATGTGTGGGCCAGAATACTGTATTACCCCAGTTTTATATTAGAACATACCAGTTCACATCAACAAATACCAAGAGAGCCTCCCAGAACAATGAGAAACCTAAAGAAAGTAATTAGAATAATTCCTTAACTCATTGCTATTGTATTACCATCTAATAGCTCAAACGTTCGTATTCAGCAAACCACTCTGAAGACAGAGTAAACTCACTGGGTTTTTTTGCAGGGTTGATGGAGAATCCAGGTTTAAAGCTAATTTGGGAATGGGAAGAGTCTTCGAGCTGTATGTTTCAAGCTGGAGGTCACCAGAAGGACCGGGCACCTTCCACTAGAGGCCAGCGCTGCACCCCTGGAGTCCCCAGCCGCGGTACCTGCTCACAGCATGTGCCCCCCACAAAAGGCTGCACTGCAGCAGCATGGCAAGGCCGTGCTTAATTCACCCAGGAGATGCTAAGGGGACAGCTGAGTCAAGTTATTTATTCTTCTGACATACTTGCATGCTTCCTGAGTTCAGCACTCGGGAGAGAAACTACAAATAACATGGGAAGAGAACAGTTTAAGAATCAGTGCCCTTGAAAGTGTGGATGAGGAAATCAAAAGACGGCTGGGAGCTCATGTTCGTTGGCCATATGGCAGCAGCATAAGCAACAATTTATTTTAGGAGAAGCAGTGAAAGGCTTGGCTCATGACCATTCTCAGTTAACCCCAGGACTGTGGATTTTAACAACACTGTATGCAGGGGATTTGCCCGGATTACATGGGTACTCAGTATGGAGCCACTATAGAGGTGATGGTAAAAATGCTCAGTGCTTTAAAGGAGAGAGGAAAACAGCTAAATCTGATTTTAAAAACTGGCAACAGTAAAGCCAAAGAGAATCAGAAATGGAAAAAGGAGAATAGAAAAATTATGGTTGATATTCTTGGCATTAAAATATCTCAGAGAAAATTTATGCTAATATTAAATATCCATCATTGCATTTGCTATCAAACTAAATAGTTCCAGTGGAGTCTAAAGGCATGCCAAAAACAGCTGGGTGCATGTACTGTGTACTCATTGAGTTTATATATACTGGTGAGATTGAAGCCTTTGGCATATTCCAGAGCCCAGAGGAGTATTTTTGTATTTGCAGTTTCTGATTTTGTTTGCAACTACCAGCTGCATTTAGAGAACTCCAAGGCAGCCTGCTCTCCCCATGAAGTTCATCATAAAAAGAAGCAGCTCTCACCAAGAAGAAATCATGTTGCTTGATGTGACTGGAAAGATGCAATCTGTTAGAATCATAGAAGAGTTTGGGTTGGAAGGGACCTTAAAGATCATCTAGTTCCAACACCACTGCCAAAAGCAGGGACACCTAACACTAGACCAGGTTGCTCAGAGCGCCATCCAGACTGGCCTGGAATGTTTCCAGGGATGGGCCATCCACCACTTATTTGGGGAAATTACTTTAAAAAAACACTTATCTGTGTTCCACCACACTTGTAAAAAGAATTATTCCTTCTATTTAGTCTGAATTTACCTTCTTGTTAGTTTAAAACCGTTGCCCCTTGTCCTACTGCAACAGGTCCTACCAAAATGTTTGTCCCCATCTTTCTCATAAGCTCCCTTTAAGCACAGAAAGGCCACAATGGAGGCACTTTGCCAGAGGATCCTACTAACTGTTCAAAACAGCACATGTTTCACAGGTTATTAGTCTATTAATAGAATACCTGTGTTGGTGACCATGAAATAACTTGAATGATCTGGCTGGATATGCACTTCAAATATCACAGAAGTAGCATTGCCCAACCTTGCTGTAGCCAATAAAATAGTATTTGTAAATATGATTTCTTCATACTGCCCTGCTCTCTGTATTATTTAAACTTCTCTAGAGCAGTGACAATATGTGTCAACAGGCAAGCACAACAGTCTTAGCTCATGTCAAAGGATTTCTGCAGTATGGGGAACACAAAGATGTTACAAAATGACACTGTAATAAAATCAGCTAAAATGGTCGCTCCTCTGTGCACAGCCATGAGAGTATTATAATTATTTGATTAGTCATCTTTTGCTTCAAACAGCAGGCTTCACCAAGTGAGCAGAAAGACTTTGAAATAAGATACATATGCTAAGGAGACCAGAACGAATAAACATTAAGGAGTTAGTAAAAGCAGTATTAAAACCAATTTATTTAAACTGAGCCAATGTTTATCAAACTACAGGAGTCAGCTTTTCTACAGCAAAAATACTTTCCATAAGATCCTAAAAATTCAAGCTTTAAAGAGAGAGATTAAAGCAGTAGAATTCTACTGATCCTACAGCAAAAAAGTTCATCCTGCCTCAAATCTGGCCAACATTGGCTCCTAAAATGAGCATATACTGAACATTTAGTAAGAGCTGCAAATACATAAAATGAGTACATTCCATTAGAGATGTTTATAGCTGAAACTTAGAAATTATTAATCCAAACGAATTAAAGTGGAAGGAAAATTATTTCTTGATAACCCAATTCTTTAATTATCTTGTGTGCATATAAGTTTGATCTTCTGGGTGCACATACATCATTAGTAATCAACTTCTATACTTTTCCCTTTGTAGCTGGTACAATTGTATAGCAACCTGCATCCTCCCCCTTGTGACTGAAACAAGGCTAATGTTCAGCCTTACATGTGTCCTTTACAGTCTCTCAGCTACAGAATTCAGTAACCTACTAAAGACTCAGAGGAAGGTTATTATGCATGAAAATAACACACCAAGTGTTAAGAAAGGTAAATCTAAAAATCAGGATAGAAGACTCCAAGCAGTCCCTGTCATTACAATTAGTGAACAACGGGCCCAGGTCTTTAAAACATACATGAATAGAGAGCTACTTTATCAAATGTAGCATCACTATCATATACCGTACCAGTGGCAGAGATTCTGATAAAACCACAATTGAAATGTAAGATTGATTGACCTGCAGGTGTCTGAAAAACATTTTTAAATTATCTTGGGCTATGTTAGAATATTTTAGCAGAGCATGCTTCCACTACTAGGGAAGACTTCTGTAACCAATCCTAATAGTTCATGGAGTGACTGCAGCCACTGATACACTGAAGCCTTTAAAAAGACTGGATTGCTCTCCATCATTGGAAGTTTCAGTCCTGACGTACAAAGCTTAAATACATCTAAAATGCAAGAAGATAATATTCTGATTTGGATGAAAGTCAAACATCATCAGGAAGAAAAACTATTACTAAAAGCTGCCAGTCATTCCTTTTCAGCAAGATCACCGACAAACCTTATGAGGCATATAAGTATAGTAGGAATGAAAACTGGAATTTGCCTTAGAGAAGAAGTTTTTTTACTGAAGGAAACACCCTTATTGGACTGCTGTATGTACTTCAGAACTACAGCGTGACTGAATGTAGAAAATGGCATCTCAAAGACGTAAGTGGCCAAGGCAGATGCAAGAAACCCATCTAAACAATGGGTAAATTTGAAAGACAGTAACCAAACAGCTACTCCAGAAGTGCTGAGCAAGGGACATATAACAGCTTCTACATGGCACAAAGCAGCCCACTTAGCAAGGTAAGGATGTCCCGTTGGATCTTGCCTGCTTACCAATTAGCAAATCCTTTATAAGTGTGACAGTGTTCTACACATGAGCATCATTCAACTCCAGAGAGAGGTTCCAAACGCTTTGATGATCTCCTGATGTCATTCTGTACAATCAGATCTGAAAGTATGTAATATATCTATGGTCTGTCCAAAAGATGAGATGCTAGAATTATTGTCACCTGGCCAGATCTAAAAGGATGGGCTAACTGACACATTGTTGGCTTGTCAAAGACCGTCAGAACGAATCTCATCAGAGGACAAGTCAGCTTCTCTGACCATAGGTTGGAACTGTCCATAAGCAAACAAACATAAATCACCTATGAAGCATTAGGAACTGATGTTACAAGTGTCAATACAATGAGGTCGTTTTAGGATGCATCTTGCACAGACAATGGTTCCAGAAACATCCACTCTGCATCTTTCCTATGGCACTGAAAAAGGCTTTTGTGGAATGTAAAAGAAGCTCTGCAGGTTTATTATTCTCTGTGTAAAAATATAAAATGTCCCAAGTGGTGAAAAGAGCTGTTACTGACACAGAAGGTACCACTTTCATTTTTCACGAACTCTTTAGGTTGGAATAGATGTCTTGAAATCAGTCAGTCCAACCTGCCTGCTCAAGCAGGATCAGCTAGAGCAGGTTGCCCAGAACTGTGTCTAGTTGGGGTTTTGACTGTCTTCACAGATGGAGACTTTACAATCTCCATGAGCAGTGTGTTCCAATGCTTGAGCACCCTCATAGTTTGAGTTTTTAGAAACTCTTTTCCTCTTTGGTAAATCCTAAAATTATCAAATGACTTACCATTTACTAGGTGCAGAAAACATTACATACATTAATTAATACACACTACTATTACATACATTCAGTACTACCTTGTACTTTAAGCCATCTTCCACAATAGAGGATAAAATTTCAAGTCTATTGGTTTGAGAGATTAATAATAACAAGCACTTTGTAACTTTTGCTCATCAGCAAACTGCACATATTAGATAGGAGGCATAAGCCTAAATAGCTTGAAGCTGCTGAGGCATTTTGCCCACAAAAGGTGAAGGTCTAAGCTGCCAAACCCCAGAATAATACACATCCGCTTCTTATAGACCCTGGAAGCCAAACAGTGAGTC
This sequence comes from Corvus brachyrhynchos, assembly GCF_000691975.1. NCBI lineage: Eukaryota > Metazoa > Chordata > Aves > Passeriformes > Corvidae > Corvus > Corvus brachyrhynchos. The sequence continues at coordinate 24,627,045 of NW_008239553.1, forward strand.
AAATTTGCCAGGGCACTTTGCTCATTATACATAGAATTCTTGACTGAATTTTAGTAACAACTCAACGTGTCTTCAGAGTTATTTTAACCTGTGGCCAATCCCCACATGCACGTCCAAACTGCCTAGCCACAGAAATAGCAAGCATAGCAATGCCAGGTTCAAAGTGTTTCCTCTTTACATCTTGTTGGGGTTTTAGGAGTCGTTCAGTTTTCTTTTTCTCTTAAAGAATTTTTCCCATAAATGTTGCCAGGGCAACAAATTACTGGGTGCTTAAGAAAAACAAAAGACCTGGCCACAGAGGAAGGGGTCCAACGGGCTACTCTCTTTCACCTGGACTTGTGGGCTGTGGTTCTCGGAGTTTGAAGGAGAAAGAGGCTGCCATCGTTGTGGAGGGATTTAATCTGCTGCAGGCTTCTGCTTTTCTGCTGCCTTCCTTCTACCGTGAGTTGAGCCCGCTCACTGGAGCAGCTGTTGCACCAGGACCCTAACACCCCACCTTACTAGAAGAGGGACCTGTTCACCATCTGCTCAGGTGCCTCAGGGAGAAACCCCAGGATTCCCAAGCCTGCCTTTCCCTGCCCCGCTGGGAGCCGAGCTGCGGCTGCCCTTCCCCCGCTGTTGCTTTTGGCCCGTCCCTGATGTTCCAGCCTGCTGTTCCTGAGGGTCCGGCTGGACACCGGGATCAGCTGCCCAGGGGTTTGTGAAGCCTTTGTTCCATCCCTTCCCGGGATCCCAGGCCGCCATTGCCGCGTGCTCCCTGAGCTTGCTCCGGAGCGGAACCATCGCACCCGCCCCGCTCACCGGGAGCCGCCAGCGCCCCTGCCAGCTGTGATCGGAACTGCACCCGAGGGGAAAGGGCCTGACAGCCGAGACGGCTGGGACTGGGTTTGTGGTTCTGTTTGCTGTTACTGCTGTAGTTATTGTTGAATGCCTGGTTATCCATATATATATATAGAGAGAGAGAGAGAGAGAAAGAGTAAAGAACTGTTATTCCTGTTCCTCATATCTTTGCCTGAAAGCCCCTTAATTTCAAAATTATAGTAATTCGGAGGGAAGAGGGGTTGCATTTTTCATTTCAAGGGAGGCTCCTGCCTTCCTTGGCAGACACCTGTCTTTCAAACAAATACACATCTAAATCAAAATGTTATTCATGCCACATCATGCAAATATAACTGCAAGGATCCAAGTCTTAAAAAAAGTGGTAGGAAAGTAAGAACTAGTAATGAGTGGTATTAGCGCTATCTCAGCCCAAATAAAAAAGACTGAAATGCTTTGCAGAGTTAGTTGATGACGCTTTCCTCTGCAGCAACTCGCCTCAGAAAAGATACCAGAAGAGCTTGTCAAGAATAAGCTTTATCATAGTGTTGCTGTGATTATGTTTTTAAAGCAAATAAAAACAACAAATGGAAGAAATTTCTAAACCAAGAATAGTAATGTGTGGCAAGAGAATTTAAAATTGTTTCTGAAATAAAATCTGGAAGTAGGAACCAGCCAACATTCTCAACAAATCAGACACTCTAGGAAGTCACATGCAGTATGTTCTACTCACAAACATTTAAACCTGTCTTACAGTTATAATTCAGACATTAGGAGAACCAAAACTGCCTCTACCCTCCAAGACTCTTGCAGACATTTCTGCTTAATAATCACCATTGCCTCAGATGTTTATTTTTGTCAGGGCACAAGAACTGAGCTGAATATATCATATCATTAAACGGTATCATAAAATTAAACAGGTTGAGGAAGAAATAATATTTTGGCTAGGACAGCAAGAAAAAGAAGTAGCTGCCAGGAGGACAAATTCGCTAGCAAACTACCTAACAGCACTCTGAACTTTTACTTACAGATGTAAACTGACTACTTGGCAAGCTTTCAGAAAAAGAACCTACCTCCCTGAAGCTACAGCAACAAACAAGTTTAAGTACAACCAGTTCTTGAGAAAAACCCTTTAATAATCTACATTGTTCTTACTGCTAGGTGAGAACTACACTACCAGTCCTTGGGTGGTAAAGTAAAATAAATGGTGTCAATTACACCTGAAATACTCAGTATTTCCATCATAATTTTTTCAAGCTCTCCCTCAAGAGATTAGTGGAACTTACCTTGCAGCAAGAATTAGTTCCTAAAAAAATCCTATACACTACCTTGCTTTCTGAAATCTTCCTTTAGAGATACATCTAAAAGACAGTAAAAAAAGCAAAAACTTTTTGACTTGTTGGGGCTTAAACCATGAGACCAAACACAGAGAAGTGTGTAATTTATATAGACAGTCTTTATTTCCTATTTTATACCATGTGGACATGAAGGTTTTACATCACCCATTGCTACCAAAAAGCTGCAGCCTTGCCAGGGCCATGTAATTTATCACAACCAGATGGTGTGCTGTGAATAAAGGAGGGGCTGCTATCATTACAGGGCAGAATAATTACCTTTCCTTTGAACCAAGGACAATGTTTTCAATAAAAACCCAAGCTGTTTAATGCAACTTCCAGTCTGTCAAGACTCCCACTGTGCAGCTCCAGGATTCATTAGACTCACAGAAGTGAAGGAGACCATTTGTTAAACACATAGCACGAGTATCTCAGAGAACATTGATGACACACAATTTAAAAAAACCCCAAACAGTAAAGACATTTTGAATCTTCTTTAAAAGCTTTTTGCACAGACTTTTTTCATCACAAATTTTACAGCAAAAGTAGCTGTATTGCATTAAAATGCCACCTACGTCACAGGCCTTTTAAGTAAACTATGGAAGATATTCACTGCTCTGTTACGCACCTCTTCTGCTTTGCATTTCTACATCTCAGGAGTTGGAGTAGCAACATTTATTCTGGGAGGAAGACTAATAGATAAAGACTGTAAAGCACAGAGAATTAAAATTAACTAGCAATAAAAGCTAAAGAAGAACAGAAAGCTGTCTCTCACACACCAAAACACTAGTAGGTTAACACTCCTCTGACATCTGGAAACACATGGCAATCATACTGGAGTAATCAGAGGAATGGACCTTGCAGCATAATTAAACAAGTTACAATACAACCACAAATGGTACCTTCTCTTGGAGCAATGCAAGAAACTGGATGAATTTCACACATACTAAATTTCCCCTTGAGTTTCAAACCCCACCAAATAAAAAGCAGTAATTATCTGAACACTCAAAGCGTTTTCTGAGCCTACTTCCACGCCAAAAACTGACTTTCAACTTGTCCTCCTTTCAACAGTACATATTTAATGAAGTGGTTAAGAAACACATCCTTTTTTCATAACACCAGAACATTTTGTTCACCTCAAAAAAGTAGAATAACTCTCTAGCTTGGGAAATTAAACATGAGCTGGAAGCCCAAGTGTGACCATTTCCAGGAATTACATCTAACAGAATAGAACAGAAATATTCCTGTAGTTTTAGTTCCACAGTGGTAACAAATGTATTAAAAGATATCTTGGCTCAGTTTACTTTTGATTGACCCCCTCTCTAGCTAAGATCAGTATATTCTTTTCTTCATGTAGCAGTTGCCTAAAGGATCCTATTATAGATTCTACTATATTTTACATGTGAATTACAGCCTTAGAAGAAAAATACATTCAGGCAAAACATGATAGAAAACAAAAAAACCAAACCACCACAACAACTGAACAGCATTTAAGACTTTACACAAATCTCAGCTGACAAATTTCTGCTCATCACCTCCAGAAGGTGCAGTAAGTAGCTGATGACTTACCATCCAGAAGACCCACAACTCATTAAAAAAGAGTAGAAGATAAAGCATGATCCTTTGGTTCTCCCAAGAAGCACAGTTATGTGCATGAACAAAAAGCTTCACAGGGAAAGAATAAGTTGTCTTCTCTGTCTGAATAAGCAAGGGTGGCTCTTACCTTAGGATACCAGGGTCCAGTCCCACCAGAACTTCAAATATCACTGGAAAATCTCTTTGTTGTTCACTCTTAATAAGCACATGCAGTGGGGACATAACACAATGGAGACAGCAACTGATAAACTTCCACAGACATACAGATACAGATCTATTTTTACTAACACTTAAAACTGTTCTCAGATTTTAAGCATTTCTTGCACCTATGCAGTAGCCTTCAAAGGAGATTTTGCAGGCTTTTCCAAAGCCCAGACACAGGTGTGCAGCAACTCACACTCACTGTGCAAAGACGTACACAAGAAAAAGCTCAATGCCCTTTCCAAGTTAGAGGCTTTTGTTTGTTTTCCAATACATGACAATTAGTCTCACCTTGATAACAAAATATTTTTACTGCTCTTGTTTTGTACAAAACTGTTATCTCCAACTGTGCCATATTACACAGAGTATACTACAAAACCATTTTTTTGAGATTCCCCAACAGCTGTAAAGCATTAGTGTTGCCACTACTATTAAAGCCATGTTAATGAAAAAGTAAACAGAAACCAGTCAATCCCCAATCAAGCTAAAGGCAACTGAAGGCATTTGTCTTTACGTGAAGAAAATACATTCAGAACCACCAATATCAACTGATGCACAGTACTTGAAAAAATAAAGCCAAAGAACATAGGCTACACCACAGCACCGATGATCAGGTGCTAATTAGGTCAGCACTTACACCAAGGCAGAACCAGACTGTAGCATGTTCAGAACCTTCCTCTTGATCAATCTCCTGCTCCAGTAAGTGACCGAAGAAGTGATATCAGCTTCTAATTAACACCATATTAAAATCATGTAATACAACTCTAAGGACAAACATGCCTGAACAGTTTTCCTGTAGGTTTTATTATGACTCTTCCTTCTAGTTTACAATTTATATTTCCTAAGTAATCTGAATTTTCTAGAGCCAGCAACCAGAATTAACCTATTTTATTAACTGAAACACCTCAGTCTCTCTTGACACACAGAATGAACTGGCATCTGCACTGAGATGTAACTAAATGAAACAGGGGGACATCCCCCAGAAAAGCCCACAACTAACAAAAAACACAAGGCACCAATGATCACTTTTGCTGAGCTTTGTGTGAGCTGTAATGAAGTGAATTTCAGTACAGTTCTGGGGAATACAGATTTTTAAAGGCTCCACTGGTATGCAACATCATGGGTTGCATACTGACTAGCATTTTTAAAAATACCAGATATTTTCAGCATTCTGATAAAAATACAGCCAATAGAATACACCAACTATTTCAATGGATGAACTTTCAAAACTCTCCTGTTTAAAATATTGCTTCACAACAGGAACAACACACAACTCTTTGGTACCTCCAAAAGACAGGATTGTTTGTAACTTAATACGGAAACATTACAGCTGTCTTAATACCAGGATAATTCCTACACAAGTCTGGCATTTGAGACACGCTACATATTTGTCACAGAAGTGTGTGAATTTTTGTGCTGTTATGTGAGGTTCATCAGTTGATGCCTTGGCCATAACAGTACCTCCTCCCACACATTCGTTCTCAGGTTGCCAAAGAGATCAGCCCTCTGAACCTGGAGCTTTTTCACCAGACCATTTATTTGTTCTACAAGGTACATCCAGCCCTCAGGAGTTCACAGCTAAAGGGATACCAACAAAATGCATGTGTTTACAATCTGTCAACCTTTAAAAGAAATCTTAAGAACCACTGAGCTTGTAGCAGCAGCCTTTACAAAGTTTAACACTTGAGCTGCAGTGCTTTTTACCCTAATTTTAAAAACTGCCCTTTCCCTCTGTATAGATAAGAAAATGACACACAACAGGGATATGGAGCCATTACCATCTCAGGCTCCCTGTGTGATAATCAGAGGAAATGATCTGCTGACCTCAAGCAGTCTTTGAAGTCTGCACACACATTACCTAAAGAAGAGGGA
>NW_008239553.1:24632876-24651567 GCF_000691975.1 Corvus brachyrhynchos
TCTCAAAACCTGTAAACACCTGGGCTGCCAGAAAGCTTATGGTTATTGACAATGTTCAAGGACTGCTGTGAAACAGGCTTTGTATATCAGTGTTTCATTTAAGCCTAACATGCAAAAACTGTCATGCAGCAAGCATTGATTTCTTTTCTTTAGATCTGAATTATTAAGTTAGCATCAGGGAAAAACAAAACAAATCAACCACAAAAAATCCAATCGCCCCCCAAAACAGGCACCAAATCCAACCACAATTCCGATTCACATTTATACAGCCTGTTATCTTATGCAAGATGGCATGCAAAGTAAAATGGAATTGCTCCCATTGTTTAGTTTCAACAGTCTCTTGATTTTAAAGATACAGAAATTATGAAATAGTAGATCCACATCACATAAATAATCTACTGGAGTTATCCATGTAAAAGAGCCACATCCTCAAACGTAATGCCACCTTGCAATTAATTTCAGTAACTCAGTTTCAAGAGATGGGAAGGAAGTCATAATACCATCTCTTGCCACTTCTCCACAGTCAAAATGCACTTTGAATTACAGAAACCTGTTTTCTTTAACACTTAGGAGAGTCTAAAAAGACTGCTGGTTGCTGGTAGCATCAGATTCTTTAATGACTACTAGAATCACGCGTATCTGGTAATTTGCTTTTAAAATTTTTCCCCCAGTACTAACTCAATGGTATACCAGACACTGCAGAAACACCAACTGTCTCTACTTTAAAGTTCACACAACAGAGAACAAAAGATTCCATGCTCTCCTTTTGTGTTTAGTGTGACTCTTCATGGGAAACCCACCCAGACAGAAGTAGGATTTGATGTCTTTGATGAAGAATGGATCTTGTCCAAGGCAACACCACCACACAAAACCAAACCAAACCACTGTCTCCTGTCAGAAGGCTGTCAGAAAGACACAAGCTCTTTCCACTTAAAGGAGAATTCAAGATAATGCCTGGTTGATTAAGTTGATAAAATTATCCACTAACTCTATTTTACTATTAAAAAAAGAATAAGAAAGCAATAGCATGTGCCTGTGTATCTAAAAATGAGTAAGACTGGCTGAACACAAAATTATTTCATAGGCAAAGAACTGCATAGGAACAACAGTTACATTTCATGGTCACATTACACTCATCTCCTCATATACGTTTCAAGCCCTGTTGCAATGAGAGACTAGGCTCACAAGACTCAGAAGGATTCCCTAACTCCAACCCCACAAGCCACCACTGTACTTTTCCACACAGGACTTTTCCAGAGGCCAAATTTCTACTGAAAGCAGTTTAAGTTCTCTCTAGCATTAACATCGCCAAATAGATTAGCCATACAAAGAAAATCTACTGTGACAGAAAGTGAGGACAAAAGCACATTACCAGCCAACTTCACTCTGACACTAGCTGAAGGATCTGCTGAAGAATAGCAGCACTGCCTGCAAGATTCCCCCCGCCCCCCCCAGACAATCCAGAAAACAATTTCTGAAATGTAATTCACAATACCTGTTCCTGTTTGTTTATACCTTGCTTACTGGATCTGGCTGCACTGCTGTCACATGACTAAAATTCCCTGCATCCTAACAATTATGATTTACAGTCGTCTTTATTTTGAAGGTGAACTTATAAAGTATTGGTTCAGATCAAGAGGTAATTTTAAAGAATGTGATAAGGGCTATCCCTCCAGAACAAAGAAATTAAGTTTTTGTTGCCTGGGTACACGTATTATCTAACTGTACATTAAATCACTGGGAGGATTTGTGGGATTGCATTAACACTACTTACACATTAGCTCATACAGATTTTGTATTATCACAAATGCAGTCATGATAATAGTGTTCATAATCATTAAAAAGACAGCTGTATATATCCTGTTTGACAGCTATTCTTGTGTCCTGCTGAGAAGAAAGAAAAGAAATGTGCGCTCATCAGACTACTCTTCTGAACTAGTTATGGCAACTTCACCATAAAGTCAGAACCATGAAAAAAATTACCTTTATATAGTTTCAGTAAAACTTACCTTTAATTGATTTGTTGAAAAAAGCAAGCATTAAAAACCTTCTATTTTCTTTTTATTATGATACCACAGACACTGAAATTTAAAAAGCACATCTTTGCTCTTAAAAAATCTCAAAAGAAAGCATCACTGAAGAAGAGACAGAACAAAAAAAGACTCAAATCTTTGTACAGTACAAATAGGTTGGCAGGCCTTTATGGCAGATTGAAGCTACAGAGAGCAAAAACATCAGGAACACATACAAACACCACATTTCTTTAGAAGCTAAGGAATGTGCAAGCTTTGACAAAGCATATTATATTAAGGATGTTTATAATCTACTTCCATGGAGACAGTTCAGTAGCTTTACAACATAGCAACAAAGAGCGTGAACTATATTTTCCATCTGTTTTGTGCGGAATGTTTTTTTACAATGGAAGTCAGTACCAAAGCAAACTGCTCCATGGGATTTTAAACAGCAACACAAAAGGGTGAAGAAATCTTTTCCTATGTAGTACAAGAGAAGATGGAGGATATGAATGGCTATTAACAATATATACAAAAATATGTGATGAAGACCTCTTGTTTCAAGCAGGACATGTTACACATGATGTAGCAGTCACCTAGTTTAAGCTAATATTACTGTGTTTATTAATTGTAAAATATCATACAGGTATAAAAAACCTTACAGAACCAGATAGATTATCACCTCCAGCTGAATATGTGCATTAAGAAGAGCAAAGCAGCCCCTTTCCACATTTTAAGAGAGCTATAATCAAAAATGGAAAGATACAGTCAAGTATAAAACATGAAATCAGCTTTAGGTCAACCATGCGGAGAACAAAAAGGACAGCACTGTAAGTACTTCTTCAAGAGGAAAACAAAAATATCAGCACTGGAAGTACTCCTTCCATCTCCAAAGTTCATTTTACCATAAAATCTCTTCTGAAGCTATCCACCTTAAAACAGATAAAGCAAATTTTAAAAAGTATCTATTAAACTCATATATTATTAGCACATTTTCTGCCATTCTGCTGCTGTTAGGCTGGAGTTCACCCTATGTTATATGGCATAGCTGTTCTCTACATGCATAGACCACAATAAAAAGTGCAGAAAACCGTATTTCTTTTCCCAGAAAGCAAAAGAGCTGCAGTGCACACCAGCTTTTCCAAGCAAAAGCACAGTGCTTAAGTTTAATAGGTGTGATCTATACAGACAACACTTTAAAAGAAAGGCACTTGAAACACTCCACAATACATTAGTACTATAGAAAAACAAAGGTATATGGAATATACAGCCCTTGTGGCCACATTAGACTCCCCTCAAATCTAAAGGGAAGTCATTGAACATTTATGCCCTGTGTTAGGAAAAATGCTGCTATGAAAAATATTCCCAAAGTCCCCCATATGAGCCTTCAATCCCACTGAATACATCAAACCCAAAACTTAAGCTGTCTTATGAAGACCACCACATGGATCCAAGACCACGCCTAAGCAGCAGCAGTGTCTTCCACCATTCCAATAAATGCCATTACAAAAGAACTATCAAAACCCCCAGATCCTACACATCCACTTCCCAGAACACAGTGTAATTCCCCTTGTTTACCAGGTATCTACAGAGCTTCCATGAAGACATGCAAATCCTTCACTTCGTGATGAATTGTCAAAAGAACGAATCCCAAGACAACACAAACACTTGTAGTGGAATATTTTTTTATCTACATAACACTTTCCAAAGGTTTCCCTTGGTAGTAAAATTTCCAAGTTAATTAAATACCAAAATCTACGGACTCAACCAGGATATTAGGGCATCATATTCAAAATCGACAGGCTACAAGCTACTAGCGCCTTCTTCCTAATGGAGAAAATCTCACCCAAAAACCAACCAAACAAAAACCCAAACCAAACCAACAAACAAAAAAACACCACACCAAAAAAAACCCCACCAACAAAACCAAACAAAAAATCCCAAAGTGGTCATGTAGCACCTTCTACTCCAAACTGTGCTCACTTTTCTCAAAACATAATGAAGAAAGAATGCACAAGTATGAAGTACTATGAAAATGAAAAGTATAGAAATCCGGTAAAAATGACTGCATACAACATAGGTTATAGCCAAAGCTGTAGGGTTAGAAAAGATGAAGAGTCTGACAACCATAACCAATGCCACTGAATGCCCTGTGTTAACAGGGAACACCTCCCAAAATCAAACTCGGAAAAAAAGAATTAGCTCCATTGTGTTCAGGAAAAAAACAGAACAATTTTCCCCTAAAATTCTCAAATACAAGAATAGTCTTCAGGGAAATGCAGCAAAGTATAGTCAGTGTGGTTTAATGGTAAAGTTATTATTTATTAACTAACATTTAGTTTGCCTGTATATTTATCCTGCCATTAGGCACATCTTTAAGGAGCTCACAATGGAATTCATAGACTGGAAAGACAGCCAAGTATTCAACTTTAGAGCAGTAATTTGGTAGCTCTTCTGACTGAGCTTTAACACACTAGCTTCCCTATAGAACTCTTGCTAGCTAGTCATAAAAATTAGATTTATTTTTTCCTGCATTTTTTTTTAGTTTTACATCAAACCAGTATAAAAGCACAAGGTTTTACAACATCCATAGGCCTTAATCTGTTCTTCTAAAACTCAATGCCAGTTCAGGCAAATAGAAGGATTTGTACATCATATAAATCACAGGCAATAAGGTAGACTAAGAAACAGTGCAAATTAACTGCAGCTGACTAGCAACAATCTTCTCCCCCATTCCCTACAGCTGCATTAGCCACATACTGAAGTGCTGCCCTTAAATATAAAATCAGATAGGAATGCTCTAAGTGCAAGAAACAGCATTCAGCAAAAGTCAGCTGATTGGTCACACTCCATGTCAACACCTTAAAAGCTTCTAATAGCATTGCTGCTGAAGCATCTGGATTAATGCTCAAGTTCTAGCACAGCAAGGCTTGTCATTCACTGGAAAAGACACACCAGCCAGCTATAAAGTGTCCACCTTTGGTTAGAAATAGCCAATAATCAGCTTCATCTAGAAAGCAACAAATAGAGCTAGGGCATCCATTCTCTTACCTGGATAGTGAGGTATCCCTGAGGGGGTATCACCTGAAGGGTAGGATGCGTCTGACTACTGTACTCTTTGGCAAACTCCTTTGGGAGGTGGCCGCCATAAACACTGAAGTACCATCTTCTGGCCAAACTGAACAGAAGTCAGCTCTATAAAGAAATGATGCCAAGAGTGCTACGAAATAGGCTCCATGAGCTTGAGATAATAATGAGATCCTACAGAGAAGTACGCTTTGACCAGTAACTGATACTGTAAAGTACTATGAGAAGTATTTATCTCTGTGTTAGTCTGAAAATCCAGAAAAGCAGCCTGGCAGACAGACTACCTTCTAGCTATGTCTCTTGGTAGAAGAATCCTTTAAGGGATAAAGAAAGTGAACAGAATAGTCCTCAACACCTACTTTTCATCAGCGGTACTAAATGGGACCTTATGGAATGGAGCACATTAAGTTCCAAAGTTCTTTCTGTACTTCAACCGGACTTTGATATACCTCCCAATATAATATTGCTATAGATTTCACCTAAGAAGAGGCACAGTGGGAGAGACAGGATGCTGCAAGTGTGTATGTGCTCTTTACTAATGTGTCCTAAAATTACAAACTTTCACTCTGAACGAGTTGGTTTGGTTTGTTTTTTTTCAGTAGGAAGCTTATGTATGAAGTTATTGAGAAGGCAGCACCTCAATCTTTCACAGAACACATTTTCATACATCTTTCTGTGAAGACTTTGATCCATTCAATAAGAGGTCCTGTACAACATTTCAAGTTTCTCCTTTGACATCAAAGATGCTTATAGCCAAGTTATCTCATGATAAAAACTATAGCCTGGAAGTTTCCCACCAAGTCAGAGCTGCCCACATCTACCTGTGTTATCTGTTATAGTAGCCATACTTGTCCTTCCACAGTGTGCTCTCAGATTTACCCTAAAACTCTGCAATAATTTCAACAGGAAGGGTGTTGAGCTTTCCCATGTTAGTAAGTTGTATTTGGCAAGAAGCTCCTGGTATCCTGCCACCTGGAACTGCAATGAGGTGGAAGAGTAGGCTTTGTGCCTGAAAAGGCCCAAACCCTGGAGACCTTGCCTCTCCTTCGACATTTACAGACTTGTTTTTCCTGCACAGCTCTGTTTTCCAGGGATCCTGGAAAGATCAAAGCTGTACATATAAAACCCACAATTGCCTCTACAATGCCAGGTCCTGAACAAAAAGATACTTGTCAGGAATATAGCTATAATCCTAGAAAAGACAAGCTGTATTTCAGATTGGAGGTACTAAACATTTTGCTTCCAGCTCTTGGTACAGTTCTTCTGCAAGAGTTACACATCTGTTTGCACAGAGTACTTAGTTCTAGAGATGCTAGTTGCAGGACAAATGAGTTCTCCACTGCCCACTTAGAGACTGAGTTTGCCAACACACTTATATGATACAATATTAAGCTGACCAGCTGGAAAGCAAGCTTGAAAGTCTTAAAAAGCTTCAGAAGTATTTTACTGCTGCCTTTTTTCTTTCTCTTTTTTTTTTTCAATCCCACTGTCCATGGACAAACAGTTAAGAAATATTAGGAGCTGCTAGCCAACATGAACTTGAGAAGCATGCATACTCTGTAACACATTTTCCCCCATGCAGGCAGTATTGTAACCACAACTTTTCCACTATGCAACAATTAGGCAATAACCTGAGCATTAACAGAAGCTGACTTGTGGCAGAAAGAAGCCCTACAGGTTGGTTTATCCTGTCCTTGACAAGTCAATTTGTCTTGAACTAAACCCCAATACTGAAATTAGACTGCAACAGAATCTGCTCAATCTTATTCAAAGTAATCTCAAATCTCTCCTCTGGCCATATGGTCTTCAAACACATTAATTGGCATGCAGGTTTTTCAGACAGCTTCTTCCTTCAAAGATTAAATCTGTACTATCTAAGAAAGTTTAATTCTGAAACATTAGCAAACATCTGCACTCTAGCAGGACAAAAGTACACATTGTAGATTGTCAAGATTGTCTGCATTTGGGAATTTGTGGCAGGTCAACTGCATTGATGGGAAATGGAATGAGTTGAGCTTGTGCCAAACACATTTTCCATCAGAACCCACTAAAGTAGGCATGGACAGTAGCTCAGCTGGCCTGCAACTCCCACATAGCCTAACACAGCCCACAGAAAAGGCTTCATTACTGACTATTGCCTGTTTCCAAAGAAGACAGAAACAATTCTACCACAGTCTTCATAGAAGTCTCTATACTGCACAAACTATTGCAGTACTAGTATTATTTTTAATATGTAGAAATTTGGTGCAGTTGCCAGGACTGATGATAGGAGGCAGTGCTTGTGTGGGTCATTCAGGTATTTTCTAAAAACTCTGCTCTAGTAAATCATGTACCACACCAGGAACCATGAACTCTATTTAACACTAACCCAAAGAAAGAGTGCACATCACCTCATGTGTGACTGCTCCTGTTGAAATGCTTTACCTTAATGTTACCTTAATGATTCAGAAGTGTATCAGTTGCACTGTTGCTAACAATATACTAGTAACCTGCTACCAGTATTTTCTCCTTTCCCTGTAGTAGCTGCACACCAGCATTCTGTAAAAACCTGGCACCACATATGCTATTGAGAGTAAAAAGACACACATTTTAAATCAAATGTAGTATAAGAAATGAAGAAAAATTAAATTACTTCAACAAAGCAATGTTTCTGAACCAGAATGTTACGAGAACAAAGCAGGTGTACACTTACAAAGATTTATAAGCGTTGTACAAACACCACAATGTTGAATAAAGTCCAAAAGAAGAGGCACTGAAGAATTCTCACATTTCAATGTACAACACAAAGGGCACAACTCTGATAATGTCTGTAAACACTCTTCAAAGCGTCAAAAGCTGAAAGATTTCTCCTGCCCAGCCCAGGTTAAAGCAATTTTTCTGGAGGCTTGCCATACTCTGTGGGAGGCAGGTAGGGGTGCAGCAACAAGCTGGATTTAAAAGATCCTCAACTGGAAGTACAAATACAGAGAATGATGTTTAAAACTGTTAAACCCCTGGAGAGAAGCAGGAAACTCTCTTTATGACCCCCAGAGTATTTGTTTTTCCAACAGTTTCCCAGCTCAGCTTGAGATTCTCAAGGGCAGCAACAAAAAAAATTTCACTTTGCTCAAATTAGTTTTGACTGGTCCCCAGGTTCCCAAGGTGATAATTTAACACCTCATTAACAAGTGCATTATTGGAGGAAATTCAAATGAACCGATTTTAATGATAATTGAATGTTTTCAGCATCAGCCTGCAGAAGGAGTATTTCCCCCTTGGAGTACAACAGCAGTCACTGCTTCCATTTGTGGATCTACTGCTGGCAATGAATGGCAAAGTACAGACTTCATTTATAAATATACCATAAGCTACTTAAAATTCAGGTCCAGGTGCTGAAACATGGGCTATTCCTTTATTACTCCTTATGTTTGTACGTGCATATAGTTGTGGTTTGTCTTTGGAAAGAAAAAGGTAATGTTACAAAATGTCCAACTTCAAGAAACTTACTGATTAGGCAGATGATTGAACTGCTGAGGTCCTTTCTTCATGTGAGGGCCTGATTAACCACATGGAAGTTAAAATACTAATTGCAGTCTTTTCTCCTCCAGAATTTAAGCAGCCCATCTGAGCTTTGTTTGGTTTAGTTTCCCCCCCTAGCATGCTTCTCCCTGGGCATATTGACAGTATAACAATGGTCCTGAATTCTGAACAGCTCAGTTATGCTCAATTCTCTGCCAAGACAGCTGTACGTTCTTATTACTTCTGGTTATAATTGGCTTAACTACCTTCTCTGATTTAACTCACTCAATATTGTTGCACATAGCAATGGCAAGAGTAGAATTTTTTTTTTTAATGTTTTCACTGATGAGGTGGAGTCAATTACTGGCTCTTCACAACTGAGATGCTGAGAAAAATACCAATCAGACTGTGTGCTGCTGACTGACCAGCCTCCAAAGAGCAGTTTCCAACAGTTTAGCAGCTGGGATGGCCAATGCAACTGCTGCCTCCACTGAACTGTGTTGGATAATAATCCTTCATTTCTATACAGTGCTCAAGACAACATTCACTCAAAATTTAAGAGCCATCTTGGGCAAGGTCTATCCACAACTCATTCTATGCATGCTATGTATGGTGCTGTGATTAGGTGTGGGATATTTGCCTCCTAAAACTCACATGGAAGTCAGTAAACTCATTACAAATGTCAACAGGTATAATTACTATTACTGAGTTAAGGTCTGTGGAAAGAAGTAGTTCACCTCTTTTACAAGCCATTAGTACTGCCAGCTGTAGTTCAAACTTAAAGGACACCTGGCTTTAAGGCTGATCTTCAGTTTTAGTACACAGGAGAGCAAACTCAGTTTCAGCTCTGAAGGTGCTTAACCAGTCCCTAGACTGGTTTCACTTTGCATGTTTTGATTTGCCTGAATCTCACTTGGGTTACTTATGATTTTCTTCCACGTGCCCCCAGCAATGTTATCAGGGCAACAAACAGGCTGGGTCCTGAAGAGCTACAGTGATAACAGAACTCCAGTTGTACAGGATGTATCATTGGCTCTTATGTAAATAACAGAAAGAAGCCAGCTGGATTCCCAGTCCTAGTGAGACTGTAGTGGCAAAAAATCCAGCTTTCAACTCAAACCAAACCATTGATGCTGAAAAATTCATCACGACAGGCCAAGTACTTAACATCATAAATCAAAACAATGTCTCATTTACCATGACAAGACCCAAGCTGTCTCAAGTGGCTTTATGCTACAGCTTTCCAGAACTCCATTCCAAGAATCAATTTGTCATCTTTGTGTATGTGTAGTATGACCCTGAAAAGACTGCTTATTGTGTCTTTTTATTATCATTGTTTAAAAAGCTCCTTTATCTACAAAACTGTATGAAATTCATTCATTTTGTGGCTGAACAGAGCAAGAGCAACATTCACCAAACTGCTGACAAGCATCTGCAGCACTTTTTCATTAAAGTTTTCAACCGTAGTGACTCTGAATTGGAAAACAGTTCCAAAAGGTTTTTGCAGAAAGAAGCCTTCTCCATCTCTCCTGCTCACCTTGCTCTACTATATATCAAAGCCAAATGTGATGATATACAAGACATGTACATTGTCACCTGAGTTCTCTGAAGAGTCTATATGCTCAACATGTTCAACACTCTTGAGGATGACTGTTCCTCTGAAGAAATTCTCAAAGGGATCACAGATCAAGTATGTTTCGTTTAAGACCCCATGATGGTCTTCTAGCCAATTACAGTGCAAGACAAGTCATGCAAAGTAAAATAGGACAGAGTATTGATCTGATAATGTAGAGGAGCTACAATACTGCAACACTACTACCAAGAACCCCTAAGGTGCCTCTGCCATTGCTTTAGCTGTTGGCATGGTTTTTTGCAGTCTGGATGAAGGAACAAGTAAAATACATATATATATATAGAGAGAGAGAGATAGATATATAATTCATATATAATTCTACTGCTGTAACTGTCTTCAGGGTGACTGAAGTTTGCTAGTCACGTACATGCATACACATTACAAAGAATTAACAGATTAATTTGAATAGAAATCAAGACACAAGAAAACTACTGTCCCAACTCAGGCAGCACATCTCCACATAAGCACATCTTACATTCTCTGTTGAGAAGCTTTTTATAGCATCTGTATTTTGTCTGTGCTGCCTCCTACTAATATCCTATTTAGTTGCTGGCAACTTGCTGGAAAAATCTGAAAGGAGACATTCACTTTTTTTAGTAATGTAAAGTTTTAGTAATTACACCACCTTATATTGTAAGTTTAGAGTCTTCAGATGCTTCTTTAGATTTAGAATTAACCTAAAAACAATTAACATATTCTTGCAAAATGATATACAGAACCCCTTTCATCTTCAAAAACTACTCTGTTCCTACTACTTATTCCTCAGCTACAGACTGTCTCAACCTGACATGACAATTTCCACAATAATTTGATGCCATGGAGGACAGCAGGTTTTACAACATGGTATGTGGTAAACAGAAGCAGTCAGACAAAGAAGCCGCAAAGGCTCTTTTCAAGAAAGCATTCTTGAAGCCATTAAAAGATTTAGCTGTGGTCCAAAACATGAGGTTGGGAGCTAGCCATCTACTGTTCTGATTCCAGCTCCACTCCTGTGCTCTTGTAAAACCACTGCACTATCTCAGTTTCCTTCATCCATTCATTCAGCTTGACTAACTTAAATGCAATGAAATTTTTGTAGTACACAGTCAATTCAGAGGTGCTTACCAGTCACCCAGTTTAACACTATTTCTCCACTTGTCTTTCACAGTTAACAACTATTACCAGCACCCATCTACTCCTTATTTATTCACAGTCAAACCAACTGCAGGCAGTGGTCCTCCAGAGCCCACTTGTAATTCCACAGAATCTAAACAGAAGTTTTTCAGCCAAAGCCCTTAAACAAAGAAAAACTTTTGTCACGCTATCACTAATCAGCTGCTCAGTTCATCCAACTGAACTTTCGCCAACTTCATCCACAGAAAATGTCTACACAGTAGTATTATCTCTAAAGCCTTAAGGCAATTAAAAAAAACGCATGACTGGGAAACAGCACTCTGCAGAAAATAAACAGAAAAGCACTTTCATGCAGAAATCATCCTGTGAGGTGCTTATCTTAACTCAAAGTTGACTTAGATGCTTAAAGAAGCCAGTAACACTTTCACGAGACCTGTAGCTGAGAAATCCTTTGAGATTTGACAGGGTTCTGGCTATCCAGATGTTAAATCCATCACTTACGAAAAGTGCTACAGCTCATATAGAAAGTGGACATACTTCGAAATGAAATACCTATCGAACACCAAAAACCACTCATTTTCTCATTAGAGTGCCTAGGAATTCTGGTACTTCTTGGTACCAAATTAGCAGGATGTAGCTTGACATGCATTTTAAGCAACATGAGAACAAAAAAGATCTTTTGAGCTTATCTTTTGCCAAATTCGTTCCTGATCTGGTTTGCCTTTCAGCTCAGATGGATCTCACTGGCATAATGGCAGGAGAAGTCTGGAAAGGAAGTTACTTCCATTCTCCTGGCTTGAACAAATACCACACTGTAGCCTCAGAAAGAGACAAAAATGCCTGAGTTTAAATACTGCAAACAGAAATCAGTTACACATTCCTTGCTTCCTGTTTCATTAAGCAAAACAGATACTGGAAGAAACCCAAAACAAGCAACGCCTAAGCAGACCACAGATTGTTGGCAAATCATCAGCTATAAAAAGCTCAAACAATTACTTTTAAGACTACAGCAAGACAACTTTTTGTGTAGTTTGACGCTTGCTTAATATCTGTACTCAAGAGCAGGGAGTCACCTCTTGGCTCTTGGTACAGGTCTCTCACATGGACCACTCAGAAGCACTCAAAGCTAGCACAAATGCAGGCTGC
This sequence comes from Corvus brachyrhynchos, assembly GCF_000691975.1. Lineage (NCBI taxonomy): Eukaryota > Metazoa > Chordata > Aves > Passeriformes > Corvidae > Corvus > Corvus brachyrhynchos. The sequence goes on from NW_008239553.1 coordinate 24,645,366, forward strand.
TGTCCAGCTGTACTTGCCTCACTGAGGATGTGTCTACTGAGCAACCACCAACATCAACTGCTGGCACTTAACCCTGGTCTCAGATAATATAAGCAAACCAAATGAAGCCTATTATAACAGAAAAATTCTCAAGTCATTTCCCCAGTGAGCTTTTCCACTGTAAGTTATCCAACAGGTTGGTTGGTCAGATGATGCATGTTCAAAAGCCAGTTCATTTCTTCAGCATACACCACCACCACCTTGTGGCCACATGCCTCAAGCTCCAAGAATTCAATATATACTGCAGTCGGAATTCTAAATGCCTCCAACAGATCCTCAGCAAACTACACCAGCATCCTGTCTAAGCTGCTCACAACTTTTTAATTACCTGTGAAGAGGCAAAAGTATCCTACATGCAAACCATTTCAGTTTCAAGGCAGCTTAAAGAGCTATTTACTTCATGCTGTAACAGAAGGAAGCCACAACCCCATAATCAAATGAGACAAGAATTTGTCATTATGGCTTTGAATGCCCAGAGAGTAGTACAAATTTCCCTTTTACTTCTACAATGAAACAGGAAAACTAAGGCAATAAAGACAAATATGCTGAATTTCTTCTCCTAGGCCATTAAGTTCACCGATTTTGAAAAATATACCTCTAGCTCCCCAAGTAAAAAGGGATTTCAGAAACATTTCCATATTTACTTTAACTGAGATGCAAATATAAGAAAATAGTGCCTTAGACAAGACTAAGATGACTTACCTCTAGCTGAAAACTCTTTATGCTGTAATTAGGCTGATCTGCCAAGCAGAATTGTAAACTGGTTTACCGATCCAGAAATTCCAACCATACGTGTACTAACAGATAATTATGAAAGCGCCCACTGAATGTGTTATCTGTCAAAGTGATAGAAGCTCTTTTTGGCTTCCTGTTTCTACATGCTTACTGCTAGAAAGACTCACCAATAGTTGTACCATCTTCACCCATAATGCACTTCACGGAGGTGATGATTTGCTCCACAACAGGAGGTGACATTGACGTTGCATATGCAGCACTGTGAGAGTATGTCCTGAGGTAATCAATCAGTTCCTAGCAAAACACAAGAGGCATCAGACATAGCCTTCCCAGCACTCAGAGAAATGCTTCTGTCATATCTTTAATCACAATAAAACAAGGCACCACAAAAAACTTCTTTCAGAATGCCCCATAAGAGAACAAGTACCTCAAGGATTAATTTAACAGTACAAGAAATAAACAGCTGAAATGTGAACAGCAGGGACATGACAAATAATAATGTCACAGGGCAAGAATGTGTGTTGATCAAAGACAAATGTCTATGACAGACTTGTTTAGCTAACACCATCAGCAGTGGATTGAAACAAGGGTTTGCATTATGTTTGTATTACTTAGGCTGTGCCCAGGGTGAGTTTCAAAAGTGTTCATTACAACAGTAGGAATACACAGAAAATCAAATAGTGGGGAGCAGGATCCATATGTGCTTATGGATCATACTCAAAATACTTTTTTCCCCCCAAAATCCACTAAACAAGGGAACAGGTCACAAAATCTTCTCTCTCATTCATCAGCACAATATAAATAAAGCAGTAGGTGTAATTTAAGAGCACAAGAACCTCAGCCTAACCCTTCTGCGTTTCACAGTTAAACACATGCTATCTTTCCTAGAGGGCAAAAGCAGGTCATATAGGAACAAAGGACCAACACACCTTTTATCTAGGCTGCTTGTTAATGGTAATAAAACCATGCTAAAATACCACCCTACCAAAATATTATAAACATCAGTATGAATGCCAGGACAGATTCTGTCTTTTGCTACCATAAAATGAATAATGACAACTCTGTAGCTATCACAAGCTGCAAATGCATTATAAAAATGTGCAGAAGTGTTCTGTGGCTGTCTGCCTAGGGCCAGAGTTAAATGAAAGGAAGTTGTAAAGGGACTTTGAAATAAACTAGGTAAGAAGATTTAAGGCCTCTTACCTCTGAAGCAATCCCTCAATCAGTAGCTAAAACACAGTTGCAAAGGACTCTTAGCTGCTTTACCTTATGCCATGGAGTCAATCCCACTAGCTCACTACCTTTGGAAAAAGATTTATATGATGTTTTTTTCTGGGGAACTTGTCAAAGTAGTTTTCATCTAACTGCAGTTAACACCCTACAAGGAATATCTCTAAGTTCCATCTCCATTTGGGTTGGTGGAAGTAATTATCCCAATTAATACGTAAAAAATTATTGTCCTGGTAGGAAAATGATAGAATTTTACCCTCAAATGAAGCTTAGAAGCCTGATCTATGAGATCAGATATTTTAGGATATGGGAAAGGTGACACAGGGAATTGTCTACACTATCCCTCTTGGGATAGTGTAGGTTTGGCAAAGGCAACACCTTCTAGCTGTACTTTCCAATGGAAAAGAGACAGTAGCCAAAAAAACCCCCCTCAAAAGCCCCCAAAACCCCAAACAAACAAAATGCCTAAACAAATAAACAAAAACACCAAAACAATCAACCAGCCAAAAAAGAAAAACAGAAAAGATGTCTTTTCAGAAAGCAAACTGTTTGCACCATGGGGAAATCAATTCTACCAGACCAATCTAAGAGGATCTTCCTCCAAACAGGTTGAAAAACTTAAGCTTTTGGCATTCTTCCTTCAAGTCTCATTAAAAGTAACATCAAGAAATCCCAGCTTCCTGGCTCCTAGCAGTTCCTAGAAAGATATTACATCACTACTGTACACTCTGCAAAATGAGATCATCATGTGAGACCTAAATGATTATGAGGTATTTTACTAGACTAGACTCTTCTGCACTGCAGACTTTCACAGTATTAGATAGTATGTAAAATTATGAAACAAATGGACAGTAGGGTACTTGATGAGTAGATTAACTTTGAAATGCTTAATGAAGAGTTCCACCACCTGTCTGAAATGGACTTCACCACCAACCGTGAGATTCCCAGCTTTTTACCTTCTTGCCCCCAATGTATCCTCCTGCAGCTCCAAAGCTTTTGGTGAATGTTCCCATCATAACATCCACATCTTCAGGACTGAGTCCAAAATACTCCACTACACCCCGGCCACTGGGACCCAGGGCACCTATACTATGAGCTTCATCAAGGTACAGATAGGATTTGTACTTCTTCTTAAGGGCAATCACTTCAGGCAAACGGACTATGGATCCCTCCATACTGTTAAGAAACAAAAATTCAGTATAAGTTGATTTCATAATTGGGACCACCTTATAGAGCCTAAAGTCACTAAGCTTTCATTTCTTCACTCTTTCAGTAATTACAAACACCTAAAATTTGCTAGACACATCACAGTCTGCAGAGATGCACCTCTCCTCCTTGTACCTGGGGCCCAGATCTCTACTTTCTACCTGTTCAGCATGTCTGGGATACTGACATACAGACTAAACAGTAGCGGCAACAGTAACTTAGGGCACAGGAATGTGTTCAGTGATAATTCATTTATAAAATTATCTCAATTTTACTTCTACCCTAATGTCAGTATTCTGACTTGACATCTACTTACCTGATGCTTCTAAGAACTGACTAGGCTCCCATTAGTAACACTCCAAAACACCCCATTTTGTGCTGAAAGTCACCATGATTTAAATGCCTAACATAGCTATGCCTACTGCTCCTATTCACTCTTTGCAAAAACTTTAAATTGTGCAATTCCATTCACACTAGCATAATCTAATGAGCACAGAAAGAATGAAATGGACAAGCAACTTAAGACCTCAGCTCTGAGAAAAATAATCCGTTTTGATTAATTAATTTCTACAATCTAATCAGGATGTGGGAAACATTGTGATAACACCAGGTGCAGCTATAGTTCTAGCAACAGAAAGCCCAGGATGTGAGACATACACAGTGCAATTTAATTCACAGATGAGACTAATGAAATAACTACGAAGTGACAATATTCATAGTTTGATTTGGCAAAGAAACCCAAAAACTAAGCATTTAGATCTCATGTGGAGGGTCTTAGGAATATAAAGAATAGTTTGTACCTGTATATTCCTTCCACCAAGATAAGAATTTTTTTCCAGGGCCTCCGTGTACGAGGTTGCCCATGCACAATAGCATCTTTGAGCAGCTTCTCCAGGCTTTGCATATCTGCGCCAGAAATTACTGTTAAATGGTACCAAAACAGCTACTAGCTTGAGCTTTGACATGACTAAAGACAGCAATACTCCAGAAAGGCACAAATTGCTCCAGGGTGGAGGACAGACCATACACAAGTCAATAAGCACAGGCTTCATCTACCTACAGGCCCATGGATGAGCTTGAAGGGAATAGGTAACTGTATGAACTCCAAGGAAGAATGTCATCATTCTAAACTAAAACAGAAGTTAGAACATTAGGCACAAACAAAGAAAGCGGGGGAAAAAAAAAAAGATAAAAGGAAGATATCTCATTCTGATGAAAAGAGAAGGCAATTTAGGTAGTAAGAATGTCCTTGTGGATAGAAATAATTCAGAACAGAACAACAGAATAGAGCTAGAACACAACAAGTTCAAGGATAATCAATTAAAGATAAGTAGAAGATAGACCAGAGTGCAGGAAAAGAATCAGGGCAAGTGTACTTTTTTCCTTTGTTTACAACTGAAGGTATTGGAAGTGTGGAACAGGAAGCTTCTAAACCAAAAGGAGAAAAGGGAAAAAAGAGAACCACCAGTGTAGGAAAGCGGACAATGTTCAGCATATCGGAAACTAGACAGATGAAGCTGTTAGGAGAAATGTATTCTGAAATCTTACTAACTTTGGCTACAAACACTTGACATGAGTCCTAAGAGACCTAAGTAATGGGAACAAATACATACACGTGGAATCAGTCCTGAAAAAAAACTGAGGAAAGGAGTGAAGATGGGATTAATCAAAGCATAAAAGCCAAGTGCTGAGCAAGAGACAGATCTAAACACTAGGGCATGAAAAAGAGCACACATTAAATGAAAAGAGCATTGGTAGACTAGGGCAGTTGTAGCGGCAAGAGGAACTTGTGAACTAGATCTAGACTAAAAACTACACAGCAAAGTAGGTCAGTTAATGGACTGTTAAAGGACAGCTAGCATTAAGAAAGTCAACGATGAAGAAATCTGCAGTGTAGTCCCTATCTCCAACAGGTCTCTCAATGAAGGAAAGACAAGGTTAGTGCAGTTAGGGAGAACAGTGGAAAATAAACTTCTACTCTGATTTTTCAGGAAGGAGGGGAAGATTAGTCTGACCTTAATAAAAAAGACAAACTACAGAATAAAGCAGGAAAAAAATAAAAACATTGAACATGGAATTTCAGGGGAATTTTTCATTCCCCCCTCCCTCCCACTTCTAAAAATCTGAGTATGAATGAAGCCATTAACATCTCAAGAAAATGACGTTAAAAGGGCAGCACAGAGTGTAACAAGAGTAAGACTGAGAACACATACAGAAATATGAACTGAACATCATCTGGACAGGCCAAGACCACTGTTTGCATTTTGCCTTGATTCTAATCTGCCATTACATTCTCTTCCACAGAAACCCACCATCTAGAATGTTTCTAGAATATTCCCCAATTTCCAGTGCTAATTTGTACCCCATGCTGACAAATCATCTATTTTTCATCACAGCAGCTTCTAAGTCCTTCTCCTCATAGCCAGAACTATGTTTGTCACCAATGTTCTCTGAAATTCTGCAACTGGATGTAATGTTCAGAAGTATGTCTATACAAATGCAGAAGTTGAATGCAAAACTTTTGTGATGTTGCTCAGCAACCAAAATTTACAAATACATTATGTATTGGTTTGGCACGGCCTGGTTTTATGTAGCAGGGGGGCCACAAAGGTGGCTCCTGCGAGGAAGCTGCTGGAAGCTTCCACCATTGGCAGAGCCAATGGCTGATGGCTCTGAAGATGGACATGCTGCTGGCCAAAACTGGGCCAATGAGAGAGGTTGGTAACACCTCTGTGATGACATATTTAAGACGAAAATCAAAACGAAGTCACAAGGTTTTTGATTCTAGTCAAAAGAAGAGGAGGAGGTGAGAACATGTGAGGGAAAACAACATGGAGACACCAAGGTCAGTGCAGAAGGAGGGGCAGGAGGTGCTCCAGGCGCCGGAGCCGAGGTTCCTCTGCAGGCCGTGGTGCAGACCATGGTGCAGCAGCTGTGCCCCTGCAGCCCGTGGGGATCCACGGGGGATGCAGAGATCCACCCACAGCCCGTG
>NW_008239553.1:24651632-24658566 GCF_000691975.1 Corvus brachyrhynchos
CGGGCGCTGGCGTTGGGGGGGGCTGGGGGCCCGTGGGAGGGGCTCACCCGGCAGCAGGGGCGGTGCGGCCGCTGCTCGGGAGAGCGGACCCACGCCAGGGAAGTTCAGGAGAACTGTCTCCCATGGGAGGGACCCACGGCCTCACAGGGGAAGACTCCTCTCCTGGAGCAGCAGAAGGAAATCTCAGTGATGAACTGACCAAACCCCCAGGCCCTGTCTCCTGTGCTGTCGGTGGGAAGGAGGGAGGGGCAGGGGGAAGGTGTTCTAAGGGCTTATTTTACTTCTCATTATCCTCCTCTGATTCTGTTAGTAACAAATTCACTTTACAGCTTAAGTTGAGCCTGTTTTGCCCTTGAAGTGTTTCTCCCAGTCCTTATCTCACTCATGAAGCATTCGTTGATTTTTTTTTTCCTTTTCCCTCCTCTGCCCAGCTGTGGCAGGGGAGGGTGAGTGAGCAGCTCTTGTGGGTGCCTGGTATTGGGCCAGCATCCAACCACAACAAATTAAAAAGAAAAAAAATGAATGTTACAATAAGCTCTACTTTTTTGTAAAACAAATTATTTCAAATGATAGAAAACAAGAAAGAGTGAACACAAAAGAAACAGTAAGCACAGCAGAGAGAATCCACACTATCAAGTAGGACAAAGAAAAAAAAAAAATTCAGTCACCCAAGTTTTGCTGTTATCACCACACACTTCAAAGAGAGCAAGAGCCATGGTGATCTCAGAGACTGACACTATAAAGAGTGTTAGGAGTACCTGAAGAACGAAGGTTGTGGCCTTACTAGTCAAGAACAACCAGGTACCTCTTTCATCAAGAGTGAGAGAAGGAAATCCTAGGTAGTTTTAACCTGAAAGTTATTATAAATACCTCCTTTGGAGGAAGATGAAACTAGGAAGTTAAAAAAATCTGTGTATTTTGGAAACAAATACTTAAAGCAAGTAATTCAATAAACTTAATCTACACTTCATGTCCCAAAAATTCTTTTAGTACTACATTGTGCCAATTCAATGTTTAGTCAATTCAATGTTTAGCTAGGACATCTGCAATCATAAGCTTTTGTTACTGTAGGAGCATGTTAGCATCTAGTTCTAAAATTAAACTTCCTTATCCCCCAAATCGTAACCTAGGCCCCAACAAGACTGCATTATTATGTGACACAGACTGTTAGAATTGTCTAACCATGCTGAGCTACCCAAGCACGGTAGAACAAGAAACCATGTTAAAACACCAGTGCCCCTAGAGTTGCCAAAAGGTAGCATGTTCTTCTCCATATGCAGAAGATGTAAGCCAGAACAGCTTCAGGATAAAAGTGTTATTAGTTGGGACTGAACATATAAAAAATATCCTATTCAGGATGATTCTGCTTTCAGTAGCAGCAGACTTCTGACCTTTCAGGTAACTAGCAATTGATTTCCTTGCATGAAATTGGATTTCCAACTGTTAGAAGATAAAAAAGATGGTATTTGATCTATAGCATCTGCAGAAAGGCAGAGTCCACCATCTGATACTTACTGTTGTGCTTAAAGATTCGAATCGTTGCTCCTGACAGTCTTGCTCCAAGCACTAGTGATGCATGATTCAGTTCATCACTCAAAATCAGACAGCCCTGAATTAGAAGAAGAAAGAGGAAGATATTGAAAAGGTTGTTTCACAGCCAAGCATGTAACACCTTTCAGCTCTGAAGTGCTTCAAGATCATTTAAGAAAAAAAAATTCTATCATAAATGCAGCTAGTCCAGGCAAGACTTGCTAAGACCCAATTTGCAGCCTTATTATGGCAAATAAAAATATACAACTTCTCTTAACTGAAAGAACCACTCAAGTTTCACTTTTGCTGGAAGTCCTGCAGATGAATCTGCCTGAATATCTCATGCTGCTGCTGAGTACTCATCCTCCTATGCAGTCAGGTAAAACAGGGAGCAGAGCAGCTTACCACAGTTCACTCAGCAAGTCTACAGTGCTGCTAAGAAACAGGACACAGAAGTCCTAGATTAAAGGCCTTATCCAAGTTGCGCTATTTCTTACATTAGGAAGCAACCACTGACTAAACCCATGTGTAGATGGAGGTAATATACAAGGGGCAGAAAGTGGAAAACAAAATTGCATTGTGAAATGGAGAAGTTTTCTGAAGCCATTAAACATGATATTGAATTCATTTGCTTTTTCAAAAAACCAGATGATAAGTCCTTGGACAAACATTAAACCAGGACATGTATGCTTTGAGAGCAGTGATGATTACAGGTCAATAACTGATATGCTGAACATTCAGTCACAGCGTTACTACTGTGGACTACAGGAATGTATATTGGGGGATTAATATATAAGGGAGCAACAATATTTCTAAATAACCTTGGTCCACTCCAATTACTATGCAAATGTGCTGCAACTTTAAAAAGTGACTTTGCTCAGTTAAAAATCTAGAAAGGGTGTCAAAATGATGAAGATCTAGCACTAAAAGATGGTCATTCCATGCTTCTCTAATAACAACTGATGGAGGGAATAATCAAGAGGATTTCTTCTCTGCAATGGGAATTACTAGAAACGACTGTGAAAAGCATTGCCTATAGTTATAGGAGTGTCACAGACAACAGTATTTTCTCCAAAATAAAGGAAACTGCACTAGAATTGCGATGAACTTAGAAACATTCTACATTCTGAGAAAGCTCAAGACTGGCTTTCGTCAGAAACTGCAATAAATGCCATGTGTTCATACGGCTGCTACAAACATTCACATTACATAGTTCATAGACTTTGGCATATGCAGTATGAAAATTTCCAACTAGTGTTTGCTCTTTGGAACTACTATATCAGACCATGTATACATCAGAGGGCATTGCTGTTAAACACCACTGTATCAAAAAACATGAATATAATAATCCAGTACTAGTATCCTTCTTGGAATGGTAGAAAGCTGATGATAGATTAAAAAAAAAAAAAAAAAAAAGAGGAAGGAGAGATTAATAGTCTAGAAAAAGCTTTTCCATAAAAACAAGGACAAGCATTTGATGGAGAAAGTAGACCTAACAAATTGATCAGTAGCAGCAGCCTCTTTTCACCCCCTGCTAACAGGACATTCATTTAGAAACAAATTAATTTGAAACTGAAGAAGTAGTAAAGAGTCTAATACTGTCTGCCTGTAGAGAGAGGGCCATGGATCACATAAGCCACTGGCACAGCAATCCCTGATGATCATATGTAAAACTGGGTGCCGCTACTACAATAAGACTTCACTAGCATTTATGAGCTAATTTACATTTGAGAAAGCATCCAGGACAAGGCTAACAGTAACTGGAGGTAACACTACTTGGGCTCTAGAAAAACATTTTAGTGAAGATCAGGCTTACCACCACATCCTACAAGGCCTATTGAAGTGAATGCCACATTTTACCACAGAGTGCTATGGACATAAATCGTGTAATTCAGTCCTGAGCACTTAATTTCACAACCCACCTATGTATGGAAATTAATTTACTTTCTTACAACCAAAAAAAAAAATCCTTCAAGCATCATTGTTCTAACTCAACTGTCTAGTCTCTCAATCCAGAGCTATGATAAAAAGTTCCGTGCTAAAGGCAGTACAGAATGGTGTTATTAACTAACTACACTAATGACACTTCCTGACTACATTATGCTAACTACATTAATGGCACTTACTCCAAAACAGGCAAGTTTGAGAGTCTAGCTTAGCCTCGAATGGTCTAACAACTTCTAAGTAACCCTCAAATTTCCCATTATCTGTGGTCTAGACTCAGCATACTTGGCAGTGACTGTACCAGGCACATGACAACTTGGCGGTAAACAGAGGGTGTCTACTGATGAAAACTACCAGGTGCAGAAAGACCTGGTTTTAGTGATGCTTTAACAGTGCTGAAATACAACTTTCAGTCTACACCAACTATACCTATTAACAGCAGCTTCTACTAAGCAGATGCTGAAAACAAGGCACAGTGAATAAAGATCAACTAAGTAATGATAAAGCTTTTGAATTCCTTTTGCTGACTAATGCTGATCAAATTATGGCATAGAGATGGATCTAGGATAGTCAAACTGTATTTGTTGCTATTAAAAGAGGATTCAGTAGGAACATAAACTAAGTGCTTCACAATTCCACAGAGCAGAAAAAGAACAGGTGGTCCAGTATATGTGAGCAACTACACTCAGTAGCTTGTTTTTAGCTAATTAAATAGTAATAGAGGAATCCAGATATCATTAACGTCAAACATATCTTGTGTTCCAGGCAGCTTTGCAGTTGAAAACGTTAAGTAGGACATGCAGAAAGACACAAACAGTCTTAAAAAAAAAATTAGCCCAAGAGTTTAATCAAGCATGGGAATCTCTGAGCTTTACTGAGGACTACCAAAGCATTGCCAAACAGGTCATGCACACACAATTAATTGTATACTGGGTGGTGCCAGAATTCAGGATTTATGTGTCCTTATTTGCAGACAATGAAGAAATCAAATGTGCAGTGAGAAGCAACTTCAGGCAGCCAAAAAAAAAAAACATTTAGTGAACATTCTGAGCTGCAAAATGGTTCATCTGACAAGAACTTTTCTTCACTAGAGTGTGTTTTCTGTTTGGAGTATCCACCTGAGTATAAGGACACTTGTATTGTTATAAGGCAGAAGCTTCTTACTACTTTATTTCAAGTGTACAAAAAACTAAGTATCCTCATGACTAACCCAACACAGACTGCTGTACCCATTTATGACAAGAGTTGGCTTAGTAAATGTACAAGGGAGCTGTACAAAAATAGGTATGTTACGTGCCTTGAAATTTACTGTTCAGATTTTCTCAATGGTTGTAAAACCTGTTGAAGTTCAAAGGTGAAAACTCAGGATCTGAGTAAGGTGTCTCGAGGGTATTCTCATAAGGCATTGAAGATATACAGAAGATATGCTCCACATAGAAAAAAAGATTGAGTAAGTTTGCAGGAATGAGTAATTTGTACTGACAACAACCAGCAATCTACTTAAATGTATCTGACAGTGTGTACTAAAACTGAAAGGTCTCACAGAAATCATTAATCATTTTTCTGTTGAACATAAAACTGGAGAGAAGTGGAAAGACAAAGAGCCAAAAAATGCAGGTAAAAGATATGTCAGAAGTAACACAAGTGCTCAGATTTATAGCACTGCAGAAGTATTTGACTCCAGAAAGACTAGATTTGAAGCACATCAGACTCAAAAATGTTGGTTTTTATTGTGCAAAGCATTTCATATTTAAAATTTAACAGACCAAAAGAAAAGGCACATTATTTAGACAGTGCTACTTCCTTGTTACAAAAAAAAAAAAAATAGCATGCAGGAAGACACTGCAGCTAATCGGACAGAATCACCAGGAAGAAAAGTTGCCAGGAAGAACGAGACAGCAAATTTATAATCTGTAGATACTGCAAGAGGAAGATTTACAAAGTAGTATCAGGAAGTGAAAAATAAATAAATTAAATAAAAGGAAAATAATTCACTACACAGGGACAAAGAATTTCAATAGACTAGTAGTATTAGGGTGACAGTGAATAATTAAAAAAAAAAAACCACCTGTTCCAGTCCTTACATTATTTTACTCTATGGAGGAGCTAAGAGAACATATATTTTGCCTTAGAAGATGCAAACAAAAATTTCACTATTATTTCATTTTCCAATAACTGAAAAAACATAGTTGGAGATACTGGACACTCAGACTAATTGTCTACTGTTTTATGAGGCACACATCATGAGTCTTTACTTATTTGACCTTATTTCCCTCAAACAACTTTGGTACTTCTTCAAAGGGAGGATTTTTTAGCTGTCACTCAAAGGTAATAAATTCTCCATGTACCAATATGCAATTCAGCTTATCTGTGTATCTGACACAGTCAGTTCTTAGTGTCTCAAAAACACCAAAGTACCTCCAGCCAATCAGTCTGTTAATCAGCCACCATTTCACACACCAAGGAATAGCCTGAGAAAGCAAGACTTAACATGCTAGGCTTTTTGCCAGAGAGAAAGTTCTGGGCTGCTACTGGTCCCATGGATGCTGTTTCCAGAAGAGATTTTTGCAATGGTTAGAGATGCACACTGTGACCTACAGCTTCCACAGAGAATATCTGCAGGGGTTGCCACTGAGGAAACACAAAAGCAAACAAGTAGCTTTTAGAAAATTCAACCACTAGAATCTTTGTTAGGTGAGCTTTGGTCCATGACTTAAGCCATACCTTGCCAAGGAATGTTCATAGAGTTGGTTGCAAATCCCATTCCATATGCCATTGCAGATTCCACACCTAGGAACCTGGCAACTAGCTTTTCCAGCTCCTCATGCTTGTCCAAGTTTCCTGCACATAAAACAAATGGGAAATGCAGAGTAAGCAGAAGCTTTCACTATTGCTAAATTCTACAAAAAGAATTTCCACCAACCAAGCTACGCTTTCTTTAAAGGCCCCTAAGGGAACACTGAAAAAACCCCATATATGAAAACATAAGACAACTGCTGTGCAATGTAAATCCAGGGAGTCAATTTGTCCTCACTGAAGTAAAAGTTTCTTTATTGGTTAGACTAAAGTTCAATGCTGGAACGATTAATGGTTCAAAGACCTGCAATCAGATACAGACTTTGAAATACACATTCAGGGAACATACTATCATCCTCCAACTTACCCATCTCCTGCCTAGTGCTGCACACCCCAGCTCCATACTGGGACAGAACTTTAGCAGCTGCTTCTTGGCAAGCCCCAGCCTTCTGTGCAAATCCAAGGTAGTTGTAGGAACCCATATTTATAATGTCTTTTATCACTCTCCCTGTGTACCTGTGTTTTAAAAACAGCATAAGTTAGGATACCCAAAATTTAAAAACTTATTTACACCAGAAGATTATTATTTCACTTTCCTAGACTATACACTGAAATGTTAAAACTCAATAGAACCGAACATTATTTCAGTACTGCCTCTCATCAT
>NW_008239553.1:24658588-24659990 GCF_000691975.1 Corvus brachyrhynchos
CCTATCTTACAATCTCAAATTAATTCCCAGGAGAGTTTACATTTAAAGGTGAATTTGCTATCATATATAAAATTGCTTGAGGCTTCTCAAAGCATCTGTTGCTCTGACATGTTTCCCCCTCCATCCCAGAAGCATACAAGTTTTTTTCAATTACAAAATAACACCTCTCTATCAATTAACTTGGCAGCCCCTCAAGCGGGATATCCTCTAACCACAGAAAGGAAACACATCTGGCACTTCTGTGCTAACAATACGTGACAAGGAGAACAAGGAAGAAGTTTAGCAGAAAAAAATCTGGTTTAATTCTTTTGCCCTTGAAAGCCAAGAAGAGACATAACTAGTTTCACCAAGTACTGTGCTGCAAACCTCTTCACATCAAACTGGTGATATGTCATTTCCAATTTGTAAAAATCCTTTCATTGTATTTCCGATTTTGTTTCTACAGACTACTTCAGTTCTGACTCAAAGCAATCATGTTAGAGTCAGTTCAGGCAGCAGCATTTACTTCAAGTGGAAGAACTTCTTCTAAATGAACAGAGACACAAGCAGCAGTGCAATCCAAAGGATCTACCCCAGGTTCTTATCATACACAAAGGTATAAATTTTATTGCAGGTGTATGCCCAGGAGATCATAGTACAGTAAAGTAGCCAAAAGATTACATACAAATCATCGCGTCGGTGGCTAAATGCATTTCAAAAGAGCAAAATTCATTGATTCAAGCTGCTAGAAAGCTCAAACTAAACATAATTCACTGCTCCTTTAACCTCGCAGCCTGCAACTTGCTTTTAGAGACCCTATATTTCAAGGCAGGTCTTGCAAGTGTTTTCTTCAATTTTGACTCACGTGAATGTCCAGTTATAGTCATGGGAAACTCTCTCCATCATGTCCACTTTGGCCCCTGGCACACTGCAGATCGGACGGTTCCAGCTGTCCCGAATGCGCATGTAGAGGTTTCTGTTGTAGAAATTTTCAAAGTCCTGGTACAATGGGACAAAGTCCTGAAACACATCAAAGGCACTCAAAGTAAAAGGAAAGTATATACAATAGCAAAATTAGAGTAAGAAGAATAATTCTTTTCTGTCATTCTGGTATAATGAAAAAACTCAAGACAAAACATAAAATAACCCCCTTCATTAAATCCTTGGGCATATAATCTTTGCAGGAGAGGTACAGTCAGCCTTCAGAATTAAGCAGAGCAAGGGAACATGCAATGGCTTTTTGGCACCAAACAGCATACACTGCTCTACTGAATACACAAAGACTTTTAAAACTAAGGTGCTCTACCATATTTTATTCTGTGCACAAGGAATGCATTTAATATAGCAATACTAGCATTATTTTACACATTACCATTAGAACTTTTCACAACCTTTTGTTCTGAATAGAAGCTAATAAGCTACA